>NC_057416.1:13576485-13895652 GCF_019320065.1 Cervus canadensis
AAACAACGAGCCAAGTCTCAATCAAAACCTATGACCTCTCGTCTATTAAAAGGAACCTCCCCCCTCACCAGCCCCACATTATGAGATGGGCTTAGACAGTTAACAACAGGCTTTGGTCATTTAAGTTTAAAAGCTCCTCAATTTTGGGAACAATTAAATCACACTGTGGAAAATTCTGAAGGAGATCGGAATACCAGACCACCTGACCTGCCTCTTTAGAAACCTGTAAGCAGGTCAGAAAGCAACAGTTAGAACTGGGCATGGAACAACAGACTGGTTCCAAATAGGAAAAGGAGTACGTCATGGCTGTATATTGTCACCCTGCTTATTTAACTTCTATGCAGAGTACATCATGAGAAACACTGGGCTGGAGGAAGCACAACTGGAATCAAGATTGCCGGGAGAAATATCAATAACCTCAGATATGCAGATGACACCACCTTTGTGGCAGAGAGTGAAGAGGAACTAAAAAGCTTCTTGATGAAAGTGAAAGAGGAGAGTGAAAAAGTTGGCTTAAAGCTTAACATTCAGAAAACTAAGATCATGGCATCTGGTCCCATCACCTCATGGGAAATAGATGGGGAGACAGTGGAAACAGTGTCAGACTTTATTTTTTTGGGCTCCAAAATCACTACAGATGGTGACTATAGCCATGAAATTAAAAGATGCTTACTCTTTGGAAGGAAAGTTATGACCAACCTAGATAGCATATTAAAAAGCAGAGATACTACTTTGTCAGCAAAGGTCCATCTAGTCAAGGCTATGGTTTTTCCAGTGGTCATGTATGGATGTGAGAGTTGGACTGTGAAGAAAGCTGAGCGCCAAAAAATTGATGCTTTTGAACTGTGGTGTTGGAGAAGACTCTTGAGAGTCCCTTGGACGGCAAGGAGATCCAACCAGTCCATCCTGAAGGAGATCAGTCCTGGGTGTTCATTGGAATGACTGATACTGAAGCTGAAACTCCAATACTTTGGCCACCTCATGCGAAGAGTTGACTCGTTGGAAAAGACCCTGATGCTGGG
Source organism: Cervus canadensis (assembly GCF_019320065.1). NCBI lineage: Eukaryota > Metazoa > Chordata > Mammalia > Artiodactyla > Cervidae > Cervus > Cervus canadensis. The sequence continues at coordinate 13,577,508 of NC_057416.1, forward strand.
AGGGATTGGGGGCAGGAGGAGAAGGGACAACAGAGGATGACATGGCTAGATGGCATCACCGACTCGATGGGCATGAGTTTGAGTACACTCCGGGAGTTTGTGATGGACAGGGAGGCCTGGTGTGCTGTGATTCATGGGGTCGCAAAGAGTCGGACACGACTGAACTACTGAACCGAACTGAAGGATAACCAGCCTAGTAACATTGGGAAACTAGGCTGGGTGCCTTATGAACAGTGCCTACATATTATTACCCTTAGAGACAGTGATCGGTATGGAACTGACTGGGCAGACGACCAGAGAGTCACTGGGTTGCACCAAATGGGACTCTGTGGGTTTGTGGTACTAATTTATGACCTTGGCTTCCACCTGGATGGATAGGAAAGTGTACCCTGGGATTTGCATGGTGACTGACTCTTGTGACTAGCAGAAGCTTCAGGAGACCAGCAGAAACTTTCTACCAAAAAAAAAAAAAATATATATATATATATATACACTTGATTGCACGTGTTACGCTGCCAGGGTCCAGCCCCAGCAGGATCCAGGGGAACCCTCAGGATGAACGGCATCGGCGAGAGAAGACAGACAGACACACACACACAGACGTTGAGTAGAAGAGGTAGCTTTTTTTTATATTTTTAGGCTAGCTCAGTTTTTATAGAATGAATGTTACCCCCCCCTTAAGTCACCACATATTACATCAGATATTGGTTTATGCTTCTGTCAATATTGTTTTCCCCATGTTTTTCCCCTATGCATTCATCTAGAACGTTTCCAATTACAGGGTTTATACTTAAATATCCCGTACATAATCTTCTTGCCTCAATGGTCTAACATTCTCACTCTAACAAAAACAATGTTTCATAAATCTCAGGTATAGTGTAAATTCTTTGGACAATAAAACAATACATGGGAAGGGTTACAGTAACATGTTTGACATTTCTGAAAACAGTACCATGAGAAAAACCTGATATTTTTCTTTACCTGAAACCACAAAATCCCAATTTACAGCGGTTAACTATTAAACAGCAAAAACACCTCTAAAGCAGCAAAACACCTCTATTAATAGTAAAATAATGGCAGTAAAGCTGGTTAATATAAGTCTTCTATTAAAATCTTATATACCCCATTTTCTAACTTTACAAAAATACCCATAATATCCCATGTTGTTTAAAGAAAGGGAAACAATGAACAAGTAGCAGCAAGGAAATAGCAATAGTGAAAACCCTTTCAACCAAAGAGAAAGTAAACTAAAGCAGTATATCTACTTCTAAATCTAAACGCCTCTACTCTTTTCTATTCTAGAACATTATAATCTTTTAAGCAAGCAGCCAAATTATACCTGTGGCCTTTTCTTTTACGACTTGATGTTTATGGTCATGTCCTGAGCCAGAGCAATCTTAAGCATTTCCAAAAAGGCTTGGACTTTTCCAGCGAGGCCTTATTACTATAAATTATCATTTCCAAAAATTAATAGAAAGCCCAACAACAGTAAGACAGAAGGAAGAAGGACATACCGGGCCCCCGGGACAACCTCGAGGGGAAGAGCTGCCTTGCAGGTTCCTTTCTCGTCCCGGCGGCTCCCAACATTACGCCTTTACCAAAATCACACACACACTGTCCTTCCCCAATACCTCTTTGGAGCAGCCTCTTGGAGATATCTGAGCTGCTGTCTCCTGAGCTGCCGTCCTCAATTTGCCCCAAATAAAACTTAACTCACAACTCTCACATTGTCCATCTGTTTTAGTCGGCAAACCATATTATTTTGGGGCGAATATTCCAGAAATACAAGCACCCACGGAGAGGTAGAATTTTAGATGACAGAAGTCAACTCTAACTTTGCAGTTGAGCTAACCAAAGGGAGGAGTCAAGGGAAAGGGTAATCTCTTAATTTGCTGTTATCCCTCATCTCTGCCCAATTTAAACTCTCTCACTGACTTCCTCAGAATTTAGTAACATGAACCTCTTAACTCAGGGTGTCAACAGGAGACAGTAAACTTAGGTGGACGTACTGTTGAACTTTTCAGCAGCACCCCCATCTCCAGAACATTTAAAAACAAATTTGTATTTGTCTATGTGTAAATCATTGATTGTTTTAGCATCCATCTATAAACAGAACTTACTTTATATTTCAAGTTGCTTGTGTCCAGACACAACTGTAGGAGGAGGCACCTCTCAGCAGAGTCATAGAGCCAGAAAGTTCCGGAGTTGGACAAGATTGTCAGGGGTCATTACTGGAACATTGGTCTGAGACAGCACTGCCCTAGGAGGGCAGCAATGAGACAGCCTTGGTGGGTGAGATTTCGAGATGGACAAGCACAGCTAGGGATAACCATGAGGCTTTGTGCCAAGAAGGACCAGGCCGAGGAGGGCCTGGGAGGCAGGCCAGGAGGTCACTCCAGGGCAGCAAGCACAGGTGGGTCAGGAGACAAAGCACTAAGTCCGGATACCAGGCATCTGTGGGTCTTTCATTTGGCAGGAAATTCAATATAAAGGCTTACAAAATGTGCGTGGCCCATAGCATGCCCTTGATGAACGCTATTATTATCATTATAACGTTGCTCAGATCCTGGTGAAGCTTGTAAGGTTCTGGTCAAAGCTTCCCAGGGACTGAAGGCAGTTTGACCTTAATCAATTCCAGAATTGCTGTCAGCCAACCTCGGTCCTCTGTCTGTGATGCAACGGAGGTGTCAACTAACCTTATCGTGATCATCTTTTCACAATATACATCTGTACTGAATCAGAACAAAAGAAAGAACACTCTGCAATGTATTAGAATTAAAGATTTTTTAAAAAGGAGTAAAAGAGCATTGAAAAAAATTCATACGACAATCATTCTATGTCTTCCTACTAGGAAAGCAGTTTCATCTGTGCACGCTTTAAATTAAATGGCCTTCAAGAATGTACGCGGGGTTCCCAGGTGGCTCAGCGGTAAAGAATCCGCCTGCCCACGCAGCAGATGCCTGCATTTGGGAAGATCCCCTGTGTTAGGAAGATCACCTGGAGGAGGAAATGGCAATCCACTCCAGTATTCCTGCCGGGAGAATCCCATGGACAGAGGAGCCTGGCAGGCTACAGTCCATGGAATCACAAGAGTTGGACACGACTGAGTGAGCACACAGGTGCACAAGAACCTGTATGTAAGAGGGAGCTAAGTGAGCAAGATCACCCAGATACTAGGTGGAATGTCTAAGAACTGCTGGCCTGACTGCTAATCTCATGCTTTGGTCCTGCTTGGCCATTTCATGGCGGGGAGCAGGGGTTCTCTCTTGATATGATCAGCCTCAGAGGGGGCTGCAGAATCCTGTCTCCTGTGGTGGATCCTGGCCTCACTGTTCCAGAGTATAGACGAGGACTGAACCCATCCCACCACAATTCTAGTCGGTAAGACTGGCTTATTATATATCTTTAAAGATGCCGCCTGTATTTTTTTTTTTTCCAGTTACAGCTCAAGCAAGCAGAATTTCATTAAACTGGAAGCAGATAGTACACCCTTGGAATATGAGGGCGGGCTGACCTCAAAGGAGTGGCCCCTCGTGTCATTTTGATCAAAAGCCAGGCTTTGGAACCACTGCTGACAATGACAGGCAGCAACAGACAGACCTGAAGAAGGTCACGTCACCTTCAGATCTGCGTGTTAGAAAGCAGGATCCAGAAGCCACGAGGAGGCGACATCAGTGCTGATGGAAGCAAGAGTAATAACATCCACCTTTCTTGATGTTAAGAACTTCACATGCGGGACTTCCCTGGTGGCCCAGGGATTGAGAATCCACATGCCAATATGCCAATGTAGGGGACGTGGGTTCGATGCCTGGTTGGGGAGCTAAAATCCCACATGCCTCGAGGCAAACCCGTGCTTTACAACAAGAGAAGCCTGAGAACTGCAACTAGAGAGAAGCCCCCAGGCGCCTCAACTAGAGAAAGCCCACCCACCCCCTGCAATGAAGACCCAGTGCAGCCAAAGGAAAATAAAAAAACTTTACATGCACTATTTCACTTAGATCTTCTGATCATTTGTAAGGCAGGTATTTATATCCCTACAATGCAAAGGAAATCGAGGTTCAGAGACGCCTAAGGTCAAATAACCCGAAGAGTCAGAACTGCAATTCCAGCCCAGGTCTCTTTTATAGCTTTGTATTTTAGGGGAACACATTCAGTTTGTGAAATTGGGAAGAAAAATCAAAGTCCCTAAATATCTTCAGCTTGTCTTGATTAAACTGAGAGGGGGAAACAGAAAATCGCTGTAGGAACACTGCAGAAGTAACTGTCACAGGCAATATCCACTGATGGATGCGAAAATTAGTAGAAGAACCAGAAAGGGAGGAAGTGTTCATAAAATGAAAGGATGGGGCCTAAGGCAGGAGACATAAGAGAGACACAGGTTTGATTCCTGGATTGAGAAGATCCTCCCCTGGAGGAGGGCATGGCAACCCATTCCAGGATTCTTGCCTGAAGAGCCCAGAGGAGCCTGTTGGGCTACAGGCCATGGGGTCACAGAGAGTTGGACACAACTGAAGCGAAAGCATGTACTCACTATGCATTTTATATAAAGGACTTGAGCATCCATGGATTTTGGCCCGGGGATGCGGGAGAGTCCTAGAAACAATCCCTGAGGACACCATGGGAGGACCATACCTACTGTGACTCTGATGATGAACCATCTAGAGTTATTCTGCATCTTCTCATGGTAAAGTTTCTAAATCTTCTTACTGAAATAGGCAGAAGATTTTTTTGTGTATCAAAATATGTTTTAGTGGTTCCAATGATGACAGAAAGCCTATAACACTGTGACCATTAAAAAAAAGTTTGTCAAAGGAAATCATGAATGCTGAGCTAACTCCACTGTGCACGAGAGAAGCTGTCATGGATAAGCTTGTACAATGAGATAGATACATGGGTATTTATTGTTACAGTGTCTGTAATGGCAAAAAAAAAAAGTAGAAATAATCTAAAAATCCATTAACAAGAGTATAAATAAGTAATATCAGTATTCAAAGAACAGAACACTCTATAGCTGTCCAAAAGAACTGAAAGTGTTAGTTGCTCAGTCATGTCCCACTCATGGACTGTAGCCCACCAGGCTCCTCTGTCCATGGCATTCTCCAGGCAAGAATACTGGGGTGGGTTGCCATTCCCTTCTCTAGGGGATCTTCCTGACTCAGTGATCAAACCCAGGTCTCCTGCATTGTCAGGCAGATTCTTTACTGCCTGAGCTACCACAGAAGCCCCAAAAGATGTAGATGTAGAACGAGATGGAGATGTCTGGTTCTTGAAGATCTCAAGAATAACAGTGAGTTAGAAAAATCAGTTGGAGATGGATACACACGATCTAAAATATTAACATAAAAACATCCAGCACAATATTCTGTATAATAGTACCAACACCACGGAAATTATAAACATCAAAATCAGGGCTGAGGTTTCCCCTGGAAAGGACAGAAGAGAATGAAACCAGGGAGAGCTGCCTTGGGGTCTCAAGTTTGGAAGGTTCTATTCATTTAAGAAACAAAATACAAATGCCAAGGGTCCTTGTAGGACAAAATGCTACAATTTCACAACCACTAGGGTTGGGACAAGGCTGCTATTTATATTATGCCCTTGGATTTTGTGCAGGCCAGAAACATATTATAACTTAAAAATCATCAGCAGCCCTGGTGATGAATTGAACATGTGGGTGGTAAGAGAAAGGGGTCTTGGATAGTTCCCAAGGTTCTGCCTCTGATGACGGAGTAGCACCATTTGTCAAGATCAGCACCATAGGAGAATTGCCATCTTTAAGCAATCACCTCATCATATAAATCAGAAAAAAAGAGGGAAGTTAACCTAATTCAAACCACGATCCAAGGTAACAAAGGAACTTTATCTTCAGAATAGAACTAGGGAAGTGATCTCAGCATGGCTGTCAAGAGTACGCAATTCTGAGCCCTGGCCCAAACACTCTTGTACAAATGACCTAAGGTTCTCTCTTTCTGTCTTTGCTGGATAAACAGAAATCATCATGTAGGCTGAGGAAAGTAAAATGGATTATTTAATAATTACATAAAAGCTGAATGTAAAAACTCACGTTAAACCAATAGAAACTCCTCAATGTTTTTCTTTTCAAGAAAACTGAAAAAATGGTTAGTTGAAGAAGTTTACATTAAATACGTGAAATATGAAAGGAAAATGCAGTAGCATGTAAACCTTGATAAGGAATTGCTACCAAAAAAAAAGAGAGAGAGAGAGAATTGTCACATCTTGTTTGCTGCCAGATGAGAAGAACTGCTTTGATAAAAGCAACTACAATCACAGAATTATAGAGTTGTGAATATGAAAGAGACTGCAGACATAATCTGCCGGGGTCCAGCCTCGGCAGGATCCAGGGGGTACCCTCAGGATGAATGGCGTTGGTGAGAGAAGACACGTGAGACCAGCCTTGATAGGGCCAAGTCTTCGAGGGGGAGAGAGAGAGAGAGAGAAAGAGAGAGAGAGAGACAGTGACCAGACGAGGGGGTGCAGCAGAGTCTGGCAATGTTTTATTTTTTACCGTAGCTTTTATATTCTAAGTTAGTATATTTTTAAGGGGAAGATAGTTTAATATTACATCAGCTTGTCCTACACGAAACCAGGGTGTTTTCTGCATACTTCTTTGTGAGAGCGTAGTACATTATCTTCTGGCCTTGGGGCCTATTGACATTTTATGACCTTGGTGAATGCAAAGCTGTTTTCTGTAATCTATTCTTTAATGAACACAAGGTCAGTCCTTTTGCAGAAGTTATCAGTTAAATTTATCTAAAAGGTTTACCACACAAAGACTCTGCAGCTCTGGTGAGGCAGCCCCTGTTTAGCATTCCTGGTTAAAATTCACAATTCTAAACTCTTATTTTTCTAAATCTTTAACTACAACCACTTTTAGAATAAATTTTTGTGTTCTCTAATAGGGCTTCCTCACCTCCCGAAGGGCTCTGTGCCTATTAGCGCCTTTTGTGTGATCAGGTTCTTTATGCTGTTTATGATTAAGGTGTTGGGAGCAGTCATGTGCGTTAGTACGCATTTGCCAAGCAGGCTAGAATGCCAGCGAAGGGGTCTAAATTGAAACATTGCTTTCATCCTGGATAATCTTATAGGATACCACCGTCTGGGGGACATATTGATTAAAGTTCTAAGTTGATTCTGTTTGGAGAGAGATCGGGGAAGGCCTTCTGCCTGTGTCACAGAAATTAGGGAGTAGTCTAATACAGCAAGCATCAGAAAGACAGAGATCATCTTTAAGGTGAGCACCAGGGCAGCTTTTCGAAATCCCTGAAGTCCTGATCTGCCTTGCCTTTCAGGTCTTCTCCTCATGACCTTGTCATGGGTGGGATCTCGTGTGCGGCTCCCGGCAATAATCTAGTGGTAATCTGTTCATCTTGGAGAAGAGAAAGCTGCATGTCAAATAGGGAAAGAAGTGAAAGATCACAAAGATCACTCATAAAATAATGAGTACAGAGTAGGTATCATCTCCCATAATAATGCTTTTCAAAATTTCCACTTCATTTATTCCACCTCTCTACCCAACCCACCCCCTTTCATTGTTTATTTGCCTGTAATAGATTTCTTTCCTGCTTGTAATGGTCCACAGGCGCTTTGAAACCCTTGAGGCCAGCTATGTTTGGGAGTTGAGCATTTTTCTGATTTGAAAAGGTAACATGGTGCATGTAGAATATGTCATATAAACTCCAGCAGCATCCGAGGCATCACCCAATTATCAAATCTGTCAATGTTTCTACAGAAAAATGAATGTACGTTCACACTAAGTGGGATTAAAGAAAAGACCACAAATAGCCTCCCATTGGAACAACAGACTGGTTCCAAATAGGAAAAGGAGTACGTCAAGGCTGTATATTGTCACCCTGCTTATTTAACTTCTATGCAGAGGACATCATGAGAAACGCTGGGCTGGAGGAAGCACAAGCTGAAATCAAGATTGCCAGGAGAAATATCAATAACCTCAGATATGCAGATGACACCACCCTTATGGCAGAAAGTGAAGAAGCACTAAAGAGCCTCTTGATGAAAGTGAAAGAGGAGAGTGAAAAAGTTAGCTTAAAGCTCAACATTCAGAAAACTAAGATCATGGTATCCGGTCCCATCACTTTATGGCAAATAGATGGGGAAACAGTGGAAAACAGTGGCTGACTTTATTTTTCTGGGCTCCAAAATCACTGCAGATGGTGACTGCAGCAATGGAAGTAAAAGACGCTTACTCCTTGGAAGAAAAGTTATGACCAACCTAGACAACACATTAAAAAGCAGAGTCACTTACTTTGCCAACAAAGGTCCATCTAGTCAAGGCTATGGTTTTTCCAGTAGTCATGTATGGATGTGAGAGGTGGACTATAAAGAAAGCTGAGCACTGAAGAACTGATGCTTTTGAACTGTGGTGTTGGAGAAGACTCTTGAGAGTCCCTTGCACTGCAGGGAGATCGAACCAGTCCATCCTAAAGGAGATCAGTCCTGGGTGTTCATTGGAAGGACTGATGCTGAAGCTGAAACTCCAATACTTTGGCCACCTCATGCGAAGAGCTGACTCATTGGAAAAGACTCTGATGCTGGGAAAGATTGAGGGCAGGAGGAGAAGGGGATGACAGAGGATGAGATGGTTGGATGGCATCACTGACTCGATGGACATGGGTTTGGGTGGACTCTGGGAGTTGGTGATGGACAGGGAGGCCTGGCGTGCTGCGGTTCATGGGGTCACAAAAAGTCGGACACGACTGAGTGACTGAACTGAAATGAACTGAGATCAAGGTGAGTGTATGCCATCCAGTGAGCTCAGATAAGATTAAGATTTTCCTCAAGTTATCTAAATCTTCATGCTTTCAGAGCTTTTTGAATTCCAGAATTGTGGATAATGACATAAGCTTTGGGAGAAAACTCTAACTGTATCAGGTGAAGATATATACTTTGCCCTTTGTCTATACGGCATGGTGTGGCCGAGTCTATGTGCAATATTGTTAGAAAGACAGACCGGAAGGGGTGGAGCCAGTCCTACTTGAGCCTTGGGTCCTTGCCAGCTCCATTTCTAGTCCACAGAATCCTTTCAATGAACCCCCAGCTTCATAAGGGGGTGGGAGTGAGAAGGATCTTTACACCAACAGCCACCAGTTAGACTACTAGTTGCCAAGTCACAAAAAGTACCTCTTTCTTTTTTAAGACTTTTTTTTAATGTGAAGCATTTTTAAAGTCTTTTATTGATTTTGTTACAATACAGTTTCTGTTTTTTATGTTTTGGGTTTTTCCAGCCACAAGGCAGGTAGGATCCTAGCTCCCCAGGATTGAACCCACATCCCCTGCACTGGAAGGCACAGGCCACCAGGGAAGTCCTAGTATCTGTTTTCAAACCAGAACCTCGCTACTGGATTCCAGAAAGAAGTCTCCAGTCTCCCTTCTTAAAAAATTTTAACTAATGTTAATGATGCATCTGCCTTAACTGGGTCAGGTGGAACCAGAAGTGGCCCGATTCACCAAGGAAGATATTTACTAGAACTTTGCTTATCCAGGCAGGGAAGTTTGGTCTTGGTTTGACCCAAGCTCTTCCCTGACTGCAAGAGGCTGACTTCAAACGTCCAGTTACTGGGAGTCTGTTCAATGAAGAGATCCAAGGATTGAAGCAATCTGCAAATAAGAATTCATTACAGAGACAATTTATCTTCTTGAAAACAGTGACTAATTTTGAACACCAAATGCTGTTATTATGCAAAATATGTGCAGCACTCTGACCTCATGCTGTAAAAGAACTAAATGTACATATCACAGAGAATGTATATTTCAAGTCAATATATGCAGCCTGTAACTGAAGTTTAATTTTAAATCTGGTTATAGAAGTATAGCCAACACAATCTACAGAGTTCACTCAACCTTATCAGTTAATTGAAGTAGCCGCTTGATCAAGAACACACCATTTACCAATAAAGTAAATGTATTTTACTTAAAAGAAGGAAGCAGCACAGTCAACAAAACCTTTAAAGAGCCTGATAGGAAAAAATAAATAAATAAAGAGCCTGATAGGGATGTCATTTCTAGGAAGATGATGAACCAAGACTGATCTGCCTGGTGAAAACAACTAAAATGCCAAGTGATTTCATAGTGGAGACCCTTTCACCTCTTCAAAACACATGAAGTGAAAGTCGCTCAGTCACGTCCAACTCTTTGCGACCTCATGGACTATACAGTCCATGGAATTCTCCAGGTCAGAATGCTGGAGTGGATAGCCGTTCCCCTCTCCAGGGGATCTTCCCAACCCAGGGATTGAATCCAGGTCTCCCGCATTGCAGGCAGATTCTTTATCAGCTGAGCCACCAGGGAAGCCCAGAAAACACATAAGCAATATGACAAATCCCTATTAGTAACTGTGGTTTGGGGCCAGTTCTTCCAGATTTGAGTCAAAATCTCTGCATGAGTATAAGAGGAGGTGAGGCAGGCACGAGTTATTATCCAATAAACCCTCGCATCTCTGAGATTCACCACAGAGGGTGTTGGGCTAAAGTCACCCGGCTTCTTTCCTCCTGGGCCCTGACTGCAGATCTGGTCTTGCATAATCTCCATACAAGACGTTTTACCTCATAGAAAGCAACCTCTTTACTACAGAAGTTGCACTTTTTAAACTAGGAGATGAAAAATAAATAAATAAACTAGGAGATGTCGGGAGCAAATCTTACGTCAGGAAACCCAGCACTCTCTAACAGGGAAAACATGCCTGGGTTCCCATTTCAGAATAATGTTGTTGAACACGGTTGTAGTGGGGCTTGTCTGAGTGAGCAGGGGCCTGTTTTAGGCCCTACGTGACAGCACTTGAAATCTCCGGGATTCTGTGTTTGTACACAGAATCAGTTCTAACAACTTATCCAGCTTTATCTCCACAAAGTTTACCCTAAGGCAGAAAGACCGAGAAGTTTTGTTTGTTTGTTTAATGATAAGCTGCCAAGGGCTAAGTAAAATGGACCTTTGCTTTGAGAGGCAACGATGACTATGGAAAAGGGAGCCGTGGGTGATGGGGAGGGCTGTTCGGTGAGGTCTGCACTGAGGTTGAGCGCTGGACTTGCCCCGTTCTTTGTCCACCTGTGAGGTCTGCGCTGGATACCACTTTAAAACACAAACAGGATTTCATCTGTTTATACCCACAAATGGGAAAAACGGCCTCAGTTCTTCAAAGAGCTGTCTCCCTCTAGTGGCCAAAGTTTTTTTCTTTAAAAGCTTCAAGCCTCCAAAGGAGCCTGGATCTGCTAAGAATATAAAACATCTATATTTTTTTGTGGGGAGTGTGTAAATAATCCTTGAATTTGGAAACATCACTATGGTATATAATAAGTTCTCTTACTAGAAATCCTGGAATAATAATGCCAATTTCAAAGGGTTATTGTGAGGAAATATCTTGTTGCTATTCAGTTGTTCAGTCGTGTCCGACTCTTTGTGACCCCATGGACTGCAGCACGCCATGTGTCCCTGTCCTTCACCATGTCCTGGAGTTTGCTTAAACTCATGTCCACTGAGTCTGTGATGGCATCCAACCATGTCACCCTCTGTCGAAATATCTGAGGATCAGCAAATGAGATCAACAAAGGAGCCCCGCTTTGGTTTGGCAACTGGAGGCTGGTGAGGCTCTCTCACTGGCCAGGCGCTGGCTTTGACTCAGGAGCTCAGAAGCCCAAGAGCAAACAGCCATATGTCATGAACCTTCATGAGCACTTCCAAACAGTTGAAACCAAGAACCTTCAAATGATGAGGCAAGACTATGAACGTCAAAGTCAGCTGTGGGGACTGCTCCTGACAAGCCAGGATGCCCTGTGATAGGCAGAACAGGTCGGTAGCGCTAGCGGTAAAGAATCCGCCTGCCAACGCAGAAGATGCAGGAGACTCAGGTTCGATCCCTGGATTAGGAAGATCCCCTGGAGGAGGAAATGGCAACCCACTCCAGTATTCTTGCCCGGGAAATCCCATGGACAGAGGAGCCTGGTGGGCTACAGTCCATGGGGTTGCAAAGAGTCAGACACGACTGACCCGACTTAGCACTCGCCAGCACACAGCCGGGAGCCCAGTCCTTCCTGCCCAGGAGAAAAAAGGGAGCAAACAGTGGGTGTTCCAGACAGCTCCCACCCGGCTCAAGGCTGCACTTCCTTTCAGCTTCTGCTGCTCCAGCTGGACGGCAGCCACCACAGGCCCACAGGTTCACACGCACTCCCGGAGGGAAGGTGTGAGTACACGCGCCCCCACCACTGCCAGGCTTTGGGAAACCAGGCTCGAGCTGCCGAGGCTGCCGCGCCATGGTTATGGCTCACAGGGGGCGCCAGGCGGTGCCGCGGCAAAGCCACATCACTGTTTTGTTTCCACTTTCTTAGCTCTGTCTGCAAAAACTGGGGGCCCTGGGCCTACAAAGTGTGATATTGATTTTCATGAAACCCCGAAGACCCCCAAATCACTAGCCTGTTTTGACTAATGGTTTCTTAGGGGTGATGCTGTTCTATGCTTAGTTGCTCAGTCATGTCCGACTCTTTTGCGACCCTGTGGACTATAGTCCGCCAGGTCCTCTGTCCATGGGATTCTCCAGTCAAGAATACTGGAGTGGGTTGCCATGCCCTCCTCCACGGGATCTTCCCAACCCAGGGATGGAACCCAGGTCTCCCGCATTGCAGATGCATTGTTTGCTGCCTGAGGCACCAGTGAGGCCCATCTTAAGAGTGATATGTTTCCTTAGTGATTTACAACACCTTTCATTCTCAGAGCTGGTCCTGCACCTGCCCCCACCCCTAGTATACATGAGGCTGCTGCGGGGTCTCCCTCATGATTTTTATGGGGAGCTGCTGCCATTCACTTTGGAGGGCTTTACCGTCAAAATTCTCACTCTGCCTGAACCATCAGTAAATACCCTTTTCGGGCTTCATTCCAGGCTTAAAAAACAGTGTGGGTAATTTTCTTCCTGAGTTTGATTCAGCAGTATCTTGTTTCTATGGAAACCCAGGCTGCTTCAGAAGCCCAATTCTAACTTCCTATTGCCCAGCCCCACGTTTCACCTGCGATTTTAAAGTTGATTTTCACCTTCCCCGTGTATTAACCTTTGACTTTCAGAAGTTGAAGTACCTCTGTGGAATGCATACGATCCAAGTGCAGAGAACTCAGAGACAGCGGAGTCCAAAGGAGCCATTTTACACTGTGCGGTCTTCAGAAACCGAGGCCCGCTCAATCGTGAAGACAAACATGGCGGATTCTCCGAGAAGACGGAGCGCAGCTGTGGCCGAGATGGCTGGTCGATCGCAGTGTGCCGGGATTGATTGGTAATGTCTGCCACAGGCATGGGCGAGGCCGTGGAAGTGCACGCTCCCCCTGAATTAAACACCGTCTACTTCAGAGCAAAGCAGCATATTCAGGCTGCCAGTCACCCAGGCTCCTAGAAGCTCAGATCCAGAGGTTCAGGGGTCAAGCAGGAAGGTTGCTGGAGTCACTTCTCATCCACCCAGGGCACAAACAGCCTTCTTGAGTCCAGTTCCTTGGAGTTGGGGCACTAACACCCCATTCTTTTCATCTGGGTCAAGCACTTTGATATAAACCTTAAGCGTTTGCCCCGTCCTGCATAGAGCAGGGGCAGGGAGTATCTGATTTGCCCTTCCCGGAATTGGAGACTCCAGGACTCAGTGGAGGAGGTTGTCGTTGTTGGTGTAGGAGGAAAGCTGGCCTGAGCCGGCTTAGGTGAAGCCCCAGACTATCCTTGCGGGGAGCTGCGGGGTGTGGGGGGTGTGGCAGTGAACACCTCAGTGCACCCCGGGAGGGGCAGGATGCAACCGGGTCCAGCGTGGACCATCCAAGCAGGCCTCTCCCACCCGCTCTCTGAGAGTCTCATCACTCTGGCGTTGTTTCCAGACTCTCCCACAGGCTCCCCTGGAGAACTAACCTGCTGCCTCAGCACCCAAGCCTGTAACTCCCCATGAGCAAGGCTGCCTACTTGCCTGCACTCAGTAAGTTGGGTGGGGCTGGCTGTTTGCTCACTTTCATCTTAATTCTCTGCCCCAAATTGAATGCTGTCAGTCTTGGCTTGACTGCAGCTAGCAACAGAAAACCAGTTACTTTCTTTAACTCACTATTCAATATTAATGGACTCTGGAGAATGGAATAGCAACTTAATCCAGTATTCTTGCCTGGAGAACTCCGTGGACAGAGGAGCCTGGTGGGCCCCAGTCCATAGGGTCATGAAGGACTAGACAAGGATAAAAGCAGAGACTCCTTAACATTTGACAGATTATAACTCCATGTGAAACAAATAAAAAAAGCATTTAAATTAAATTCATTTAGTAGGTTTATAATTATTGTCTAAATAAACAGACATTTCCTAATGAAGAGGGCACATTTTACATATATTTCTAATATCGAATCAATGAATGCCAAAGTAAAGGTCACTTGGTCACTACTTTTGGGAGGACTTTTTTAAAGTGTTGTATTATGGTCATTGACGGGAGGGACATTTAACCATAGACCTCTTGAACCTGAAAAACATTCATAATCTTTGGCCCAACTGTCTTCTCTCTAGGAATTCAATCTAAGGAAATAATTAGAAACAGAAAAGATTTATGTTTAGATATGTTCACATTAGTGTGGTCTATTACAGCAAAAATATTGGTTAGAAAATTACATTTTATCAATAGAATTGAATACTGAGAAACCATTAACTATTATTTTTCAAAACTTAATGTTTTGGGAATATACAATATAATGTTTATTGCCAGGAGCCGGCACACAAGATCCCACCCATGACAAGGTCATGAGGAGAAAACCTGACAGGCAAGGCGGATCAGGTTTTCAGGGATTCCGAAAAGCTGCCCCCCGGCGCTCACCTTAAACATGATATCTGTCTTTCTGATGCCTGCTTCAATAGACTACTCCCTAATTTCTGTGACACAGGCAGAAGGCCTTCCCCGATCTCTTTCCAAATAAGAATCAATTTAGAACTTTAATCAATAAGTTTCCTGGGTGGTGGTATTTTGTGAGATTACCCAAGGTGAAAGGAGTGTTTTCATTTAAACTCCTCTGCTGGTATTTTAGTTTGTTTGGCAAATGCGTTTATGCCCTTGGTACTAATATGCATGATTGCTTATAATATCCTAATCATAAAATAATGTAAAGAACCTGATCATATAAAGGCCCTAATAGACATAGAGCCCTTCGGGGAGTGAGGAAGCCCTATTAGAAAACACAAGAAAAATTATTCTAAAAGTGGCTATTGGGTTAACATTTGCTTGCTGTGTTTTTGCTCTTAATGTGCTAAGGTTGTGTTATAGAAACCATTGTTAATATAGTTATAGATCTAGAAAAATAAGAGCTTAGCCCTAGTGTGGTGACAATGAAACAGTTGTTAATTATTAGCCAGGAGTGCTAGGCAGGGGCTGCCTCACCGAAGTCGCAGAGTCAGTGTGGGGTAAACTTCTTAGATAAACGCAACTGACAACTTCTGCAGAAGGATTAATTTTTGTGTTAACAAGGTCATACTTCTACTCTGTACTGTTGCCCTATGAGACTGCTACCTTTCAATTAAGGTCACCATAGAAACAGAAAATAGGTTTACATTTACCTGACCTGCATAAAATGTCAATAGGCCCCAAGGCCAGAAGATAATGTACAAGACCCTCATAAACAAAGAAGTATGCAGAAAACACCCTGGTTTCGTGAAGGACAAGCTGATGTAATGTTAAACTATCTTCCCCTTAGAAATGTACTAACTTAGGGTATAAAAGCTACGGTAAAAAATAAAGCATTGCTAGACCCTGCCAGACTCTGCTGCACCCCCCGTCTGGTCTCTCTCTCTCTCTGTCTCTTTCTCTCTTTCTCTCTCTCTTCCTCGCAGACTTGGCCCTATCAAGGCTGGTCTCACGTGTCTTCTCTCGCCGACACTGTTCATCCCGAGGGTACCCCCCGGATCCTGCCGAGGCTGGACCCCAGCAGTTTATATAAATGAATAGGATGTAAAACTTTATAATAAAATGTCATGTGTAAGATACAGAATAAGTTTATTTTATATACTATATTTAATAATACATATCTTGTGTTTTATTGTTGTTTAGTCACTAAGTTTTGTCCTGTAGCCCACCAGGCTCCTCTGTCCATGGGATTTCCCAGGCAAGAATACTAGAGTGCGTTGCCATTTCCTTCTCCAGAGGATCTTCCTGACCCAGGGATCAAACCCACATCTTCTGCACTAGCAGGCAGATTCTTTATCACTGAGCCTCCTGGGAAGCCCTACATTATGCATACATACATATATATCACATAGAAAAAAAGCTGTAAAGAAAAATACACTAAAATGCTAAAAATAGTTTTCTCCAGGTGGTGGGACTATGAGTGGTTTTTATTTTCTTAATATTGCTTTTTTGTGGATTCAGGTTTCTCACATAAGCCTGAAGATTTGCCAGGAATAAAAGAATATGCTGGCCAGGCTGACACAAGTTGGATGTAGACACGTGTGACAATGATACATCCAATTCTAAAATTATAAATTAACATTACTTTCAGTTTCTTAAGATAAATATTTAGTGGCAGTAAAAAAAAAAAAAATAGTCACGATGAGAGATGAGAGATTTGGCAAGTACAGAAATGTAAAAGTATCAAGAAAAGAATCATGGAGAATTCTACCAGTCAGAGAGAAGGGTCATCATCAGTATCCTGAGCTTGACCGAGCTGTGGCTCTGATCTGTGCCCTGGAGTCCTGTGTGTGCGGGCAAATGCCTTAGGAGGTGTCACAGAGGAGCGTGGGGACCAACCAGGTCCTCAGTCCAGTGGGGTGCTGAAACAGAACCCCCTCCCCCACTTGGGCCCATCCATTTGTACCTTAGACTATACATTCCCCTTGAAGAAAGGCTCCATGGAAAATTACAGAAATAACATTTGAATGCCTCCATATTAAACCTCTTCCCTGAAGCTAAATGTTTAGATTGCGTCCAGTTTTCTCTAATGTGATGGAAGGTTACATGAACAGCTTTGTATTGTAATCTTTGCCTATATTTCTGCCTCCATAATTGAAATTTCCAAGAAAAGAGTAATGATCATTTTCAGAGCTCTTGATGTTACCAGGTTGCCCCAAACAAGGTCAACCTGTTTATATTCCCATCCATCTGCCCATCCTGCCACACCCTTAGCTGAGCATATTTGTTTTTAATTGTTAATTTGACAGATTTTAAATATTTGCCCATTTAAAATACTGGGTTTCTTCCCCCTTGGATACCTCTTCCAAGGAGTCTTCCAGCAGCAAAATCTGCTGCCCATGCCCTGTGAAGAGGACATGGGCGCCCCTCCCTAGAGTGACCGGCACTATCCTAGGAGGCTTGGGCTTGGACGTTTTCTCATGGTCCCAGGCCAGCCCCATGACTCCACCTCACAGCAAGCCCAGTTTGTGGAATAAGACTCCTCCCCCCGAGAAATGGCAGATGCCAAGGTCTGAAGTCCCTCTTCTTCCCAAACCCCTTCTACACCCACAGAATCTCAGAAGCAGATGTTGCCCTCGACAGACTCGGCCTTCAGGCCTCTGGTTACATAGATAAGGGCTCTGAGCCCCGGTGGGGAAAACAAGGGTACAGTCAATGGAACAGCCAGCAAGAGACCTGGGGGTCTCTGCCCCGTATTCTTCCCACCACCAGCCTCCAACTGTCCTTCTATCTGCTGACACTCTGGGAAGGGTGTGTCTTTGTCCTACAGACGTAAGAACAACACGGAAGGGTTTCCCACCAGAGGGCGAAGGGAAGCTAAAATCTAGCGCAAGTACAGGGGTAGAACTTAACAGCAGAAAGAAAACAAATTCAGAGACGCTTCCTGAACTGGCAGGTTCTTAGGATCCTAGCGGTCAGCCTTCGAATAGCCACTAGGTGGAGCTCTATTTTCAAAATAAAGCCTTAAGCCCTCGGCTCTGAGCTGGCTTTCCATTCAAACGGCCTTAGCCTGACAATGTCAATGGCTTATTGCAAGGATTTGCTCAACACGCGCATTGGATCCCATCCAGATTTTGTGCCAGTCTACAGTCTGTAAGGCGACCACGAGCTGAACTTTTTCCATTTTGGTCCCTAGATTATTGCCTTAAAATTAAATACAATGGAGATACACATATACATTTAAAAGAGACAAGGGAGTTTCAAAACATGTGTTTATCTCAACAAAGATAATTTAAAACATATATTTAAAATATATTCTCTCTATATATATATATATTTAATACGTATTATGTAAGTATAATGTAAAATGCACTTATATATTTATTTTGTGTATAATGTATATTTCCTTATTGTGTTTTATGTATAATCACAGTTTACTCCCTAAGTCATGTCTCTTTTGAGACCCCTTGGACTGTAGCCTGTCAGGTTCCTCTGTCCATGGGATTCTCCAGGCAAGAATACTGGAGTGGGTTGCCATTTCCAACTCCAGGGGATCTTCCCAGGGACCTAACCCTCATCTCCTGCATTGGCAGGCATGTTCTTTACCACAGAGCCACCTGGGAAACCCATATATTGTATATATTAAAGCCTCTTTCTGCTGTTGAGTGATAAATACATAATTTGTAACTTCAGTCATATATAAAACACCTGTTAAATGTATTCTATATTACATGTAATATGTTAAACATGTATTTTATATAATAAAACATTTTCAAATGTATATTTAAAGTTTTCTATGGCTCAGTGATAAATACAGATTTTCTAACTCCTGTGGTTCTGTTTTCTCCATAATAATCACCAAAACCCCTGGGAAAGCAAAGTAGCCTTTTAATTAACTCATTCAAGGTTTTTAAAATCTATGTTTCTCCAGCCCATATATGTTCAGAAATAGTTGAAAATAGAAAAGAAAAGGGGGGAGATTCATTTAAAGAGAAATAGGCATTTGCTGTTGGTTCTCCCTTAATCAGGAAAAAGAAAGCATAGAGGAAAATGAAAGTCTGCTGTAGCTATGAGAAGAGAGGTTTTCAATAGTCTCAACAAAATATTAATATATTCATATATTTCTTCTAATTTCCTTTCGTGCCAGTTCCTAACATACAGCTGATTGAGAAAAAGTATATATTTAATAATTATTTATGCTGCTTTGAGGAAAATCGTGTCAGTGTCTCACATAAAATAATGTTATAATATTAATATAGTGTTGCTTTTAAATAAGATCTGCTTGGCAACCCTTAAATGTAGCTTTTCTCAATTGCCCAGGGAAAAACAAAATTTATACCACCACCAAAACTAGGATTGACAGATCATCTAATGAAAAGTGTAGACAAACTCCATGAATGGCATGGCAGGCAGAAGTGGGTGGAGGGAACACCTACCTACAACAGTCTTCACCTCAAGCATGTCCAGGATTCAGTTCAGGAAACTGACAGCACATAAAAGACGTTGGAAGATATGTTGTATTAATATATCCCTGCAGTCTGCTCTCTCCTTCTGGGACCCAGGATCTGAACACTGCAACGACCAGAGAATTACACGGGAGTTCTTTGTGATTCCACTCCCATCCCAGTCCCCTTTTAATCTATATTCATTCAGAGATAGGAAGAACTTTAAAAAACAAAAAGCTTGTCAGAGAAAATAAAATATCATACATTAATGCATATATATGTAATCTTGATAAATGGTATAGATGATATTATTTGCAAAGCAGAAACAGAGACACACACACAGAGAACAAATGCATGGATACCAAGGGGGAATTAGGGGTGGGATGAACTGGGAGGTTGGGATTGACATATATACACTACTATGTATGAAATAGATAACCAATATGAACCTACTATATAGCACAGGGAACTCTACTCAATGCTCTGTGGTGACCTAAATAGGAAGGAAATCCAAAAATGAGGGGATGTATGTAAATGTATAGCTGATTCACTCTGCTGGACAGCAGAAGCTAACACAACATTGTAAAGCAACTATACTACAATAAAAATTAATATTAATTTTAAAAATCCTGTGCAGAAATTAGAAGGGACTGGAAGTAGCTCATCACATTTCAGGAAGAATAGGCCCCACAAGTAAAGTGCTCCAAGTGACAGAAGAGTAGGAAATACACTGTATAACAATATATCAGAAACCTAAGTTTTCCATGCATTTCTTGGACACAGAATACCACATCAGAGAACCAATTAGTTAAGGTAGGAGAAGTTGGCAGTCTGGTAAAACAGAGCTTCTATGGGTGAAATTCTGCCAGAAACTGAAAACAGGAACTCGTATTGTCCACCTATCCTCTGGCTATTGGTCTGAGAATGAGATTCCACACAAGTGGACATGACCACAGGCAATCAGCTGACCCTACCTCTTTACAAATACTAGTTCTATATAGATGTCACTTCATTTAAGATGAAGCAATAAGGGGGGATGTGAAATGCTCCATTACATTTAAAAGAAAAGTTATACAATGAAAAATGTATATTACTAGTAAATTCTACCTAAATCCTGAATGTCTACAAAAGCTGGGAAAGGTGAGTGAAAATTTTGACAGGGAGTGAAGATACTCTATGTGATTTGTTTTACATAAGTGCTATGAAGAAAATGAATAGGGCAATGGCTTAGAAATTAGCAGGCAGAACTACTTAGACGAAATAGCCAGGGAATCTCTAAAGAGCTACAGTTCCCTGACTCTTCTGTAAGTGGAACTGAGGTTCCAAAAGGACAGGATATTAATATGTGGATCCAATTGTATTTAACTAGGTGCAGAACTGACCCAAATGGAATAAATAACAAGACACAACTGAAACCCATAACCAATAAAGAAATGGAAATTAAAGGCAATTTATTTCTTAACACAGCCTTACCTGGTATATAGATGTTTTAAGAAGATAGATTAGGCATCTTATCCTTCATCTTATAATTAAAACAGGGTAACATTTAGTGGGGTTTCCCAGGTAGTTCAGCAGTAAAGAATTTGCCTGCCAGTGCAGGAGATGTGGGTTCAATCCCTGCGTCTTGAAGATTCCCTGGAGGAGGAAATGGGGGTCTCAGAGTCAGATACGACCTAGCGACTAAGCACAACATTTGGTGAATATTTACAAAACGGTTAGTGTAGCATTCAAGTTAAATTGATACTTACTCTGTATCTTGTCATCATAGAGCCGCCATGATTTTCTAAAGAAAGATTTATGTTTTTATGCTATATACACCTTGAGTTACAGTAATATATACTGAATATTCATTGCACTTTCCTCTTTGAGTTGGCTGCTAAGAAGCTCAGAACCATCTTTGTGAACTAAAGTTCACATCAAAGAATCCCCATTTTCCACACCTAAATGTCCATTCATTTGCCTGATCAATATTTCTGCTGATGGCCATCTGCCCTCACTCTGGCAGATTAAATACCAGTCTTAGGTCTGATATAATTGTCCCTTAGTGTTCACAGGGGACTGTTTCCATGACCCCGTTGGGTACCAAAATCCCAAGTTCAATGTGACATCTCCCAAGCGAGAGGTGTAACATCACAGAGCTGTTGTCCCCGCAGTACCAAGAACTGTGCTAAGCACACAATGGGAGCACTGTTTGATGAATGAATGAAGGAGGCAGCTAAGGGCTCTGGGGATTTTGCCACCATCATCACCTTTCTAACACCCACCGGGGTTGCAGGACAACGCATATTGCTTTCCGGATGCCTTACAGGGGCATCAACAACGGGCAAATGTTTTCAAGAATCTCACCCCTCGTCCAACAAGTCTTTCAGTGAGATGAAATAAATATTTCTTTGTGAATCTCTACTTTTGGGTGCCATCCAGTTCTCAATCAAGCCCAGACCAAAGCTTTGACTCTTGGGATGTGTCAGAGCGGGAAGGAGCCCTTGTTGCTTACATGGCTTCCCATACAGGTTTCCACAAGAATCTGCACGCATGCCTGGTAGACAATTACCTTTTAGAGCATGCTGTTCCTCCAGCTCCATGTCTCAGTGGCTGCCGTAAAGCACGGCTGTCGTAAAGCACGGCTGTCGTAAAGCACGGCGGTGGTAAGGGCCGGGGGAGTCTCCTCCTGTCCCTTGTGCGTTAGTTCAATTCCCCAGACAGACCTTCCCTGAACACTGAATGTGCACGAGGTCTTGCAGCCCAGAAATGAACATCCTGAGGGGTTGCTTAGGCTTGTAACTCCACCGGACGCTCCACCAAGCACTTTCCCTGAAATCTTCTCATTTGGTCCTCACAAGCAACCCTCGTTATTAGCCCATTTCCCAGATGAGGAAACTAAGGCTTAGGAACATCGCAGTTACTAATGAAGGAGTCCGGACATGAACACAAGTCTGCAGACACTGAAATTTGTTCTCTTAACTTTTAGAGAAAATTCCAGGTGAGGTGACAAGAATTATAGGTGCCTGGGTTGTGAGCTCTCTGGAAGAATCTTCATGTCCTTGTGAACGTCTTGCACATCTGACTGGCTGGCAAAAAAAAAAAAAAAAAAATGTATTTGGCTTCTGCATGTTTTGTTGTAAGCATGCAGCATACCATCTATATTTAGCATCGATGAATGTTTGTGTCCCGCGAATCTAAATATAATGTATTTTGTTTCTAAATTACAAACAACTGACTTACAAGGGGAATTTTGGTCTTCAGCCTGTTTATTAAATCGGGCACTTTCTGAACTTCTGTAAGAGAAGGAAAGGAATGAGCATTTAATAAATGCTGATTATACATTTGGAGAAGGCAATGGCACCCCACTCCAGTACTCTTGCCTGGAAAATCCCATGGACGGAGGAGCCTGGTAGGCTGCAGCCCATGGGGTCGCTAAGAGTCAGACATGACTGAGCGACTTCACTTTCACTTCTCACTTTCCTGCATTGGAGAAGGAAATGGCAACCCACTCCAGTGTTCTTGCCTGGAGAATCCCAGGGACAGAGGAGCCTGGTGGGCTGCCGTCTACGGGGTCACACAGAGTCGGACACGACTGAAGCGACTTAGCAGCAGCAGCAGCATTATACGTTACACACTTTACAGAATGAATCCATCCAGTCCAGTAGCCCAAGGAGACAGGCTCTTCCCTCGGTTTCTAGGTGAGGACATGGAAGCTTAGGCACAGGAGTTGCAGAATCAAAATCCAGATCAGGTTCCAGTGCCAAAGCCAGTCTGTTTCCATGGCTCCTCTGAGTTGGCTGGCATCTCCCTGCGCTGAGCTTCTGGGGTGGGCTGGAAGGCAGCCACAGCTCTCCCAGACGCTCCCCCAGGGAGGAGGAGTCACGTGGTCAGGGTGCCCAGCACAGAGTATCAGCTGTCTGTGCTCAGCGGGGCTGCTCTACTCAGAATCAGAGGGAACCGCAGCTTGAAAAGCTCCTGTTGAAGATTGTCAATGTGATGGGGACCCCCCCCCACAAGGTCAGTGATGAAGAATGTCTCCTGTAACACAACATTGTAAAGTAACTATAGTCCAATAAAAATTAAATTAACATCAAAGTCACTCCTGCTCCAATCTCCAATCAGGCTCCTCTGAGGCCTCTTCTCAATGAAGCCTCAACTTTGTCTTATAAAGACTTGAACAAAATACTAACCTAGTTTTTCACAGCTCAGGGCTGCATCCCTAGCTGACCCTAAGCCCTCCCGCCCTTAAAATGCCAGCCTGAGAAAACTCAAGGCTAGCAAAAGAATTGGCCGTTCCAGCCAATAGCCCAAGATGGGGTCCCTGGCTCCCCACCTCTGCAGGACGTGGGAGGCTAACTTCGGTAAACGCCAATTGACAAACCCAGATGAGTTTTGTTAACTAAAAAAAAAAAAAAAAAAAAAAAAAATGCAGCCTGGAAGTCGAGAGTTCTGTTTATTCGGCAGAAATCTTTAGGACTTCAAGCCCAGGAGACAGCATCTCAAGTAGCCCTGAAAGAACTGCTCTGAGGAGGCGAGTTGGGGAGCCGGGTTTTATAGAAGTTTTGAAACAAAGGGCAGGCAATCTGAACGTCAAAAGATTATTATTAATTAAAGAAAACCAGATATCCCAAGTTAAGGAATTTAGTGTTTTTCTATGTATGGGAAGACGCAAGAGTCTGGACTCATATCAGATAGCTGATGTGCACCTCAGCTATCTTGGGCCAGTATCCTGTGTTTTCACTTCCTGGCTGTCCTCAGGGCTCATGATAGGGAGTGGCTGCAGTCTGATGGCTGCTAAAATGGCAGGCATTCTTTTCCTTCCTGAGTGTCCTCAGGGTTCACAGGCTCACATTGAAGGGCTGCCATCACTGATGACTGTGATGTCCTTGTTTACTGATGTGACAGGAAATATTCCTTTCCTTAGTTGCCGGAGCCCGCACATGAGATCCCACCCATGACAAGGTCACCAGGAGAAAACCTGCCAGGCAAGGCAGATCAGGTTTTCAGGGATTCTGAAAAGCTGCCCCCAGTGCTCAGCTTAAAGATGATATCTGTCTTTCTGATGCTTGCTTCAATAGACTACTCCCTAATTTCTGTGACACAGGCAGAAGGCCTTCCCCGATCTCTTTCCAAATAAGAATCAACTTAGAACTTTAATCAATAAGTTTCCCGGGTGGTGGTGTTTTGTGAGCTTATCCAGGGTGAAAAGAGTGTTTTAATTTAAACTCCTTTGCTGGTATTTTAGTTTTAGTTTGTTTGGCAAATGTGTTTATGCCCTTGGTACTAATATGCGTGATTGCTCATAATACCCTAATCATAAAATAGCATAAAGACCCTGATCATATAAAGGCCCTAATAGACATAGAGCCTTTTTGGGGGGTGAAGGAGCCCTATTAGAAAACACAAGAAAAATTATTCTAAAAGTGGTTATTGGGTTAACATTTGCTTGCTGTGTTTTTACTCTTAATGTGCTAAGGTTGTGTTATGGAAACCATTGGCAATATAGTTAAAGATCTAGAAAAATAAGAGCTTAGCCCTAGTGTGGTAACAATGAAATGGTTGTTAATTGTCACCCAGGAGTGCTAGGCAGAGGCTGCCTCATCAAAGTCGCAGAGTCAGTGTGGGGTAAACTTCTTAGATAAACGCAACTGACAACTTCTGCAGAAGGATTAATTTTTGTGTTAACAAGGTTATACTTCCACTCTGTACTGTTGCCCTATGAGACTGCTACCTTTCAGTTAAGGTCACCATAGAAACAGAAAATAGGTTTTACATTCACCTGACCTGCATAAAATGTTAATAGGCCCCAAGGCCAGAAGATAATGTACAAGACCCTCATAAACAAAGAAGTATGCAGAAAACACTCTGGTTTTGTGAAGATCAAGCTGATGTAATGTTAAACTATCTTCCCCTTAGAGATGTACTAACTTAGGGTATAAAAACTATGGTAAAAAATAAAACATTGCCAGACCCTGCCAGACTCTGCAGCACCCCCCGTCTGGTCACACTATCTCTCTCTCTCTCTTCCCCCCTCGCAGACTTGGCCCTATCAAGGCTGGTCTCATGTGTCTTCTCTCACCAACGCCATTCATCCCAAGGGTACCCCCTGGATCCTGCCGAGGCTGGACCCCGGCACTTGGGGCAAATCCCATCTTCTCATTTTTTGTGATTTTTCACTTCTCGGACTCTACTGAGCCCTGTCCACTGCCCTGCATAGTCCTTCATTCTCCCTTGAAAACACTCAGTTACTTCTGTAAAATCAAAGTTGAGCTCAGTTCATACTGGTCTCTTTTCCCTAGTATAGAGGTAGGTTACCAATTAAAATCCATCCTTACCACTTCATTTTAAAAGTATTTTTGATATTAATTTCTCATTTAAATGCTTTCTTCACTGCAATCAACCTGTGTATTTTTGGTCTTCTAACTTCATTGAGGCTTTGAATGGCTAAAAGTCAAAGATCTCACTTGGGAGATGTCACATTGAACTTGAAAATACACGGGTTCCTTTCAGTATCTTTTGATACTGACTTCTAACATATAATTCCACAGTGATAAGAGAACAGACTCTATATGATTTTAATACCTTTAGACCATGAAATTTTTGCACCTTGTTGTATGCCCATGATATGTGCCAGTGTCTCCTGTTTTATACTATGGGAGCTTGAATAGAATCTGTATCCTACTGTTGTGTGAAAATTATATAAATCTTGATTATTTTGAATTGGTTCATGGTGTTTTTCAGGTCTACTATATCTTTCTACTTTTCTGTATATTCATTCTATTAATTTTTGAGAGTTTGATAGTTGAACCCCAACTAAAAATTATATTTATCTACTTAAAAAATAATTGCAATATGCAGTAGAACTAGATGTAACTTTGTTCTATATTCTCCTGTAAATGTGTTATCATACTTTCATAATTTAAAAAATAAAAAAAGAAAGAAAAAGAGAGAGAGAAAGACTTCTGCATGGAGTGTCGCTCCAGGAAGCCCATTTTCTTTTCCTCCTTGATAAGCCCTGTCTGGAAATATACCATACACTATGGCCATCAAAAGAATAAATAAATAAAATCCATGCTTATCACTTTAGTCTCAGGCAGGGCTACCCCTCAGTGACTGTCACTCTGAAGACCCCACTGCCCGCTCCCTGACCCTGGCCGGTGCTCCGTCGACCCCCACCCCAACACTAGTCCTAGCAACCACGCTCCCTGGCCTCCACGTCCCCCAGCCTCCGGCCTCTCCTCCAACTCCACCAGGTGTTCCACTTATCGTTTCTGGGAGGAAAAGTAGGTTTCGCCTGAGTTGGCTCTGGCAAGAAGTAGAAAATCATTTGGGCCAGATGGCTGTTCTCTAGTCACTGAAGCGGCACATCTGAGTGTGACCGTTTCAGACCTTCCAAAACAGTCACTAAGGAGATTGGGAGGAAGTAGCTTGCTTCCGGGAGCCCAGGAATGGAGCACTGTAGAGAAAGGAGGTGTTGCTGGGAGCACTGGCCACCACGCCCTCGGTGCTTCTGGAGCAGCCCCTGCAGGGCTCAGAGCCCAGCGCAGAGAAAGACGATGATTCCGGTGGAGATGGAAGAGCTCCTGGGCGCTCAGCTCCCTTGCGGGGAGGGGGATCTTCACTTCGCTGGCATCTTCACTTCACTCTTCACAACCATTTCACGTATCTGCAAAGATGGGGTGTCAACTGGGAGTTTCATGGGAGTTGGTAATTTCCAGAGAGCTTCATGTTTCTGCCCAAGCTGTGCACAAGACCAGATATATCTATGCTTTCAAGTTTTCAGAAGAACTGGGGACCTCAGGTTTTGTTGTGGCAGTGTTACTTTATTTGTGATGAATGTCAAGGGTATAACCCAGCATCTGAGCCTGTCTCTTCTTTGTGAATTTGAGCATGATCTTGGAGTCCCTGGACAAAAGGATGTTTATCTATAGTGTGAGATCATTGGAGTTATGACATCCAATGTATGTGTGAACTTTAACATTTGAACGTTGCATTTTTATATTTTCCCAGCACTATTCCTTGCAAATTGGTGGCCTAAGAAGTAGAATTATGGAGAGAGTACATGTGAATCCTGGAAAATTCTGGGACTCTTTCTATCACTTTATGACCCATCTTCCTGCTATACTACATCCAAAAGAAATATAAATCTAACTCCAAAAGCAGTGACAGCAAAGTCATCAACCACTTGGCAAAATTTCATTAAATGTCACTAATCTCAGAAGCTTCTCAGCCACAAGTTTTCATCTTTCCCTCTCCCTTATCCCTTCCCAAGCCTGGGAGCTCTTTCTTCCACCCAAGGGAACCTCCTGTTTCTCTCCTCACCTGTACTAAGTTTTTCAATTTTTGCAGCATTACATGTTACCACTGAAAGGAAGGAGAAAGAGGGGAAGGTCTTCCTATATTTGTCTCTGTCATATTTGAGTCTAAAGCACAAGTAACAATATTTTCCTAGAAGAAGATATTGCTTACTTGAAGAGCTAGCAATGTGAATCGTTGACCTTCCCACACAGAGTTCCTCTAAATTTTCAAGGCAGTTTATTTATATTTTTAAAAGTTATTCATTTATTTTTGGCTACACTGGGTCTTAGTTGTGGCACACAGGATCTTCATTTCAGTGTTCAGGCTTAGTTGCCCCATGGCATGTAAGATCTTAGTTCCCTGATGAGGGATTGAATCTGCATCCTCTGCATTGGAACATGGATTCTTGACCAGTGGACCACCAGGGAAGTCCCTCAAAGTAGTTAGCGTGTGCTCAAGTTGCTCAGTTGTATCGGACTCTTTTGAGACCCCTTGGGTGGTAGCCTGCCAGGCTCCTCTGTCCATGGGATTCTCCAGGCAAGAATACTAGAGTGAGTTGCCTTTTCCTCCTCCAGGGAATCTTCCTGACCCAGGGATCGAACCCTCATCTCCTGCATTGGCAGGTGGATTCTTTATCACTGAGCTACCTGGGAAGCCCTGAAGGTAGTTTACATCAGGGCTTTTCAAATACTTACACATTTTGGAAATCTGTAGATCCTCTTAAAATGCAGACTTGGATTCAATATTTCTGGGGTGGGGCCTGGGATTCTGCATTTCCAATAACCTCCCAGATGACGGCTGGCGATGCTGCTGCACCTTAGAACTCACTGTGAATAGCATGGCTTAGATTACCTCATTTTTTCTATAATGACTGGAAATACTGGAGTTATCACAGTTATTCTCATGACTGCATTTGTCATTTTACAAGCAGGCAACCTAAAGAATCTTGGTTGGCCTGTGATTTCATCTCCTCTTAGTTTGTGGTGGTGTTGTTGTTTAATTGCTTTACAATGGTGTGTTAGTTCTACTATACAGCAAAGTGAGTCCGCTTTTCACATACATCCCCTCTTTTTTGGATTTCCTTCCCATTTAGGTCACCACAGAGTGCTGAGTGGTGTTCCCGGTGCCATAGAGTAGGTTCTCATTCCTCTTATCTTTGAACCCAGAGCTGGAGTTCTCAAGCCACTTGGCAGTCTGTTGGAGACAGTGCCATGTGGAGGCTTTTCTAAGACAGTGACATGTTGACAAAGAGATACTAACTGGGACATCACTATATGAATCTTTTTTTTCCCCCCAATTCTGGATCTGGCTATTATCATTATAATTTTGCATAGCATATGGAACTCCACTCCGACTTATGTGGCAGCCTGGATGGGAGGGGAGTGTGGGGGAGAATGGATTCCTATATATGTATGGCTGAGTCTCTTCGCTGTTGACCTGAAACTATCACAACATTTTTACTTGACTATACCCCATTATTGAATATGACCCAGATAATCACGATGGTGTGATCACTCACCTAGAGCCAGACATCCTGAAATATGAAGTCAAATGGGCCTTCGGAAGCATCACTATGAACAAAACTAGTGGAGGTGATGGAATTCCAGTTGAGCTATTTCAGATCTTGAAAGATGATGCTGTGAAAGTGCTGCACTCAATATGCCAGCAAATTTGGAAAACTCAGCAGTGGCCACAGGACTGGAAAAGGTCAGTTTTCATTCCAATCCCAAAGGAAGGCAATCCCAAAGAATGCTCAAACTACAGCACAATTGCACTCATCTCACACGCTAGTAAAGTAATGCTCAAAATTCTCCAAGCCAGGCTTCAGCAATACGTGAACCATGAATTTCCAGATGTTCAAGCTGGATTTAGAAAAGACAGAGGAACCAGAGATAAAATTGCCAGCATCCATTGGATCATTGAAAAAGCAAGAGAGTTCCAGAAAAACATCTACTTCTGCTTTATTGACTATGCCAAAGCCTTTGACTGTGTGGATCACAATACACTGTGGAAAATTCTGAAAGAGATGGGAATATCAGACCACATGACCTACCTTTTGAGAAATCTGCATGCAGGTCAGGAAGCAACAGCTAGAACTGGACGTGGAACAGCAGACTGGTTCCAAATAGGGAAAGGAGTCCGTCAAGGCTGTATATTGTCACCCTGCTTATTTAACTTATATGCAGAGTACATCATGAGAAATGCTGGGCTGCATAAAGCACTAGCTGGAATCAAGATTACCGGGAGAAATATCAATAACCTCAGATATGCAGATGACACCACCCTTATGGCAGAAAGTAAAGAACTAAAGAGCCTCTTGATGAAGGTGAAAGAGGAGAGTGAAAAAGCTGGCTTAAACTCAACATTCAGAAAACTAAGATCATGGCATCTGGTCCCATCACTTCATGTCAAATAGATGGGGTAACAGTGGAAACAGTGGCAGACTTTATATTCTGGGGCTCAAAAATCACTGCAGATGGTGACTGCAGCCATGAAATTAAAAGACGCTTAGTCTTTGGAAGGAAAGTTATGACCAACCTAGACAGCACATTAAAAAGCAGAGTCATTACTTTGCCAACAAAGGTTCATCTAGTCAAGGCTATGTTTTTTCCTATAGTCATGTATGGATGTGAGAGTTGGACTGTGAAGAAAGCTGAGCGCCAAAGAATTGATGGTTTTGAACTGTGGTGTTGGAGAAGACTCTTGAGAGTCCCTTGGACTGAAAGGAGATCCAACCAGTCCATCCTAAACGAAATCAGTCCTGAGTGTTCATTGGAAAGACTGATGTTGAAGCTGAAACTCCAATACTTTGGCTACCTGATGCGAAGAGCTGACTCATTTGAAAAGACCCTGATGCTGGGAAAGATTGAAGGTGGGAGGGGAAGGGGATGACAGAGGATGAGATGGTTGGATGGCATCACCGACTCAATGGACACGAGTTCAAGTAAACTCCGGGAGCTGGTGATGGACAGGGAGGCCTGGCGTGCTGCAGTCCATGGGGTTGCAAAGAATCGGACATGACTGAGCAACTGAAATGAACTGAACTGATAGCTCAATACAAAATAAAAAGTTAAAAAAAAGGTATGAATCTTTAATGCACTTTGGATCTGGCTACTGTTTAAAATAATGTCTTTTATAAAAATAATTTTATTTATTTATTTATCTTTGGCTGTGGTGGGTCTTCTTTGCTGCACTGGCTTTTCTCTAGTTTTGGCAAGTGAGGACCTCTCTCTAGTTGTGATGCACGGGCTGCTCACTGAGGCAGTTTATCTTGTGGAGCATGGGCTCTAGGGCTCACAGGCTGCAGTAGTTGCATCTGCCAGGCTCTAGAGCACAGGCTCAATAGATCTGGCACATGGGCTTAGTTACTCTGCAACACGTGGGATCCTCCCGGACCAGGGATTGAACCCATGTCTCCTGCATTGGCAGGCAGTTTCTTTACCACTGAGCAACCAGGGAAGCCCTAAAAGAATGTCTTGTAGGGTGTCTTGGAAGATCCAAGGTGCCTCTGTTTAGGACAGCTGTCAAATGTCATTGGAGCCTCAGGCAGGAAAAGTGTGAAAGTGTTTTCTATACAAAAGAAAAGGAGAGGAAGAGCCTCGGAATAATGGGGAGCCACAAGGCTCCTCTTTCAGCTGAATCTCCCTGCTTTCATGAGTATAACCTCCCTTACAAGCCTGAACTGAAAAGAGAACTTGGAGGATACAGCCTATGGAGGGGACTCTGGGACCTGGGAGCTGAGGGCTGGAGACTAGGAATCTGAGTCAGTAAAGAGCAAGACTGAGGAGTCAGTGACCAAACTGCTGGCCAGAGAACATTCTGGAGGGAAAAACACCCGCCAGCTGCATTCTTGAACATTAGATGAAATCGGAGCATGTCACAGATGAAGGAACCTCAGCAACCACCTGGTCCTAAGCCTCCACTTACCCATAAAGAAACCCACCTCCAGAAAGTTGGGTGCTTTTTCTCAAAGTCAGAATATCGGTTGGGGCTTTTAGCTGGCTTTTGAACTCATGGTCCTGAGCTCTTTGCACTTGAACATGTTAATCAACTCTTACACATGAAATTAGGTGTAAAAGCAATTCTTCCCAAGAATAAATTTAAAGTCTATTTCTGAAACTCTACAGGAAGTGGCCAGGAAAAAAAAAATCAGCCAAAGAGCTGTGACACCTGCAGGCAACTGCGTGGTTTGAGGAAGGCTGAGATTGTCCAAGCAGTATGTCTCTCCAACAGAGAGCTGATATCACACCCAGGAGCATATTTTAATTCCCACAACAGCCCATTAAGTAGATAATATGAATCCCACTTTACAGATAGGGAAACTGAGTCTCAGATTTAGTAAATGGTTGTAGGTCAGACATCCACTGACCTGAGACCCAGCTATGGGTCTACCTTCTCCCAAATCCTGTGCTTCTCCCATGCTCTGTCTGGGCCCTCCTCCTGCTGAGTCCTCCTTGAGTTGTCAGGAGCATTTTTCCGGAGCCTCTGGGAGCAGGACTTGATTTTCACAAACACTGGGAGAAGGAGTCAAATCCAAGAGAAATAGGATCTGAAACTCAGCTGCTGGGAGGAGCAAGATGAAGGGAGGACAAGCAGAAAGGTTAGTGGAGGAGGCCTGCATGGTGCTCAGAACTGACTGTGCAGTTTTTGCTGTCTGCTCTTGTTTCTACGAAGGAATCATCCAAGGTACTTTCCAGCAACTGTTTGAGGCTCTTGTTTTGATGAGCTGCAACAGCAGCAGTGATGTGGGTGGCGGGAGCCCCCTTTCTCACTTTTCTTTCCTTCTTTCCGGTCCTGACCCCAGAGGCTGTAAGTCACCCATAAAATAGCCCAAGAGTGTGTCGGGGCGGGGTATCCCCTGGTGCCACCATTCCTGCACAGTGACTACTCAAGGCTTGCGCCCTTTGACAGCCTGAGCTGAGTGCCTGGGGAGAAAAGCAGACGTCTGCTCTAAGAAAACAGCTTTGCTCCACACTGACCATCTTTGTGTTGGCAGTAACGTAGGCAGCTTGAAAACCGATTTCTACTGGGAGAGAGAGACTTTTCTTAATTATTTTTAGTAGGTCAAAAACCAAATTAGATGACCCAGATCATTTTCCACACAGATAGAGAACCCTCACCCCACCCCCATCCTTCAGTGACAGCTAAGCTGGTTGGGCTGTAATCCTTGGACAGAAGGATGCTGTGACATGGAGGAAATTGGAAGCCCAATGCCTGTCCTTTCTAGAACTGAGGGGCTGCAGGAGGAAGGGAAGGCGGTAAAGGAGGACAAACTCTGGGGCTTTGGTTTACCTTTTCTCTCAGGAGCAGCTCTTAGGAAGAGGGGAGCTGTAGAAACGCAGAGATCACTGAAGGGAAGCTGGAACCTCAGGATTGGAAATGCACATCTCTGGGTGTTGCTGTGAAAAGGAAAAAGGAGGAATGAGTTTTTCTTTTCTTTCCTGAAAACAAAGAGGATAAAGAACAGTAAGCAGGCCTGATCACTCCTAGTTTTTACTTCAATGGTTCCTAATCTGTTGTCTGTAACTAAGTTTGCTTTTCCGCCCCTAACTCCACCACCTACATTCTGTACCAGTGCTCAGACGTGTCTGACTCTTTTTGACCCCAGGGACTATAGCCCCCCGGGCTTCTCTGTCCATGGGATTTTCCAGGCAGGAATACTGGAGTGGGTTGCCTTTCTTCCTCCAGGGAATCTTCCTGACCTAGGGATCAAACCTGTGTCTCCATTGCAGACAGGTTCTTTACCTGCTGAGTCATCAGGGAAGCCCTACTCTCCTTTATCTCTAAGCTAATTACATCCTGTATCTGGTGCTCAGCTTTATAGCACCCTCTTTGCAGACCGCTCCTTGTAGTTTTTCTGTTTGCATTACAGAAAGAAGGTCAGGGTACAATACACAAAAGACAGTGGCCCCAACTACCAGGCTACCTGATGCCAACCAATGCTGTTTTTGAAACAACGCGAGAGGAAGAATACAAGATCCTTACAACTTTGTTGCTCATCACCTACCCCTGACTGCAAGCCCTCATCTATCTAATCCCCACAGTTCCTCATGGAAGGGGGACACAGTTTTGAGGCAGGAGCCTACTGTGTTCTACCCTCTACCAGCTGAGGATTAAAGCCACCTGTCTGTTTTCTCCAAACTCTGTCTCCATATTTTTCAACTCAGCTTTGGTGTGTGGGCAGAGAAAGCCAAGATTTTGGCAGCAACATGGGCAGAGGAAGGGGAAGCTCCAGGTCCTTGGGGAACACTAGTCTTCGGCTCAACGTTACTTCCAAAATGGCACAAGGTAATGGCAAGTGGGTGACAGGAGAACCCAAGGCCGGGCTTCTGGATGCCCTGGGCCTGCCTGTGGCTTGATGAAGCCCAACTGTCCTAGGTGCCACCAGAAGGGAATGCAACCATGCTAAGAATGCCACTCATCAACAGAGATCTCAGGTCACTTCAGAAAAGCCTTGGGGGTTCCAGACATCAACATCAGAGAAAATGACCAGGTCTCCAGACTCCAGTGCGGGCTACAACATAATACCCCAAAGGGCCAGATGAAGCCAGGAGCCCACCAGAGGGACCAGGGCAGGAGGGAGCCCCATCCAGTCACTCTATTGCATAAACTAGCGTGTAAATAAAGGACACGAAATGGATGCAATCATTCTTTCTGCCGTGAGGTCACAAGAGCCATGCCTCTCCTCCATTACCAGGGATATATCTTCACCCCTTCATGCTTGTCATCCCAGAATACCTGTTAACGGCGTTCCTCAGTGGTAAAGCATACAATTGCAATGCAGGAGATGCAGGAGACACAGCTTCCATCCCTGGGTCAGGAAGATCCCCTGTAGAAGGAAATGGCAACCCACTCCAGTATTCTAGCTAGGGACATCCCATGGACAGAGGAGTCTGGCAGGCTCTAGTCCATGGGATGGCAACGAGATGGACATGACTGAGCACACAGGCTTCTAATGCTTCTTTTCTATCTCAAACATGTCCCGAATAAATAATATAGAATAAGGTGCACATTGTGATTCTATTTATTAATTACAAAAGTATCACCTGCATCTATTTATTAATTACAAAAGTTCTTTCTGTTTGCACATCTGCAGTGAACATGTTTGGAAAAAGGCTGCTAACAATGGTTCCCTGAGTAGTGGCTGGTGCTATGGAAAGTGTGCTATTTTATATGTTCAGCTTGTTGTACCAGTTGTGTGTGTGTGTGTGTTTAAAGTGTCCCATATGGAGGATGAGTTATCACGGCCACTCCATCCAGGATACAGGAATATCTTGAAGAAGAACCAGGGAAGACAGTGGAAACTGAGAGCCTGAACCTTTCTGTTAAAGGCACTGAGCATTTTTCTGAAACTGGGACAGTTTATGGGCTTCCCTGGTGCCTCAGACAGTAAAGATTCCACTTGCAACGCAGGAGAAATGGGAGACCAGGCTTCAGTCCCTGGGTGGGGAAGATGCCCTGGAGAAGGGAAGGGCGACTCACTCCAGTATTCTTGCCTGGAGAGTCCCCATGGACAGAGGAGCCTGGTGGGCTACAGTTCATGGGGTCGCAAAGAGTCAAACATGACTGATTGGCTCAGCACAGCACAGCTCACCCGCTCCAGTCCTCTCGCCTGGAGAAGTCCATGCAGTTTGTATTATTGCAGACAGACTAAGGTCACCAGAGTAAGTTCATTCTAAGCAGACTGTCGTTGGTTTTTCCTATTGCCCTATAGGGGTGGGCTCCTAAAGAAAATCAGACGAGCCAGAGAGAAGCACCTTTTCTGTGCCCATCTCAGTATGGGGGTGAGTGGTTTTGTGACTACGCTAGAGCGGAATCTGACTACTACTTTTGAAAGGCTGGTAGCTCATTTCTTCCAAATGACAGAAAGTATAATCTCCTTTTCTTGACAGCGTGACCTGTGATATTTCTCATTTTAAGGTTTTGCTTTCAGTCCACTCTCAGGCCCATAACCAGGGCCAGATTCCAGCCAGTGAGAGCACCGCAGCCTCTTACGGGGCTGCTGGGGGGCTCCTGGGGATGGTCACGGCGCCCTCGGCTTCGGAAGATCAGGCAGGGTTGGGCAGTCACTTCCAGCCTGGAGAAGCCTCTCCATGGACCCCAGTCGTTGAGTAAATGTCAGCATTTGCCACGTGGGCCATGATGTTGTCGGCTTAAAGGAAAAAAATACACAAAGTGAGAGCTGTGAGTTGTTTTATTTGGGGCAAAATGAAGATTGCAAGTGGGGAAACAGCACCTCAGAAACCTCTGAGAAACTGTTCCAAAGATGCAGGGGGTTGGCGGGAGGACGGCATATGTGTGATTTTTGGTAAAGGGGGAATACGTGCAATCAGGCACATATTTTTCCAAAAGGTTTCTATTAGTCTTGTGAAGCTTCTGCTAGTCGTGAGAAACAGGGACTAATAGAAGGATTTTAGTGCTTTTCTGGATAGGAGGGGATACAAGATTGGGTTCATAAAATCAGCTCCTGAGACTATCTGACCGTCTGAAGACCTGTCCTGCCGGTTTCTCCCCGAGCACAGAGTGGCGCATTTCTGCCCTCCCTGAACTGCTTTAGGTGGTGTTGAAGGTCAGCACTGCAGCAGCACAAGATTTAATCCTTGTAGAGATAGATGGCAAATGCCCATGGCAAGTGCCAAATTGTGATAACATGAAAATTAGTTGGGAAGCACCTCCGAGCACTAAATCACAACAAACGAGGTCTTGTGAAGGGTGACAACGTCAGTAGAAGCATTATTAACAAATCTAAGAACACCACAATAAAAGATGACTTACCAACGGTTCAACACTTAGATTTTAACTGGAAAGGAACAAGATAATTATTTCAGTTTGAAACCAATCTTGAGTCATTTAGGTAACTTTAAGAAACTGTCTTATGCATATTTTTGTTTTATCTGATGTTTAAAAGTTATTATAAAATATCTGGAAAGGGTTTTCCATTAGACGTGCTCAAAAAGGTATCTGAATATAATAAATTTGTAAATGAAATGACGGTGTTTGAGGGGATCCCATGGATAAGGAGCCTCACAGGGGGTTGCAAAGAGTCAGATGCAATTGAGCGACTGAGTGCGCACACTCACAGGCATGAAAAATATAATTAGCTTCCTTAAATATAAGTACATTGTCCCACTTCTTTAATATTCAGATTTCTTTTTAAGTATTTAAATTACTTCGTTTCACTTCATATATACGTATATGCTTATTGACAGATTTTCCCAAAGAGTAGATATTGTGAACAACAACAAAAGGACAGTGTCATTCATCATCCAGGTGTATAAAAGGTTAAGTCATGACCCGTGGCCCACTGACTGTGCACCCTCGTGGGAATTCAGGATGGAGAAAAACAGAATGAGGCATTCTGTGCTTTGGATAAAGGAGTCCACAGATAGTTAAGATGCATCTCTCCAGAAGAATTCCAATGATTCCAGATTCTTGTATCTTCCCAAACACAGAAAAGCACAAAGATCATTAATCTGAGATGTCTGCTCTTTGAGATAAGTAGTCACCTTTTACCAAGATGTATGTCTGGGGATTTCCTTGGTGGTCCAGTGGCTAAGACTGTGCTCTCAACTCAGGGGGCCTGGTTTCGATCCCTGGTCAGGAAACTAGATCCCACATGCTGCAACTAAGAATTCGCATGCCGCAAAAGATGGAAGATCCTGTGTGGCTGCAACTAGGACCCAGCGCAGCCAAATAATAGATTTTTTTTTTTTAAAGATGTACATTTGACTACGTGTATTTTCCTAGCCAAAAAAATTCATATATACATTGGCTCCTCCCATACCCCTTTAGATCAGTTCCTCTGAGCTACTGAGAGGCTGTTTCCTGGGCTTAACCCTCAGTAAGGTCCCCGAAAAAAACTGAAACTCACAGGTCTTATGTGGTGTATTGTTCTTTCAGTTGACTATATGATTGTTGAGAATGTACTTGTACTAATAAATAACATAATGGGGTTTGGAAGTTGACATTAAACACTTAAGGAAGAAATAGCTTATGTTTAAATTTTTATAATCTTCAATAAGTTAAATACTAATTTTGAAAACCAAAAAAAAATTAGTATCCTACTTATTGAATACTTGTTGGCCTCTGAACGATCTTTTCTACAAAAAAAAAAAAAAAGGACACTCAATTCCCAAAATTTACCCCTGACACACACATTGGCTTTTGAGTAGTGCAGAACAAGAAGACAGGGCCAGTCCATCAACACTTGGCCTTGCTGAACCTCAGTTGGTGCAGTGAACTTCGGTGAATGAGAGCAGTTATATTTAGCATTTCTTCTTCCTCCTCCCTTTCAGTTCTAAAAATTCCAACACTGGGTGTCAGTATTGCTCAAAGGCACAGACCTATTCTTACTTAGAGTTAGGACGTAAACTGTTTAAATCCATTGACAAATCACCCAGATAAGTTTTAAATGTTTGCAAGCTTGACCACAGAAACAAAGCAAATTTTTATTCTGATCTCTGAAGCTGGCATGCAGGTCTCACCACTCCCACCTGTCCGGGCTGCAGTTCTCCAAGTCTGCAGACTATGGGCAAACAGCTTCTCTCCCAACCCACCTGCCTCTTTTGGGAGCTTCCTTCCCATGCAAGGCGCCACCTGTTATGAAACCAAGAAGGGACTCGAAACCCTTTGTCCCCTTCACAGAGGATAACTACTTCATGCAGGTATAAAAGCAGGAAGGGGGAAAGAGATTTTAAAACAGCAGAGGAAAAATGAGCGATGAAAGAAACGAGTTGAAGGAGATTCAGGAGGGAGCAGAAAAGTGTATACTTAGAGCTGAGGCCCATTGTTGTACAACAGAAACCCACACAGCATTGTCAAGCAATTATCCTCCAAACTCAAAAAATAAATAAATTTTAAAAAGAAACGAACTCACAAGCTCACGGTTTCTAGAATCATGCCCAGCACCTGAAGGTCACCTCCTGCATCAGAAATGCTCCTTCCTTGTTCTGCCTCCCTCTTCCCCCATTTATTCTTCCACTACTCTAGCCCCAGACTCATGCTGAGATGCCGATTTGTTTGTTGGTTTGGTTGCTTAATTGTTTTAACCACAGCTGCTGGCACTTAGGACCCAGATTACTTTCCACCTGTGTTTTCAAATTGGACTCTTTCTCTGTCCCCTTAGCTCATCTTGCTAAGATGAGCTCTTCCCATCCTCCTCCAGCTCGGAAGACACCAGCTCACTCAGGTTCAGTGCTGCTGGGGTGGGGCAGCAGGGGAGGGGCACAGTTACACCTGAAGAGCATCGTCATTTGTGAATTTGGAGACCTCTCTGGTCTTTGTCTCCTCTAGATTTATAGTCTCTCTCTCTCCTTTCTTCTTTCCCATCCACCTCTTTTCTCTGTTTTCTCTTCTTTCTTTCTGTTCCTTTTCCATAATGTAAAATCTACTCCATTAAACGGTTTCTCTCTGACTAATGCTGCTATGTGATTTTCTAACATTCATTTTTGACTTTCAAAGGGGGCCCTCGCCATATTGTGTGACAGTTTTCATGATTGAATGAAGATGAGCCATTTCTCGAGGAGCCACTGGAAAGGGACTTGTAGGTGTGAACCACCTAGCTTTGCCCTCCGAAGGTGGCCTGGGGCTCTATGTGCCATGGGGTCACACCTAGGAGGCATGTTGCTGTCCAGCCAAGTGAGGGCTTCCCAGGTGGCGCTAGTGATAAAGAATCCTCCTGCCAATGCAGGAGACCTGGCTTCCATCCCTGGGTCAGAAAGAACTCCTGGAGGAGGAGATGGCAACCCACTCCAGTATTCTTGGGAAATCCCATGAACAGGGGAGCCTGGCGGGCTACAGTTTATGGGGTTACAAAGAGTTGGACACGATTGAGTGACTGAGCCTGCATGCATCCCCAAAGTGGGAAGGGGAGGGTCACACTCTACTCTGAAAAGATCTTCCAGTAGGAAGAGGAAGGGGACCAGACCACCCCTAGACTGATCACATCTGGCAAAGTGGCAGATCTAGGTACAGCTGGGCTGACCCCAGCATGATCCTGGACTCCAGAAGGGTCCTGAACAAAGAGCGCATGTGATGAACCCATCCCCAGTGACACCATTAGCACTTCATCACACCCTCCACTTGGCTGCCTGGCCACACTTTCTTCCTCCTCAATTTCTCTAGCCCTCCATCATCTTACTGGGGATCATCATTTCAACCACCGGTATTGTTGACTTTGATCTTAATGAAGCTTTAAAAAGCTTTTTGGCTAGCACTCTCACATTTTGTGATCTGACATGCCTGCTTTGGACTCATCAGTTAACAGGTATTTAATAATGTACACACTGTTGGCTAATCTGCCTTTTCCCCTTGACAATCACTGTGAACATTCCCCCTCTGTTATTTACTAGATTTGTAAATATTATTTGGATGGTTGTGTTGTAATCCGTCATGAGATATCCCATGAAATATTTCTTGCTGTTGGACATTTAGGTTATTTCCAAATTTTCGCTACTCCAAGTAATGCCTCCATAAATATTAGTGTAGCCAAGGCTGTGCAATCATTCATTCAAATATTTTTAAACTACATATGCAATCAGCCAACACATGTGCTTGTTAAAAACTTAAAACAGTACAGCTCTATGACTCAAGTCCCCGTGAATGACCAACTAGTCATTCTAGTGACCAACTAGTCACTAGACAGTGATGTTCTAGTCACTAACTACTGTAACTGGTTAATGCCTAGCCTCCTTTTTTTCAGTGTGTTTACATATATTTTCATGTATCTAAATAAAGTATATAGTGGTGTATGGTTTCGGATTTGCAAGGCTAGGAGTGGCACACAGATGCTCACATGCTGTACATATTCACTCGGCAGCAAATCCTGGAGATATTTCCATGTTCCCACATGAAGCTCTGGAACTCTCTCTGTAACTGCTGGGTCGATTCCATAATAAGGACAAATGACTGTTTATTGAGTTAGTTTCCTACTGCTGCGTATTTGGGCTCTTTTTAGTTTCTTGCTAAGACAAACAATGCTGAATTTGATCTCTTCCTTGCATACATGTGCAAATGCTTCTCTGGTGAGACTCAAGGAAGTAGAATTGGTGATCACAGAGAAAGCACATTTTTTAATTTTAAGATCTACTGTTAAACTGGACCAATGTGGTTGCACAATCCGGCTCCACCAGTGAACAAATGAGGGTGTGTGGTGCGTCACCATCACCTCATCCATGCTATGTATGGCCAAACTTTGGATTGGTGCCTCTCTGATAAAAATGGATCCCATCGTATTTTATTTGCATTTTCTTGATTTCTAAAAGATTATCTTTTAGAGTTTCGGTTCAGTTGCTCACTCTTTGCAACCCCATGGACTGCAACACACCAGCCCTCCCTGTCTATCACCAACTCCCGGAATTTACTTAGGCTTATGTCCATTGAGTCAGTGATGCCATCCAACCATCTCATCCTCTGTCGTCCCCTTCTCCTCCCGCCTTCAATCTTTCGCAGCACCAGGGTCTTTTCAAATGAGTTGGCTCCTCGCGTCAGGTGGCCAAAGTATTGGAGTTTCAGCTTCAACATCAGTCCTTCCAATGAACACCCAGGACTGATCTCCTTTAGGATGGACTGGTTGGATCTCCTTGCAATCCGAGGGACTCTCAAGAGTCTTCTCCACCACCACAGTTCAAAAGCATCAATCCTTCAGTGTTCTGCTTTCTTTATAGTCCAACTCTCACATCCATACATGACCACTGGAAAAACCATAGCTTTGACTAGAAGGACCTTTGTTGGCAAAGTAATGCCTCTGCTTTTTAATATGCTATCTAGGTTGGTCATAACTTTCCTTCCAAGGAATGTCTTTTAATTTCATGGCTGCAATCACCATCTGCAGTGATTTTGGAGCCCAAAAAAATAGTCTGTCACTGTTTCCACTGTTTCCACATCTATTTGCCATGAAGCAATAGGACCGGATGCCACTGTCTTAGTTTTCTGAATGTTGAGTTTTAAGCCAGTTTTTTCACTCTCCTCTTTCACCTTCATCAAGAGGCTCTTTAGTTCTTCTCCACTTTCTGCCATAAAGGTGGTGTCATCTGCATATCTGAGGTCATTAATATTTCTCCCAGCCATCTTGATTCCAGCTTGTGCTTCATCCAGTCCAGCATTTCTCATGATGTACTCTGCATATAAGTTAAATAAGCAGGGTGACAATATACAGCCTTGACGGACTCCTTTTCCTATTTGGAATCAGTCTGCTGTTCCACGTCCAGTTCTAGCTGTTGCTTCCTGACCTGCATGCAGATTTCTTAAGAGGTAGGTCAGGTGATCTGGTATTTCCATTTCTTTCAGAATTTTCCACAGTGTATTGTGATCCACACAGTCAAAGGCTTTGGCATAGTCAATAAAGCAGAAGTAGATGTTTTTCTGGAACTCTCTTGCTTTTTCAATGATCCAACGGATGCTGGCAATTTTATCTCTGGTTCCTCTGCCTTTTCTAAATCCAGCTTGAACATCTGGAAATTCATGGTTCACATATTGCTGAAGCCTGACTTGGGGAATTTTGAGCATTACTTTACTAGCGTGTGAGATGAGTGCAATTGTGCAGTAGTTTGAGCATTCTTTGGCATTGCCTTCCTTTGGGATTGGAATGAAAACTGACCTTTTCCAGTTCTGTAGCCACTGCTGAGTTTTCCAAATTTGCTGACATATTGAGTGCAGCATTTTCACAGTATCATCTTAGGATTTGAATAGCTCAGCTGGAATTCCATCTCATCCACTAGTTTTGTTCATAGTGATGCTTCCTAAGGCCCATTTGACTTCACATTCCAGGATGTCTGGCTCTAGGTTGAGTGATCACACCATCGTGATTATCTGGGTCATGAAGATCTTTTTTGTACAGTTCTTCTGTGTATTCTTGCCACCTCGTCTTAATATCTTCTGCTTCTGTTAGGTCCATACCATTTCTGTCCTTTATTGAGCCCATCTTTGCATGAAATTTCCCTTGGTATCTCTCATTTTCTTGAAGAGATCTCTAGTCTTTCCCATTCTATTGTTTTCCTCTATTTCTTTGCATTGATCACTGAGGAAGGCTTTCTTATATCTCCTTGCTATTCTTTGGAACTCTGCATTCAAATGGGTATATCTTTCCTTTTCTCTTTTGCTTTTCGCTTCTCTTTTTTCACAGCTATTTGTAAGGCCTCCTCAGACAGCCATTTTGTTTTTTTGCATTTCTTTTGCTTGGGGATGGTCTTGATCTTTGTCTCCTGTACAATGTCACAAACCTCTGTCCATAGTTCATCAGGCACTCTGTCTATCAGATCTAGTCCCTTAAGTCTATTTCTCACTTCCACTCTGTAATCATAAGGGATTTGATTTAGGTCATACCTGAATGGTCTAGTGGTTTTCCCTACTTTCTTCAAGTCTGAATTGTGCAATAAGGAGTTCACAATCTGAGTCCCAGTCAGCTCCCAGTCTTGTTTTTCCTGCCTGTATAGAGCTTCTCCATCTTTGGCTGCAAAGAATATAATCAATCTGATTTCAATTAAGACCATCTGGTGATGTCCATGTGTAGAGTCTTCTCTTGTGTTGTTGGAAGAGGGTGTTTGCTATGACCAGTGCGTTCTCTTGGCAAAACTCTGTTAGCCTTTGCCCTGCTTCATTCTGTACTCAAGCCCAAATTTGCCTGTTACTCCAGGTATCTCTTGACTTCCTACTTTTGCATTCCAGTCCCCTATAATGAAAAGGACATCTTTCATGGGTGTTAGTTCTAAAAGGTCTTGTAGGTCTTCATAGAACCATTCAACTTCAGCTTCTTCAGCATTACTGGTCAGGGCATAGACTTGGATTACCGTGATATTGAATGGTGTGCCTTGGAAATGAACAGAGATCATTCTGTCATTTTTGAGATTGCACTCAAGTATTGTATTTCAGACTCTTTTGTTGACTATGATGGCTATTCCATTTCTTCTAAGGGATTC
Organism: Cervus canadensis; assembly: GCF_019320065.1. NCBI lineage: Eukaryota > Metazoa > Chordata > Mammalia > Artiodactyla > Cervidae > Cervus > Cervus canadensis. Next base: position 13,621,005 of record NC_057416.1, read on the forward strand.
TTGCCCACAGTAGTAGATATAATGGTCATCTGAGTTACATTCACCCATTCCCGTCCATTTTAGTTCACTGATTCCTAAAATGTCGATGTTCACTCTTGCCATCTCCTGTTTGACCACTTCCAATTTGCCTTGATTCATGGACCTAACATTCCAGGTTCCTATGCAGTACTGCTCTTTATAGCATCAGACCTTACTTCCATCACCAGTCACATTCACAACTGGGTGTTGTTTTTGCTTTGGCTCCGTCTCTTCATTCTTTCTGGAGTTATTTTTCCACTCTTCTCCAGTAGCATATTGGGCATCTCCCCACCTGGGGAGTTCATCTTTCAGTGTCCCATTTTTTTGCCTTTTCATACTGTTCGTGGAGTTCTCGAGGCAAGAATACTGAAGTGGTTTGCCATTCCCTTCTCCAGTGGACCACATCTTGTCAGAACTCTCCACCATGACCCGTCCATCTTGGGTGGCCCTCCACGGCATGGCTCATAGTTTCATTGCGTTAGACAAGTCTGTGGTCCATGTGATTAGATTGGTTAATTTCTGTGATTGTGGCTTCAGTCTGTCTGCCCTCTGATGCCCTCTCTCAGTACCTACCATCTTACTGGGGTTTCTCTTAACTTGGACGTGGGGTATCTCATCACGGCTGCTCCAGCAAAGCACAGCCACTGCCCCTTACCTTGGGTGTGAGGTATCTCCTCACGGCCACAGCAACTGACCTTGGACGTGGGGTATCTCCTCGGCCACTCGCCATTCCAGTGCTGCGCAGCCACTTCTTGCATTTTTCGAGTTTATTGGCCTTCTTAGGTCACATTCCTGAAAGTTTAGTTACTGAGTCAAAAGATATGCAATGTGTGTGTGTGTGTGTGTGTACATCTGTGTTTCTGTATGTGTGTCTGTATGTACATGTATAGCTGTCTAGTATCTGCCTCTTTAAAGGTTACATTTTTTTTTCTAAAATGCTCTTTTATAATAACTGAACCAAATGTATACTCTCACTACAGAGTATATAAACTCTATTTTTTTCATACTCTGAACAGCCCTGAGTTGGTTTTTTTTTTTAACTTTTTATTTTGTATTGGGGTATAGTCAGTTAACAATGTTGTGATAGTTTCAGGTGAATAGTGAAGGGACTCAGCCATGCATATACATGTATCCATTCTCCCCCAAACCCCTCCCATCCAGGCTGCCACATGACATTGAGCAGAGTTCCATATGGAGAGCACTGAGTTTTAAATCTGTTGTTGGTTTGACAATTTGGTAGGTAACTGTAGCATCTCATTTATTTTAAATTGTTTTCATTATGAACAAGACTGTCTATCTTCTTATAGTCTGAAGCAGTTTATATTTCCTTCTTTGTGAATGGCTTATTTCTTTTTTGTGTGGGGTTGTTCTTCTTTATTTCTGTGTGGATTTATAAGACCTCTTTACATGCTTAAGAATGTTAATCTACCTCTGAGGGTTCAATAAGGTCCAAATAGTTCAATTAAAATATCATTCCTAGTATGTTAATATATACAATACAATACACAGGTATATTATTATATAAAATACAATAATATTCCCAATAATAATATGAATTCATTGCAGGGGAATAACACACTGCCACAGGAAGGGCCCCTGGGAGAACCCACTTTGGGGACCAGAGCCCCTCAAGTAAATAAATATAACTTGATAAGAAGACTGACTTCCTTTGGTTTCCACACTGTCTCTTCATTTATAAAGCGTCCTGACAGAGTGTCACGCTACAGCAGCGGATTTTGAATGTTTACGTGTAACTGGATTCCAGCTGTTCACTGTTGCAGGGTCGGTCAGTGACGTGTGTCGGGTCACGGCGGGTCCCCAGCGCTGGCCGCTCTCCACGGGAGCCAGGAAGGGGCCAGAGCGGCTGTCGCCCTGGCAGGGACCTGCAGCTGAAGCAGCAACGCGGCTCCTTACTTCCCTCATCTGCAGGGAACCCCCCCATTTCTCCCAGCAGGAGAAAGTCTGCCTTGATATTACCCTTTCCCTCAAAATCTGTATGTTCTATGTGAAGAATAGGTTCCAGAGCTAGAAAGCTAGCTGGCAATGAAATGAACACACATCACGGACAACGTGTAAACGAAACTGAAGGCAGGCCAATAAGGATCACTCAGGGCGTGTTCAAATCCCAGCGCCACCCTGACTGACCCGGGGCTCAGCTTTCTCATCTGTAAAATGGGAACCACATGAGTACCTACCTTTAAGGCAGCTGTGAGGCTTAATTGGATTCGTTCGCCTATGGATTCTGGCCCAACAAGCATCTTTAGGGCCATATCTCTGATCCCTGTTTCTCCATCTATTCTCTAAACAGAGACAGATAGATCTCTGCATGTGAACTATATTTTCCCAAGCAGTAGAAAGGGGCAGATGAGAGCATACAAATTCTACACGGTAAATGCAGTAGCTATAAAAGAGTCTGGTGTGGGTTGAAAGGACTTTTCTTGTTTGTCCTGGATATGACATTAGGTGTTGTTTTTTTTTTAACTCTCACTTCAGTTGAGGAGTCTGGCAACCGTGGATTACCCAACAACGGTTACTATGGCTGCGAGGAGGCAGCAGAAAGAACCTGCCAGCAGTGTTTACTGAAGAAAAGGGAGTCAATAGCTCCGGTAGTTAACTAATGACGGTGCTTTGTCCTTGAGATTAAAAGACAGGAATGACTGCAAAACCTGCAGAAAAACACAGCCTGGCCCTCTCCAAGGAAATCACACTGTGTAACTCCACACACTGAGAGGAGCCGTCTCCACAGAACTCCGTCAGTGTCTCCCCACACAGAGAAATATGCCCAAAGGCCTCCTTTATTCAACATGATAGCCGATTCTCTGTCATAAGCTTCACTATATTCTATTGTCATGTTTATGTTCTTAGCATTTATGGACACTTTTCTCATGAAGTGAACGTGAGTGATTCATACTAGGCCAGATTTCTGGATTCCTTTCAAGAATTACGAAATGGGGGGGCGGGGTATGAAATCTCTGATGCCTCCCTGACCTGTTTATATCTGTTTGCAGTGATAGTTGATCATGACCTGTGACGTGGGGACACCGACAGTTATGGAAGGAGAATGAGCTTAAGTTGAGCAGATTTGGCTTCAAATTCTGTCTCTACCCTTTAGAGATTATGTGACACTTGTTAGTTATTTAATATCTCTGAGCCTCAAACTTCTCATCTGCAAACTGAATGTAACACTTATATTGAATATCACACTATCATACCAGCAATCCCACTGCTGGGCATATATATCTGGAGAAAACCATAATTAGAAAAGATACATGCAATCCAATATTCATTGCAGCACTGTTTCCAATAGCCAGGACATAGAAGTACCCTAAATGTCCATCAACAGAGGAAGGGATAAAGAGGATGTGGTACACACACACACACACACACACACAATGGACTATTACTCAGCCACAAAGAATGGAATAATGCCATTTGCAACAACATGCATGGACCTAGAGATTGTCATATTGGGAGTGATGTAAATCATATAGAGAAAGACAAATATCTATGATATTGCTTATATATGGAATCTAAAAATACAGGGTTCAAATGAACTTATCTACAAAATAGAGTTACAGATGTAGAAAACACAGCTATGTTTACCAGGGGGAAAGGAGGAAAGGATAAACTGGAAGATTGGGACTGACATATACACGCTACTGTGTATAAAATGTGATAACTAACAAAGGCCTACTGTATAGTACCCGGACCTCTACCCAATACTCCGTAATGACCTATATGGGAATAGAATCTAAAAACAGTGCATATATATATTTATACATCTATAACTGATTCACTTTGCTGTATTATAGAAACTGACACAACATTGTAAATCAACTATACTTCAATTAAAAAAAACTTAAAATGAAGTTAAAAAAAAGAAAAGGGGGAATTTGAAGACAGACACACAAGATCATCGAGAAGGCCATGTGAAGATGAAGGAAGAGACTGAGGTGATGTTTCCACAAACCAAGGAACACTGAAGATGGCCCCAAACCACCAGAAGCCAGGGGAAAAGCCTGGGAATGCATTCTTCCCCAAAGCCCTGTTGCCAATAGCTGTGAGACAATAAACTTCCATCATTTAAGCCACCCAATCTGGGGTGCTTTTCTCTGCAACCTTGGCAAACTACTACAGGCCGCAATCATGGCTTTATATTTGTTTTTGTTTTTTTTTGCCATTGTATCTAAAGAGCTTAGCATAATAGGAGCTTAAAGCATATTTGCTGAAAGAAACATTTGTACTCTGGAGAACAAAGAGTTGTGGTTCCTGCCCTTGAACATCTGATAACGTGATGGAAAACACAGAGAAGGAAAAAGACAATTCAAAGTGTAGGCTCAAGGCCAGGTCACAGACGTGTTTGGTCAAGCCAAGCCCTAACTCGGATGGGTGGGCAGCACTGGACCGCCACCCCGGAAATATCCCAGCGCCTGAATGTTGAAGTAGGAGTTAGTCAAGCAGAGGAAGAGAACTGGAAACAGCAGAGAGGACAGAACCCAACAGCAAGTGAGAACACAGACTGTCTGAGGACCTATGAGTAATTTGGTGTAAAGATAAGCTGGAGCCTGATCTTGACGGGGTTTGTATAACCTGTGTAGTCTGGGAACCAACAAGCTGGATTTAAACATGGCGAGTGAAATGTCTGGGCAGGCTTGAGTTCTAGAAGTTTCTCTCTGGCAAAAGCGGGAGTCGATGACAGGTGGAGTGAGTCACAGCCGGGATGCTCACTGCACTTTATGGACTTTAGAAGTGGAAGGGGGAATTTTAAACAACCCCCGCTCCCCCACCTCTTGGGCAGGCAGCCTCCCCAGGGCTGGGCCTGGTTGGGGACCGCCTGTAAGGCACACATCCTGCCCCACAGACCAGCTCCTATTTTGTCCTTTTAATGGGCAGCAGTATCTCATCACCAGATGTGTTGTACTACTTACTATTTTTAAGACCAGACAGTCCCCACTCTCCTAGAATCTGCCTCTAATTCTTGGAAGTTGGGGTAAAACCACATGTTTTTCATCATTCCTCAAAACCACCATCTCGGAGCACGTAGCTCTGTGACACTAGGGAGGAGGCTGTGGACATCTGTGTGGTGTCTCTGTTCCCACTCAGGCTTCTCCGGTAGAAGAAAGCAAAACGGTGCAAAGCTGGGAAGACCACGGGGAGGATCAGAGAACAGACGGGGTCCCGAAGGAAGGAGGCTGCCAGAGACACAGCTTCCCCAAAAGAGACAGGAGCAGAGGAGGGGCTCCCGGATCTGAGGCCGGCCCCCCGACTCCCACTGCAGCACACACCCAAGGGGGTCTGCTCAAAGTCAAAGCCCCTACTGGGGTTCTGTCTTCTCCATCACCTCTCAGGGGACGGTGGTTGCTCTGCACACTGCTCAAGTCTGGAAGGCAGGCAGGCTGAGTGAGCTCGTTCTAGAGGACGGAAGAAAGCACTGAGTGGAGCATACGGAAGGCTTGGCCGCTGCCGCACCCGTCCAAGGGGCTTCTGCGTCCTCAAACACTGCTCCCAATGGCCACCAAGGCCCAGCCCGGTCCCAGGCCCCGAGGAAGCCAGTGGGATGGATGTGGTCTGGGCCCTGTGGGCGGGGGTAGTGACAGAGCCTATTTGCCCCTGCAGACCCCAAATGCCAGGGGACCCAGCTGCTGACCTTTAGATTATGGCATGATGACAGGGCTGCTGTTGACTTTTGCATCAGCACCTTCAGCCAGCCCGGAGCCTGCCTTGATGGGTCATCCTTCTGACAGTGCCTCAGAGGCACCGAGGGACACAGAACAGTGGGGATGCCATGGAACGATGGGGGTCACCGCAGAGCAGGGCTGCCCCCTGTGTGGGCACGCCCCGATGACATGGAATTCCCCTGCTGGTCTGGACGGGGTTCCATGGGCTTTTCTCTTACTTCCTCTCTTCGATCTTGAGACAGTGTTATTACTGACGTACCCAGTGTCCTGTTACACTCTAGTAGGGGTTGCATTTCAGCAGTGGATCACGGAGGTTTCTTACGTGTGAATTGGGCCTATACATCCTCCTGAGATGCTCATGCCTACCTCTGTAGCATGGCCATCGAGTCTGATCAATGTATCCAGGGTTAAAAGGCAGATTTCTTAGGATGCCAAGACAATCAAGCAGTGAGAGGCTGTTTAGAGAATCACAAATCAATATGAGAAAAATTAATCAATTGAATCTGTTTTTTTCTCTCGTTAATCTGTCTTTTGCTAATATAATTCGCAGGGCCACCAGATACCAAATGTAGGAGGGTAGAGAAAAAGTTTTTCCTACCCTGCGGTATCACTAGAAACTTAAGAGATACTGCAATTAAGGTTTGGCCCACTCTGAACCGATGCTCCCAATCTACAATCTCAAACCTACTTTTCTCCTCCTGAATTGATTGTATACTGACCTAGAGAAGATAAAAACCAAAGACACTTACAAAAGTAACACTGAAGATACCCTTATCCAGTTGGGTAGAATAGCTGGAAAAGTCCATTTAAGAGTAAAATGATCCATAACTACAGGTGAATTATCGCCAGTTTTTAAATTTTTGCTAGATGTTGAAATTAAATGAATAGAAAGCATGGGGCTTAAAGTCTAAGGAGCTTTATTTATTTATTTATTTTTCATTTATTTTTATTAGTTGGAGGCTAATTACTTTACAATATTGTAGTGGTTTTTGCCATACATTGACATGAATCAGCCATGGGTTTACATGTGTTCCCCACTGAGGAACTTTAAAAATGCTCCCAGATCCCACCTCTGCTTCTTAGCAGCTTTTGGCTTTGAGGAAGTTATGGATTACCTGAGCTTCAGTCTGTGCTCAGTCGCTCAGTTGTGTCTGACTCTGCGACCCCATGGACCGGAGCCCACCAGGCTCCTCTGTCTATGCGATTTTCCAGGCAAAAATACTGGAGTGGGCTGCCATTTCCTCCTCTAGGGGATCTCCCCAACCCAAGAGATTGAACCCGCGTTGGCAGGGGGATTCTTAACCACTAGCCACCTGGGAAGCCCAAGCTTCGGTTTGCTCATCTATAAAATTCAGTGGGTGGCACGCAGTAGGAATATAGCAAAGGCTGAAATCATTGACTATGTGGATAGATGAGGGGTGGACAGTCATTGAATCAAAAAATCATTAAATTGTTAAATTCAGGCTTAATGGTTCCAACTCAAAGACCGTGGAGCTGACAGAGAATTGTTTTCAAGGGCTAGCAGAGTCCATGGAGGAACGAGCTGAGAAGCCCCTTGCCTGGTTCCTTAAGCACTCTGGTTAAACATCCAGGAACCATTCTACTGCACGAAACCTAATGATAATTGGTCCAAATTTTTATGAACGGATGATCACTTGTAGTTTAATGCATCCAAAAATAATCTCCTTGGCTTTCCTGGATAAGGCCATGCCCAGCTAGGTGAGCATAACACCTTATAAATGCAACTCTCCTGCATCCCACTGGCATAAATCTCAATCAGCTCCCTGGTCCCCATCCTCTGGCCTTTAAAGAAAAGGCAATTGTCCTCCCAAGGAAACATTTTTTGCCACTAACAAAGAGCAAAGGCCTTTTCTGAAAACGTTATTTGCTGTCCAGTCACACCTCTGTTGGAATCATTTAACACATGCGGATTTTGTGTTTACGATGGTTTTTCACAGAGTGGCCACAAAGCTTAGTTCAAGGCCAAGAGTGATAACAAGTTAAATTGACGATAGCTTTTCAAGATGAATGTTCATGGTAGTGACATGATACTGTTGGCTTTCTCTGCTGTTTGGGGTGCACGCTTACACATCACACATATACACCACTACGAGGCATTTATAAGTGCACATCAGAGAAACACACTTCTTGTTGACACATTAATGTCCACGGTGACTTGGTTATTCTAAATGTCATGCAGTTAATGTCCAAAATAGCTCATCCCACAGCCACGCTTTGGCTCCCAACTGATCATTTTGTTAACGTTAAGATTAGACAGAAAATATTGTTTTTAGAGAGTCTGGAATTTTAGCAAGTCTAAGGACTCCTGATGGTCTTATTTATTTTATTGGTGGGGCTCCCCAAAGGAATTTCACATCACAGATAGCAAGAAGTAAGCGTTTTCTCATTTACCAAAACCAAAGTTGGCTTACACAGAAATAGAGTGTCACTCAGTGGTATATTTGTGGTACAAAGATGTGAGATCGGGGGCAGAAAAAAGAAGTACATCACCCGGTGTGGTGGTCCTGAAAGATAATTAAAAGCAAACAAAATAATGGGCTCAGTGCCAAAATAAGTTGAAGTTGGGCAGGTTTTCTGAAGCTTTGAAATTAAGAAGAGCACTTGGTTCAGGCCAGGGGGGAGAAATTGTAGCTTTAGCGGGAGCTGTTGGCTACAGGGATGTTAGCCCTGCCTGAAGTATATTTTTCAAAAGCTGGAAAGGATTCTTGACACATATGACCCCATAGACACAGACACACACATTTAAAAAAAAAAAAAAAAAGATGGTTCCTGGATCTGTGAGTTGCCTTCTTTAATTTTCTCCTATCTCAATACCATCTCATACATCTTACAAGTCCTTCCAATAAAAGAACGGAGGCAGCTTACCCTAACGGGTTTAATGGTGGAAATATGTAGAAATGTAAGGGGGGCAGAGAAATGAAGACCACTTCAGCTGCTGTAACCAGGAGGCTTAACAATGGATTCAGGTTTTATTCCAGCTTCTGAGAACCTCCTTAAACTAAGGGACGTAAACCTTCACTCGCAGGCATCACGTGGGCCTGTGTGTCTGCAGTAGAGGTTGGGGAGGGCTACGGTCTCATCTTCATCCTCATTTCTCAGTGGTACAGTCCATAGGGTCTCAAAGAGTCAAATACGACTGAGCTCACCACACACACACACACACACACACACGCACGCACATATCTGACAAGGAAAGCGAATCTCAGACTGAATTCCATAAAATAAACATTTAAAGGCAGCAGGCATGAGAGAGTTGCATAACCAGTTCTGTAAACTCAGTGAGGTATCCGTTCTCCGTCCTCCTGGCGCTCTGACAAATTCCTTGTGTAACAGATTCACTTAAGGCAGATGTGACAATATTCGAGCACTAGATTTAGCTACACTTCTAGACGGAGTCCTGTGCGAGAATGTTCCTACAGGTCCCGCTTCAAATCTGAAGCCAGAGTCAGCACTGGGAAGGACATACAGTATTAATTAGGCTCTCTAGATCATAATGACCATGACCTTTGTAAGTGAGAGCCAGAATGTCTGATACAGTCCGTTCAGCCAACTCACGTGTTTGGAACACCTTTTATTTTACCAATGAAAATTACTTCTAAGATCTGTTAAGTATCCAAGCCGCTGGTGTTTATGGAGAATGAGGACATGGGAAGTGCTCATAGCTGCCCCTAGAGCAGGGTCTTCCTAATAATTCCCCTGCAAACCTGGAGTGTGTATTCAATCCTGAGGAGCGTCCTTCATGATTGTACCTGCTCCTGGGGTTCAGTTAAAAAGAGGCAGAGGTCACACAGCCTATGTCAACTGCAGACATTACAGCATTTTTTTATTGTGATGTTTTATTGTTTTCAGTCTGAACTCAGACAGGAGATCCAGGCCTTCAACCAGGCTCTGAGTTTAAAAGAGCCCTCTCTTGGGCTTGCCAGGTAGCTCAGCAGTAAAGAAGCCGCCTGCCAATGCAGGCAACCCGAGTTCAATCCCTAAGATCCCTTATGCCTCGGTGCAACTTAGCCTGAGCACCCACAACTACTGAGCCTGTGCTCTAGAGCCCAAGTGCTGCAACTCCTGAAGCCGGTGTGTGCCAGAGCTCGTGCCCTGCAACAAGAGAAGCCATCACAATGAGAAGCTTGTGCAGTGGAACGAGAGAGCAGCTCCCGCTCACCAAAACTAGAGAAAAGCCCGAGCAGCAGCAAAGACCCAGCACAGCCATAAATACATAACTTTTTTAAAAAGAAGCTTTAAATCTTAGAAAAAAGAGAAAGAGAGAGCCCTCCCCCATCCCCGTCCCCATGGCCTGGAGTCATGGTCAGAATCTGCCCGTATCCAACAGTGGTACCCGTTTCCTCTTGCCTGAGCCCTGGGCCAGCTCTATTTACCAGATGATGCTAACCAGGTTAGAGCTCAATTCCTTCCCAGGGTCACCAGCAGAATTAGACTGAGGAAGGGATATTTTGGCCTCAAGTAATCAGTTTGAACTCTAACATTTTCCTTATATAACTCTAAATGCTCTGATGTTTCCTCTCCGCATGGTTTCTTCTTATCCTTCGATAAGCAAAGCCTGCTGCCTTCAGGGCCATTACAGGACAATGTTCCAAGGGACAGCAAGCAGAAGCTGCCAGCTCTCTTGGGCCTGGGCTCTGGAACTCATAGGTCTCGTCTGGCACATTCTACAGGCCAGAATAAGTCACAAGGTTGTCTCAAATTCTAGGGAGTGAAGAAACAGACTGTGCCGCTGAATGGGAGGAGTGGCTAGGTCATGTTGCAAAAAGTATGTGTTCTAGAAAGGGAGGCATAAGCAGCCATTCATTAAACAATAAACCAGTTCCACTAAACGTATTTTATCTTCCTCATATATGAAATGAGAACAGTACCTAATTTCTAGGGTTATTATGGTAATTAAGTGAAATAGCATCTTTTAAAGGCCAGGTGTAAAAAATACTTGGAGAGGGGGTACCTATTATTAAGATCCTTGACAGACTAAGATTATAGACAGGCATCTTTCATAGGCAAGTCTTGTTCTAGAACACTTGTCTTGCTAATCTTTCTTTTTTGGTAGAACCTGCAGGACATATGACAAGAAACTGAGCTTTGTTGCCAAATTTTAGGGATAAAATCTTGCTTATCCCTTCCTCACTGTAAGCTCCAAAATATAGCAGTAGGAGATTAGGCATGTTGAAACTTTAATTTGATTTGCCTTCAGTTGTTTTTTTTTTTATTTGTGTGGGTCAGTGTCCAGTGTCCAGGATGTGATGGAATTCCAGTTGAGCTATTTCAAATCCTGAAAGATGATGCTGTGAAAGTGCTGCACTCAATATGCCAGCAAATTTGGAAAACTCAGCAGTGGCCACAGGACTGGAAAAGGTCAGTTTTCATCCCAATCCCTAAGAAAGGCAATGCCAAAGAATGCTCAAACTACTGCACAATTGCACTCATCTCACACGCTAGTAAAGTAATGCTCAAAATTTTCCAAGCCAGGCTTCAGCAATATGTGAACTGTGAACTTCCAGATGTTCAAGCTGGATTTAGAAAAAGCAGAAGAACCAGAAATCAAATTGCCAACATCTGCTGGATCATTAAAAAAGCAAGAGAGTTCCAGAAAAATGTCTATTTCTGCTTTATTGACTATGCCAAAGCCTTTGACTGTGTGGATCACAATAAACTGTGGAAAATTCTGAAAGAAATGGGAATACCAGACGATCTGACCTGTCTCTTGAGAAACCTGTATACAGGTCAGGAAGCAACAGTTAGAACTGGACAACAGACTGGTTCCAAATTGGAAAAGGAGTCCGTCAAGGCTTTATATTGTCACCCTGCTTATTTAACTTCTATGCAGAGTACATCATGAGAAACTGGGCTGGAGGAAGCACAAGCTGGAATCAAGATTGCCGGGAGAAATATCAATAACCTCAGATATGCAGATGACACCACCTTTATGGCAGAAAGTGAAGAAGAACTAAAGAGCCTCTTGATGAAAGTGAAAGAGGAGAGTGAAAAAGTTAGCTTAAAGCTCAACATTCAGAAAACTAAGATCAGGGCATCCGGTCCCATCACTTCATGGGAAATAGATGAGGAAACAATGGAAACAGTGGCAGACTTTATTTTGGGGGGCTCCAAAATCACTGCAGATGGTGATTGCAGCCATGAAATTAAAAGACGCTTACTCCTTGGAAGGAAAGTTATGACCAACCTAGACAGCATATTAAAAAGTAGAGACATTACTTTGCCAACAAAGGTCCCTCTAGTCAAGGCTATGGTTTTTCCAGTAGTCATGTATGGATGTGAGAGTTGGACTATAAAGAAAGTTGAGCGCCGAGGAATTGATGGTTTTGAACTGTGGTGTTGGAGAAGATACTTGAGAGTCCCTTGGACTGCAAGGAGATCAAACCAGTCCATCCTAAAGGAGATCAGTCCTGGATGTTCATTGGAAGGACTGATGCTGAAGCTGAAACTCCAATACTTTGGCCACCTAATGTGAAGAGTTGACTCATTGGAAAAGACCCTAATACTGGGAAGGATTGGGGGCAGGAGGAGAAGGGGACGACAGAGGATGAGATGGCTGGATGGCATCACCGACTCTATGGACATGGGTTTGGGTAGACTCCGGGAGTTGGTGATGGACAGGGAGGCCTGGAGTGCTGTGATTCATGGGGTCGCAAAGAGTAGGACACGATTGAGTGACTGAATTGAACTGAAGTGTCCAGTTAGCAAAACAGAAACTACTCTAGGACTTTCAGATAGAAGAATGTTAGCATAGGAAATCAGCTATAAATGTTTTGAAGGGCTGGAGAAAAAAAAAGAGAGAAGCTGAGATCATTCAGAGATTAGTAATTGCAGGAAGCTAGCTCCATCCTAGGGCTGACCAAGGCGGGGAAAAAAAACAGTGTTGAGGGAAAAAAAAAAAGGCCTTATTCAGAACATGCCATTGCTATGTGGCTGAGCCTACTCTTTTTTTTTTTTTTTTTTTTTTTTATTTTTTGAGCCTACTCTTATAGTCACTGCTCCACTGCTATTATTCTTGGAGCATCTCTCAAGAAGCCAGGAAGCTGAATTCTCATCCATGGTTGTCTATCACTGATCCTGCTGCTGCCAGAGCCGGGGTCTAGGAGCACCTCTGACTCCACTGCTGAAATTCAACTACCTAAGCACAAACCCACCTCACCCACTGCCATTACTGCTGCCATGGCCAAAGACTTCAGCAAAAAAAAAAAGATTTTTTTTTTAAATTAGCTCCTTCCTTCCACGTACCTTCCAGTCTCCCCCCAGTGTCTCCCCTTGGTAGAGCTCACTGGGAAGCCAGCTGGCTGGGGGTCTGGGAAATGTGGTTTGCAGGCTTCCAGCCCCTCTATAGAGAAGGACAAGGAGGTGGGAATGGAACTCAGAGACTATAGAAGAATAGCCAGCACCCTGCTCCACACACACAGGTGTTTCCCCACAGATGTGCGTGTATCTCCAGATGTTTTCTACTCGGGTCTATCTGAAGCAAAGAGAACATACGTTGAATGTTTCAAAACCTCTAATAGAACACTACCTCACCACATTTAACCATCTGATGACCAAACCGCTCTTCCTCTCGGCCATTTATTCCTTTCTTCCTTGGGATTGGCGGGGAATATGTCAATGCTGGTAATAATTTGCATGTCACACTCCTCTCTGCAAAACACCAGTGGAATCGTTCTGGCTTCTTTAGACACAGGGACACAGGGGACCTCGCATCCAGTCAGCAACACAACCAGGTTGCGCGCCCGGTCTATTCCACCCACACGTCAGTGTGGGTGAGTCCCAGTGACTGGCTACCCCTCCGGGGGCTGAGGGACAGTAATCTTCACCAAGCCTCTGTCCTGGGCCAGTCGCCTTCCTGGGTGTTTGCACACAGCATCCGCCGCGGTCTTCCTAACTACTCTGACTACTAGGTATTGGTGCACCCACTTTTCAGAGTAGGAACATGAAGTCTAACATTATAAATGGTACAGTCAGAGAATTTGAACCCAGGTCTGACTTACTCCAAAGCCAAATTATTTCCATAACACCGGCAGCCTCTAGATCTACCTTGGGATAACTCCCAAGCATCTAAGGAGCAGGAAGAGGGCTGGGCAGAAGAAGATAAGAGCTGAATGACTGGTTTGGACAGGACTGGAAACAGGGCAGGGGCTGAGACTGTCCCCACTCATCACAGGCGTCTTTCCGCTTGTGTCCCCTCTTCCCGCCAGTATCTCTCAGAGCTTGAGAGAGGCCTGGGTCACTTGCTTTTATTGTTTTTCCCAGAACACAGTATAAGTTTGAATTGGGGGTTTCTGCTGATCTCCCCCACAGTGGGCCCCGGGGCTGCCCCTCCTTCTGTCTGCACCATGATCTGCTGGGCTCCAAGGGGCAAGTGTCTTACATGACACATGAGACCTCCTCTTTCAAAAGGTTGTAAATACAGCTGGTCAGATCCCAAGCCTGCTCTTTAATTGCTTTCCCTCAGGACCCATTACATCACTCTGCACCCAGGGGCGGGTCTATAAATATTTTCTGACCAACTGAAAAAACACACTAACCTTTTTTAAAAAAAAAAAAAATCCTCATCATTTTAGGAAAAGAGTGACCACTAAAGTTGATTTCATGGGTTCACTTTGGGATTTGCAATGTTTCAAGCAGCTACAAAGCATGAAGCCTGTGGCATCGAACAAAATGAAAGAAGTAAACCATAAATATATATCATTTTCTAAAATCTCTTGCTTTTAAAATTTCATGATCCGAGACAGTGTTTCCTGCCTGGGCAGCCCTGTAGTCAGGTCCTCACCACCCCCACCCCGCCCCCCACATTGCTCTCCTCTGAAGAAGAATGAGAAGGAAAAAAAACAAAAAGGAAATCTTGTGCTATTGGGAAATTGCTGGCTAAAAATTCTTTCTATCTCAACACATTGTCCTCCTGACCCAGTTCTGTGAAATATCTTCATGGTTGAAAGCTTTACACATTTAAGCCAAACAGAACTCAGAATCCAGGAATGAGAGAGAAAATGAGATGATCTGAGGTGATAAAATATGCTATTTTAGCCTAGTCTTCCCTTCTACATAGATATCATTTACAGAAAAATGGTTTTAAACACCATTTTATGAAAACCCATCACTGGGAAGCAGCTCAGAAGAGGTTTCCTCCCGGTGAGGAATTTGGTGCAACTTTTGGAATTTCATATCTACCATATTTTCAGCAGCTAATCAAAAAGTCAATAATGCTACCCAGACAATTTTTCAACTTTACACCAGCTACCAGACAGATCATCCTAAGGGTCTGAAAACAATATATCCCTAGTAGTGATTTCTTAGAAGCTTTGAAAGACTTCTAAGCTGAGATGGCTCAGTAAATTCCATATGCATTTTCAAAATGTCGCTATCCTGCCTTCAATTTTGGTTCCTCTTTCAGTTGTGGAAGAGCAAATGCTGCGGCAGAAATTAGCTTCTCCCACTCGTCTGGGGTCTCTGAAGAGAAATGGACAGAGAGATGTGCATATAATATTCTGTCTCTGGGCCCGTGAGCCTGTGCCTGGAGCAGGGCGGTGGGGGGCTGGGGTGACCTGCAGTACTTCTTGACAGGGGTCAGATGTCTATTGCCTCAAGAATCGACCCAGAAAGTTGGGGAAACTTCTCTTGCAGAGTGATAACAACTCTCCCTCCTCCGGCTCGCACTGGCCACAAAAGACAGGAAGGAAGTCACAACTTAAAAATAAAATTCACACATAAGCATTCAACCAACGTTTTAGTCTTAATCAGAGGTCTCATGGTGTCCTACCCCGAGCTTCACCCAATGTCATCAACAGTCATGTAGGTATTCAGACACCCTAGACCATCCCCTCTGGCTGGGATCTTCCTAGGAGAGGTGCCCACCCCACCCCCAAGCCAGTGTGCCACCCTCTGCTGAGAAAACCCTGCCCGTGGCTGGATGTGAGTCCCACACCCAAACTCCCTAGGTTGCCGCTGTGTCCATCTGCCTCGTGATGAATTCCCCAGGCTTTAGGTCCGTGTCTTTGGATCTCTTCAAATTTCCCTTAAGGAGGGTTTTGGAACTTGCCTCCTGGCCACTAATGATGGAAAGCTTGTCACTGAGAAACTTGCAGTTAAGTCTCTGCTTTGCATTCAAGTAAAGGCTTCCTCCCCTGGAGCTTGCCCCATCTGGAAGTGGTTCCCGGGCACCATCTGGTCACATGCAGAGCCCCAAGCCAGCCAGCTTTCAGTATCTCCACCCAGAGAGAAGGTGGGTTTTCATACCTTGAAGTGAATGAACTACTCCAAACAGCCTTTCAGTACAAGATCTCTGTTCCAGCTTTCAATATGCATATTTATTCTCTCTCTCTCTCTTTTTTAAGATCACTTCCTGGTAACAGCCAGGACTCACAGAATGACTGACTCATTTCATATTCCCCCGAGTTGGCCTCAATGCCTACCCAGCTTCTCTGATGGCAAGGCTCTGTTTCCCAGAGGTTGGTGTAAAGCCAGCAGCAGAGCCATCTGGCCCCCGGGACATAGGACATCATCATTTGAATCCATCGATCATGGTCTATGAAGAGACCTCGGTTTGTAGTCTGGTGCTTCATGAGATGAACTGTTTTTTTGTGAATGTAGACTCCAAATCATCACTCCATACCAACGAAATTAAGTCAGACACCTCGCCCTAAATCTGCCTTCAAAAATTATTGCTCTCAGACTGTTTACAGACTCAGTCCTTTCCCTACCCGCTGGCTTGGATGAACTGTGTATTTATTTGCTGACTAAAGTTCTTTCTTTAGTCCTGGTGGCACGGAGTCCTCCCTGCCCCCATCCATGCTGGAGGTTGCATAAACAAGCTTATCTTTTGGCAATGATTTTTCAAAAACATATAAGTCCTTTTCTTTCCTCTCCACCCCCAACCCCCCATCCTGTACTGTATTGTACTAGTGTCGACTTCCCAAGCTTTTCTCCAGAGCATTGTGCTGGAATAAGGTCCATGGAAAAACACCACCTGATGGATTTGCGGATGCGGAGGGATGATGGGATTTCAGTGGATCGTGGAGAACACCGCTCTGCAGTGTTAACGGAAGGTCAGGGTCCACTGTACTTCGTTCACGTCCCTCCTTTAGAACACAAAGGCCGACCTGATTCTCTCCTTCTCACCGTACCAGCTTCTGGACCTTGGTAGCAGATAGGTGTGTCAGCATGGAGATTTGCTGAAACAACCAGTGAGCAAATATTTACCTCTGCAGGTGTAGCTTCCCCGAGCAGGGGCCTCACAGTGAGAATTACCTCCCTGATTCTTTCCTTCTCTGGCCTTTAATAAGCCCCCATGTCAACCAAGTTTAATGGATCCATTTTTCCAAGCCTTCCAGAGAGACAGCTTCATAATTGCTCCAGAAAGAGTTCTTTAATGTGTCATTAAATCCAGTTCACTTAGGTATTCGATCTGTACCTTATGGACACATGATAATCCATTGTGTGTAACTCATTTCTCATATTTTTTTTTCACTGAAGTACAGCTTATTTGTAACATTATATGTTGCCGGTACAGCAGAGGGATTCAGTATTTGTGCAGATTATACTCCCTTATAGGTTATAACAATTTAATGGCTATAGGTCCCATGCTATACAGTGTATCCTAGTTGCTTATTTATTTTATACATAGTCGTTGATATCTCTTAGCCCCACAATGCTAATTCATCCTTCCATCATTATTTCTTGAATAAGTGAGTGAAAAAAATTGTACATGTGTTATCTCCTTCCCAGTCCTGTTTCTGGGTCTTTCTAAGATGGTGACAGAGGCCCCCCCCCCGCCGCCACCTTCCTGTGGCACGTCCCTCTCCGGAACAGCTCTCTGAATGCTGGCTGTGTCTTCTTGTTGTGCAGAAAGAAAGGCACCCCGCCTCATTGGAAGAACCTCCTTGATGGGTCCCCCCAGCACCTGCCGTCTTTCCCCAGCCATGTGGCCCCAGTCTCCCCGATGGTCTCTGGGGCTCTCCTTTGAATCCTTTTAATGATCAGTTTCTCCCCTGACATCCAGCCATGCCTGAGTTTACTCCTGAATGACCACCAGGCAGGTGGACAACACAGAGTCTGAAAACACAGGGACGAATGCGCAGCCCTCTTGGAACAAAGGCCAAGGCCAACCCTGAGTCCAAGAGGTGGAGCGTGGACAGCGCGGGGGCAGCGCGAGGCCCCGGGAGCTGCCGGTGTGCCCACTGACCCAGGGCCTGGGGGCCACACTGGGCTTTCCAGTTCCCGTGGGACGGACACTCATGGTCCCTTCCCACCTGGAGCATCATCTTCACCTCTAGAGGGTGGATTTGAAGAGGTGAAGGGGAGAAAGAGACACACAGAGGGAGAAGCAGGGGAAGGAGAGGAGGGAGAAGAATAGACGGCACAGGTCGTGGAGAAGGAGGAATAGATGTGCATTAAGAATGGCCCAAAGTCTAGACATGGGTTTAAGTTAACCTACAGAAGCTCCTAACCTCCACGAGGTGGCGTATGCACTGGAAGGCTCACCCAGCCTATAGTTGCTTTGTGGGTGAGACTTTTCTCTAAGCGTTCTGTGATAGGCAGAGGTATCACCATCATTTGAAGGACGCTAGCTGCAAATATTGGGAAAGTATGCACATTTAGAACCTCTCTTCTGTATTTTTATTTCCTCCAAGGGTGCCAATGCCACAAAATCACGGGAGGCTGTTTTGAAAGGAAAATTACAGGGGTAAACACAAATGAAATATTTAAAATATATATAGACTAACGGTGGGAAGCGGGGAGAAAGGAGAAGGGACAGATATAAACAGACTTCCTGAGCCTTTGTCTGTCAGTCAAATGCTCAAACAAATTCAGACTCCGTGTGCATTTCAAGCTTCTCTCCCTTCAGCCCTGAGCCCAACGCCAGCACTGTATATACACAGATGTAGTCACATTAACCCCATGCTTCCCTACCTCCCTGTATTTAAAAAGTGTAGTCCCCTCCACCTAGTTCTCCTTCTTGCCTTCCCTATTTTGTCAGGTTTCATTTAAATCAGGGGTCCCCAACCTCCAAGACCTAATAATGCCTGATGATCTGAGGTGGAGCTGATGTACCAATAACAGAAATAAAGTGCACAATAGATGTTATTCACTTTCAGTTCAGTCAGTTCACTCACTCAATCATGTCCGACTCTTTGTGACCCCATGGACCACAGCTCACCAGGCTTCCCTGTCCATCACCAACTCCTGAAGCTTGCTGAAACTCATGTCCCTAGAATTGGTAAAGCCATCCAACCATCTCATCCTCTGTCGACCCCTTCTCCTCCCACCCTCAATCTTTCCCAGCCTCAGGGTCTTTTCCAATGAGTCAGTCCTTCCCATCAGGTGGCCAAAGTATTGGAGTTTCAGCCTCAGCATCAGACCTTCCAATGAATATTCAGGACTGATTTCCTTTAGGATGGACTGGTTTGATCTCCTTGCAGTCCAAGGGACTCTCAAGAGTCTTCTCCAATACCACAGTTCAAAAGCATCAATTCTTCGGCGCTCTGCTTTCTTTATAGTCCAACTCTCACATCCATACTGGAAAAACCATAGCTTTGACTAGACGGACCTTTGTTGGCAAAGTAATGACTCTGCTTTTTAATATGCTGTCTAGGTTGGTCATAACTTTTCTTCCAAGGAGCAAGCTCATTTAATTTCATGGCTGCAGTCACCATCTGCAGTGATTTTGGAGCCAAAAAAATAAAGTCTGTCACTGTTTCCATTGTTTCCCCATCTATTTGCCATGAAGTGGTGGGACCGGATGCCCTGATCTTAGTTTTCTGAATGTAGAGCTTTAAGCCAGCTTTTTCACTCTCCTCTTTCACTTTCATCAAGAGGCTCTTTAGTTCTTCGATTTCTGCCATAAGGGTGGTGTCATCTGCATATCTGAGGTCATTGATATTTCTCCTGGCAATCTTCATTCCAGCTTGGGCTTTATCCAGTCCAGTGTTTCTCATGACATACTCTGCATTTAAGTTAAATAAGCAGGGTGACAATATACAGCCTTGACATACTCCTTTCCCAATTTGGAACCAGTCTGTTGGTCCATGTCCAGTTCTAACTGTTGCTTCCTGACCTGCATACAGATTTCTCCGGAGGCAGGTAAGATGGTCTAGTATTCCCATCTCTTTCAGAATTTTCCACAGTGTGTTGTGATCCACACAAAGGCTTTGGCATAGTCAATAAAGCAGAAATAGATGTTTTTCTGGAACTCTCTTGCTTTTTTCAATGATCCAGTGGATGCTGGCAATTTGATCTCTGGTACCTCTGCCTTTTGTAAACCCAGCTTGAACATCTGGAGGTTCACGGTTCACTTATTGCTGAAGCCTGGCTTGGAAAATTTTGAGCATCACTTTACTAGCGTGTGAGATGAGTGCAATTGTGCAGTAGTTTGAGCATTCTTTGGCATTGCCTTCCTTTGGGATTGGAATGAAAACTGACCTTTTCCAGTTCTGTAGCCATTGCTGAGTTTTCCAAATTTGCTGGCATATTGAGTGCAGCACTTTCACAGCATCATCTTTCAGGATTTGAAATAGCTCAACTGGAATTCCATCACCTGCAATAGCTTTGTTCACAGTGATGCTTTCTAAGGCCCATTTGACTTTGCTTTCCAGGATGTCTGGTTCTAGGTGAGTGATCACACCATCGTGGTTATCTGGGTCATAAAGATCTTTTTTGTATAGTTCTTCTGTGTATTCTTGCCACCTCTTCTTAATATCTTCTACTTCTATTTCTGTCCGTTATTGAGCCCATCTTTGCATGAAATATTCCCTTGGTATCTCTAATTTTCTTGAAGAGAAATTCACTTGAATCATTCCCAAACCATCTCCTACCCCTGTTCCGTGGAAAAATTATCTTCCACAAAAACAGTCCCTGGTGCCAAAAAGGTTGGGGACCGCTATTTCTTTCATGATGAAACAAGAACCTCAAATTCACCAGGAACAATATCATGGAACAGAGCCAAGCCACTCCTGCTGTCTAAATTCCAAACCCATAGAAGCCCTGAACGTGTAGTAGATGGGTGTTTGAAGCTGCTAAATGTCAGGGATAAATTCTCATGCCGCAACAGTAACTGGCGCAGCAGCTATGAGCATAGACACATTTTCCACTGAATTTACTGTCTTGGAGTATTCCTGAATCGGAGTCATCATTATAATATAAAGAAAAAATATTTGGGGGAGATAAATCACTTTTCTAAAAGAGAAAAGTGTGTAGAATTTGGGGAGGGGGTGTTGCACCAGTGCAGATGGGCACAACTCCCCACCTCCCCAGTATCCCTCAGGGTGAACCGCCCTCCAGGGAGAGGAAGCACCAGCATCCAGAACATGCACGAGTGGTCCCCGCAGGAAGAAGGCAGCAAAGGAAGCTTATCGGGCAGCTTAGGGATTGGAAGGGCAGTCATGGGAAAAACCCTTTTCTGTTGCATCTTATTTATGCCTTTATTATGCCACATTGTGGGTAACAAACATACACAGTGACACCGCACCGCCCTCCGCCGCTGATAGGGGACAGGACTTCCTGGTGACTGGATAAAGTAATTATTGCTGGGAAGAGAAGGGAAATGTATGCTTCCGGTGAGTTTTGTTTTCTGTGGCTGAAATGTGAGGAACTTGGCCAACTTCCCAGTCCAAGGAGTCCCTGTGACAGACTGATAAAGGAAGGAGACGACTCCCCCTCCCCAAAGTCACTGAAGCGAAAGTGAGCTGTGCTTACACGGGATCCTTCCTTAAGTGAAGAGTTGAAATGAAGAACAAAACACAGTAGATTTTGTAATATTATTTTGGTGGTTACGTAGTCGTCTAGAGGTATTGTTAAGACATTTAAGAACCCCAGTGATTAGCATTTGGACTATTTGTTTGACTTCCTGGCAAATGATCCAGAAGAGCCAACATAATATTGAAGAAGAAGAAGAAAGTTAGAGAATGGACACTACCTGGGTTCAAAGCTGGAAAGCTACAACAATCAAAACAGCATGGTGTTGGCAAAAGAATAGACAAATGGATTAGTGAAACAGAATACAGAACCCCAGATAAATATAACTATATAAATATAATATATATAAATGTATATATGCATAAATTTATACATTTATATAATATATGAAATATAAATATAATATAAATATAACCCCAGATAAATATAAAACAGACCCCAATAAATATAACTAACTGATCTTTGACAAAAGAGCAAAGGAAACACAATGGAGAAAAGGTAGTCTTTCCAACAAACGATTCTGGGACAACTGAGCATCCACTTGCAAAAGATTCTAGACATACACCTCCTACTCTTCACAATTATATGCTGCTTTTATTACCAGAGTTTAGCTGCAGCTTATTTCTTTTTTAAAAATATTCATTTATTTGACTCCGCTGGGTCTTAGTTGCAGCACGTGGGATCTAGTTTCCTGACTAGGGATTGAACCCAGCCCCCTCGAATTGGGAGCTCAGAGTCTTGGCCATGGGACCGCCAGGGAAGTGTCTGTACCTTATTTCATAATCAGAGACTAAATATTTTCCCAAGTCATTTTGGACACCTACAGTTAGTCACAGCCTGACGAGGAGACGCTGTCTTTCAATCACACTAAAGAGCTTGGCCTTTGCAGCACAGTTAAGATTGACAATGTAATTTGAAGGCGTCACAGAAAACCCTAGGGGTGTGTTGGCATTTCCTCTTTGGTTAAACTTATAATTTCGTTTTTCCTTTTTTAAAGAATGTTAAACAGCTTCTGTTGAAAGTCACTAGAAACCTTTAAAAGATTTTGAGGCCTAAATAATAGTTTTTTTTATGATGCATGAAGGGGTCACACCAATTTTCCCCAGTTTTGAAAATTTTTATAATGTACCCTGTGTCGTGGGGCAATGTGTAATGCTCGATATGGGCACACGAGATGACTTCTGCTTCCATACAGTAAAGCAGTGTAAGCTTTTTGGAGACATTTTCGGTGACCACTAGGACACATATCCATTGATAAGTTAATAGCATGTGGTGCCACCATCTCAAACAGTGAACCAAGAGTGGTGAAGTGGATGAAGAGACACTTCTACGCTGGCAAAGCTTGTGTGGCCATAGGCAGTGCCAACTGTCTTGGCACCTCACTTCTCTGCCCAGCAGCAGGCAAATCTTTTTGACAGGGCTTGCGTTACAGATCCCAATTTCATAAATGTTAACATATGGGAAAATAAACTGAGTGTTAAACTCGAGAAAATAGGGCAGCTTTCAAATATTCCAAGCCCTTGGAGAATTCTGCAGAGCTGGAGCTGTGTCCACCAGCTAGAAAGTTGTGTCTGCCTCTACCCTTTGTCATCCCAACTCCTTCTGCAGCCTCAAACCTGGAGATCACAGAGTTCAAGTCACAGCATGGAGGGAAAACCAATCTAAAAAGGAAGAAGAAGACAATGGTTATGCTTATTTTAAGCTTCCTGCCTGAACTACCATGAGGCTAATTTCTTCTAGATTAGACTTCATTTCCTGAGGGTTCATAAGCAAATGTGTCTTTTCATGGCTGTGCTAAGACACGAAACCTCCTTTTCTCAGGAGGCTGATGTGAATGAGTGTGAACACACAGCTATTGTGAAAGACCGACTCCCATTTGATAAAGGAATGAAGAGTAGTTCCAATAAAAGCACTTTGCAGTTTTGCGTGTCCGTGTGTGGTTATTTTTGCTTTGGGTGTTCTTTGATTCTTTCTTTTTAATAAAATTATAAAGCAAACAAACTTTTAATGATGGTTCCAAGTGCTCACACAGCAAAGCCGCTCCTCTTCCTGCTTAACAATTAAGAGCTTTGCTTTGTTGCCTATGAAAAAAAAATTGTAGCTTTAAAAGAAATAGTAAGTCCCCCAGTTTGGAAATATGCAACAAGAACCTATAGGAGGACAAAGTCAAACCAAGTCAAGTTGCAGGTCCCTAGAAGGAATTTACACAAAACTCTGGGAGAAAGAGTTACCTTGTGGGGGCTCAGTCTCCCCTCACCCAGATGGCTAATTTAATGAGACCATAAAATGAATATATGATCAATTTTTCCAAAAGATCCATATCCATTGCATTTGAAAAGAAGATATGATCACTACTCTTAGGGTATAGTGTTGAATATACATGCATAAGTTCTACCTTATTATTTACTAAATTGTTTAAAACCTTTATCTTTATCGTATTTCCTCCAGACCTGCCATGCTGAGCATGGTGTGTTGAAATCTCCTTTTACTAATATGTTTCCATCTCTTTCTAGTCTCATTTTATGTACTTTCTGCATTATATGCTTGGTTGTTGTACCATTTGGTGCAGAGATGTTCATAATTCATCTTCATTGTGAATCGTGATTTTTCAGCCTAGATAGCATGATTTTTTCTCTAATTTAAAGCTTTTTAGCCTGAATTCACTTTATCTGATATAAAAATCATCACCCTTCTTTCATACTGCTTTCGTTTTTCTGTTAGAACTTTGCCTGTTTCTTAATTTTTGGTCTTTTGAATCACTGTGATCGAGGCGTGTCTATTAAACATAATATGGCCTTGTAAGCGAATTTGATACCTGGATCATTTGTCACTACAACAAGAAAAGAGAAGAAACCAGTAAAGTGTGTTCCATTTATTGATACCACTCCTGTTAAGTCTCAAAGCTGTCATATTATTTTATGTTATAGTCACTGCATGTTATGTTTACTGTATTTCCTTCTTCATTTGGCACATTTTCTTTGTTATTTCTTATACGTTTATTTTTTCAGGTGACCTGCCTCTGCCCTCTCCAGGGTGTTTCCCATCATTTTACTTGATCTGCTTCTGACGCTCAGGCCACTGCTTGTCCAACCACTAAAAATAAAAGAACCAGGAAACTAAAAAACAAGCTAAGGGAAGCCTGGCGTGCTGCAGTTGCGGTCCATGGGGTTGCAGAGAGTCGGACACAACTTAGCAACTGAACAACAACATAAGGCAGGGTGGGGGTCCTGAGATGGCAGCCGGCATACCCTCAGCCACTCTCACCTCGGGCTACACATCTCTCAAGGGTGATGGAGCATCTTTATGAGCACAAGCAGCAGTCCCGACAGTACTGAGAACAGCGCCCACCGCCTTTAGCATCTTTCTGGCTCCAGCTGGTCACAGCCTCAGCCTACACTGTCTTCCCAGAATCTAGTCTCTGACACAGTCTTCTCGCTCTTCTCCCAGGAAGGTTCTCAATCCCCGTGTTGATCCACTGAGGCAAACAGATACCCTGGAAAGGACTTCTCCTGCCCCTACACCTGGTCTATGTCTAGACTCTATCGAAGCTTCCGCCACACCCAAGTTCCTTTATCCTGTCCATGACATTCTAGGATAGGGCAGGAAAATATCAAGAAACACAAAAGCTTAATAGTGTGCTTGTCTGATTCATAAGTACGCTGAAATGCACCTGATTTCAAACTTGCTGAGTCAATATGTCTTGCATCCTATGAATCTGGTGGGAATCAGCGTGCCCACTGGTCTATGATGAAAGTCATGTTGCTGACCCAGAATGAAGTCAATTAGGATCACCTCAATAATCAAAAGTTAATTAAATTCCACCTGGTGATTTTAGGATGCATTTTAAAAATGTGTTTGAGTCCATGATGTTAAAAATAAAAGTCCCTATGGACAGATTCTGATTGCCTTCAACTCCTACCAGGAAGGAATATTTTCTTAACTCTAAGCCCACTCAATCATAAAATGAGTCTTGCCCAACAAAGCATGGACCAGGATCTAGGGAGGAAAAAGACCCACTAATTTTGGGCTACATAGAAATTGGGGTTACAAGTTTGAGCTCTGGAATCCTCAGTGATAAATTCTTGAATTAATATAAACCTGGGAGTGGATAGGTCATTTGGAAGCAGTGCTCTGTAATATGGATCCTGGCTATTTTATATCCAGATTATGTGCTTGATAAAACTGAGTGCATACAACACAGTCTAGACTTTAGTGACATGATCTTCTTCTTCTCAACATTTTTAAAAATTAATTATTTGTTTATATTTTTTATTTTAATTGGAGGCTAATTACTTCACAATATTGTGGTGGTTTTTGCCATACACTGACATGAATCAGCCATGGGTGTACATGTATTCCCCATCCTGAACCCCCCTCCCATCTCCCTCCCCATCCCATCCATCAGGGTCATCCCAGTGCACCAGCCCTGAGCACTTGTCTCAAGCATCAAACCTGGACTGGTGATCTATTTCACATATGATAATATACATGTTTCAAGGCTATTCTCTCAAATTATCCCACCCTCGCCTTCTCTCACAGAGTCCAAAAGTCTGTTTTTTACATTTGTGTCTCTTTTGCTGTCTTGCATATAGGGTCATCGTTACCATCTT
This sequence comes from Cervus canadensis, assembly GCF_019320065.1. Classification (NCBI taxonomy): domain Eukaryota; kingdom Metazoa; phylum Chordata; class Mammalia; order Artiodactyla; family Cervidae; genus Cervus; species Cervus canadensis. The sequence goes on from NC_057416.1 coordinate 13,647,028, forward strand.
TCTAAATTCCATATATATGTGTTAATATACTGTATTGGTATTTTTCTTGCTGACTTACTTCGCTCTGTATAATAGGCTCCAGTTTCATCCACCTCATTAGAACTGATTCAAATGCATTCTTTTTAATAGCTGAGTAATCTCACAACATTCTTGCAAGATGTTAATTTCTTTTATACACAAAAAATCCTGTTTTGTATAGATATTAAGAGATTTCCGAAAAGTCAGCAGCAAGTGAGAACTGAACCCAGGTTCATCTGATTTCAAAAACCCAATCTCTTTCCACTACAGCACCTTGCAGTCCCATACACACTGGAAGTACAGGATGGCGACTCTGGTCTCTGGATTCTCTTATTTGGGAGTTTTTACTTCCTTTGGTGTAAATGGCAGTGAATTCCTCAAGGTGTATGCATATTCCAAACAAGCACTCAGCAGTCCCCATGCCCAAATTTGGGGTGTGGGGGGGAATTAAATCCATCCTCCTGGATTGGAAACGCAGGAGCCTTAACATCAGGGAAGTCCCACCCAATTTTTTCTCTTCTGCCTTCCTCTAACACCAAAGCTGGAAATGGACAGCCTTATGTCCTAGTTGTTCTTGGGCTTCTAAACTACGAATCTAGTTCATCGAGTTAGTTATCTGCACATGAGTGAGACTGGGAGTCAGGATGGAGGCAGAAGCCACCTTCCTTCACATTCACTTGTAATCATTGGGCAACATGATTGTGAGACACTGGGACTTTCTAAAGCTGTGTCTCAAGGTTTAGTCACTAATTTTCCGGGCCCCCAGAGGGCTTCCCAGGTGGCGCTAGTGGGAAAGAGCCTGCCTGCCAATGCAGGAGATGTAAGAAACATGGGTTCCATCCCTGGGTCAGGAGGATCCCCTGGATGAGGGCATGGCAACCCACTCCAGTCCTCTTGCCTGGAGAACGATGGACCGAGAAGCCTGGTGGGCTACAGTCCAGATGGTCGCACAGAGTTGGACATGACTGAGGCAACTTAGCACACACACACCAGAGATAGGTTGGGGCTCACAGGGACTTCTTGGTTCTCAAATTTCCACGAACACATCACGTCTTCACCATCGTTAGGTACTTCCAGCACCAGCTTCCTGGTTTCTGAGGTTGACAGCGGAGGCAGAGATGAGGCAGCCTGCTCTCGGCCCCTCCAGCCTTCCCAAAACACGAACACCTGCTTCTCCCCAGTCCAGGCCTCTCTGCTGAAAATAGCCAGAGCGGTTTCTGTTTCCTGCAACCGAACCCCGCTGATGCACACTGTTCCCCATCTCTCCCACTAACTGCTGGGTTTTACAACTGTCAACCCTTCAGTGGATCCTTTAAGCCCTAAAATGAGAGCTCTAAATACCTCCATCACTCCCATTCTCCCTGGTCTGGCTTTATTTTTCTCCATAGTATTTATTGTCTCTTAAAGATTGCTTGTGCTTCCCTTGTGGCTCAGTTGGTAAAGAATCCACCTGCAATGCAGGAGACCTGGGTTTGATCCCTGGGTCGGGAAGATCCCCTGGAGGAGGAAATGGCAACCCACTCCAGTATTCTTGCTTGATAATGCCATGGACAGAGGAGCCTACTGGGCTACAGTCCATGGAGTTGCAAGAGTTGGACATGATTTAGTGACTAAACCACCACCAAAGATTGTTTATCGGTTGTATATCCACCACTACTAGAATTTAATCTCTATTCAAACACAGACTTTGTTTTGCTCACTTCTGTACAGCCTTCTAACACTTAGAACCCTATCGGCATAGGGTTTGAATGAATGAATCTATTTTTCTTAACAGAATGTGGGTGCGTGCATGTTAAGTTGGTCAGTTGTGTCCGACTCTTTGTGACCCTATGGACTGTATCCCTCCAGGATCCTCTGACCATTGGGTTCTCCAGGCATGAACACTGGAGTGGGTTGCCATGCCCTCCTCCAAAGGATCTTCCAAACCCAGGGATCGAACCTGCATCTCTTACCTCTCGTGCATTGTCAGAGGGGTTCTTTATCACTAGCGTCACCTGGGAAGCCCTCTTACCTGAACACTACTCCTAAATTACTGCATTAGTAATAAGGTCATCAACAATATACCCTCAATTATGCCTCCTCATGAAGATTTCACCTGGGTTTAGAAAATCCTCAAAGAACACAAAGTGATGTGTTCTCTGAATCTTGGCATTAAATTTAGGGTGATCAAATCCTTCTGGTTTGCCTGATATATTCTCAGTTTTAGCACTGAAATCCCATGACCTGAGCAAACCAAGATGATTAGTTGCCCTAGTTAAATTCATGAGGTGGTAAAGAAAGGCATGTGAAATTACAGTATTTTAAATCCATCTTGCAAATTAAAGTTTGCAAACAGGAATCTTTTAAATCAGCCTGTGGTTTCCTTCCCACATCACAGTTGTCTTGTGAATGATCCCAGAAGCCATCAGGGTGAAATTTGAGCAACGGCCTTGGGCTGCCTTCTACACTTTTATCAATCTTCTTTTTTGGTTATGCACTGAATATGCTACAGCTCAGGGTGTGAAATATAATTAATAGCATATTTCATAATTAAATTAAAAACTTGATACAGGAGCTTCCCAGAGAAAAGTTATAGCACTAGATCCTTCGGGAAGGCAAGGGAAATCTGCTTATAATGTTGTTGGGAGACAGAAGAGTGAATTCTATTGAGAATATTTATCAATATTAATTCTAGGGATAATAAATACTTAGCCATCACAAACCAGCAACAGCTCCCCCCTCCCCTCCTCCCCTCTCCAGCCTCTAGCGGCTAACATTATCCTGAAATTTCAGACATCGAGTTCAAGTATAATTTGTGGTTCAAAATAACGTCTTTGATCTGGTGCATTACTGAGAACTGGAGAATGTGAGCACGCTCAGTTCTACGACCTAAGCTTCCAGTAGATGGATCATCTTGGGAGAGTTTCGTTCCCTGATGATTCATGCAGCTGAATGCTTGGATGTTTAGATTTTCAAACATTCTTCTCAACCCAAACCAAAACTTAGCAATGCTGTCACCCTGGAGTTTGTTGAGCACCTGCAAAAACAGTTGTGTTGCTAAAATCAACTGTGCCACGTGATGGTGGCGTTTCTCCGGCTGTGTGTGTGAGGGGTTAACGGAGCCGGAGTTGCACAATCCAGCACAATGCATTCCTCAGAGACTGCAAGCACCGTCTGAACGTGTTTACAAAGCAGATACAGGGAAGCCGCCCAAGGGCAGCATGCTTAGGGGAACAGAGGCACCACCTGGGCTGCTTTTCTTCTTAAGAAATTGCCCAAAGGACTCCAGAAAACACTTTTAGACCGTGTGAACTCTGACATGTCCCACATCTCGAGCCTTCCAACCCTTCCATGGAATGACTCAAGTTCTTGGACAGACTTCACATTTTTGCTCACACCGGCTATTAGGCCTGGCCACTTCCTTCCTTCCAGGCTCTATTTTCGGTAGCAGAACCCCTGCACCTGTTGTTAGCATGGCTGTAGAAGGAAACCTCAACAAAACCCTGGTCTGTCTGCCCAGCAAGGCCAGGCCTGCCTAAGCCGAGGCAGGGGACGGTGTCAGGGTCCAGAGAGCCGGGAGCCTCGGGAGAGAACCGCTCACCCACCATCTTCTTGTGTCTCCTGACCCGAAGCTTTGCCCAACCGGGGTGCTCCTCTCTGTGTCTGGGAGTGGCTGGCCACACTCCCAAGGGCCGGAGCCCAGGGACCCGGCCTGGTTCTTTTGGCACTGGTGTGTGGATCCCAGGGGAGCAGAAGAGTCTGGGTCGGGGGTGACTGCCTAATTTCCACATGTGGGAGGCCAACATGACTGAGACATAAGCTGAAAAAGCTTCCAGTCCCGCAGAGTGGGATCCCCTTGGGGAGGGGTCTGCGGCAGCCCGAGAACAGGTGGAGATCTGGTTCCCAGGCCCCTTGGTGGGTCAGGCTCTAGTCCACTGGCTCCGACCATCCTGGCCCAGCGTGCGCCAGCGGGGTGGTGTTTCAAGAGGTGGCTGAACACCATGGAATCAAAACCAGTTTCTAACACCATTCTCTTGGCAAACCCAGGCTGCTCCTGAGACACCGGGTACGTGACGCTGCATGCCAGGACCCCTCTGGGCCACCTGCTTGCAAGCCCCCTATTGTGCTTTCTCTTTCCTCAGTAGAAATTTGGCAGAATCGCGGGGGGTTCTTATGTTCACCTTTTATCTGGGTCTGTTTGTCCACAGCTAGAATAACAGGGGGCTTTTAAAACCTAATGAATTCAACGTTCAAAGAATAGCCTCGAGCAAAAGGAATGTCTAATGTTCCATTAGGGCAGGAGGCCATTTGGGGCTTAACCGTTGTTTTCATTCACATGCAAAATACTTCCAAAAGCATGAGTTGGAAAACTCAGAATCCTGAAACCCAATCACTCATCTTCCTCAATCCTAAAATTGTGATCTCACTAGTGGTTACCTGATAGCTGAATATACTTTAGATTTAGGAGGGGGGAAAAAAAAGCAGATACTATTTTGGGGTTTGGGTGGCCAGTAGATTTGTATGCAGTTCTTTTCTGTGTATATTTCTTCTTCTCTATAAATACATTTAAATAGACTAAACACCTCCTTTGGCAGTTACTTCCATCAAAACATGGAAAAATGCTATGGCTGAGCATGGATTTATTTAGAAACTTGCAAACGGTGTTCTGGAAGCCCTTTGCGGTTCAGGATGTGCTGGGTTCTTTCAACCTTCAGACTGGGCGGAAGTTCCTGCCACTGGATGCACAGTTCCCAGCTGAACAGGCTCCTCATTATTAAGGGGACGACCCAGGTGCTGGGGCAGAGACTAAGACACTGAACGTGCCAGTTACACACACACATACAGATACACACACACACCACCTCCCCAAGGCCATCACAAAAGCATATTCACACACACACACACACACACCAAGCCCATCATAAAAGCATATCCACACACCAAGCCCATCATAAAAGTGTATCAGTGCACACACACACACCAAGCCCATCATAAAAGTGTATCAGTGCACACACACACACCAAGCCCATCATAAAAGCATATCCACACACACACACACCCCAAGCCCATCATAAAAGCAGATCAACACCCCCCCCCCGCCAAGCCCACCATAAAAGGGTATCCACACACACACACCCAAGCCCATCACAAAAGCATATCAGCTCACACAGACGCCAGCCAAAAGCAGCACGTGTCCCCAGCACTTCCTGTAACGGACAATGAGGTCTGAGGCTGAGTCCCTGAGATGCCCCGTCTCACTTGTTTTTCTTCCTCAGGCCAACCCCAGGCGTGGGGCTCTTTCCCTACACTCCTGGCAAGTGACACTCAGAAGCATGACGGAACATGCCCTTTCTCAGAAATAATTTAAACATCATTCTGCTTCTCCCGCCTTCTTGGCTGTGCTGTGCGCGTGCTCAGCCGTCTCCGACTCTGTGACCCACGGACCGTAGCCCGCCAGGCGCCTCTGCCCATGGGGTTCTCCAGGCAAGAATACTGGAGTGGGTTTCCATGCCCTCCTCCAGGGGATCTTCCTGACCCAGGCATCGAACCTGCGTCTTCTTGGCCACGGATGGTTATCTTTAGGCCCCTCAGGGGTGCATTTCCAGTTCTCGTCATCTCTCACCTGCTGAGATGCTGCCTGTCTGGTCACAACGGTGTCGGCAGAAGCACACGGAGCGGCCTCTGGGCCCTGCAGAGCTGCCGAGAGGCCTGGAAGAGAGTTGGGGGGGCTCCCTCTGTGTTTGGAAGAGAGAAAGGGGTCAAGAGGATCTCCCCTTTGCCCTTTGATCTCCAGGCCACGTGATCGAGAACCGCCTTCTGCTACTGGTTTTTAACTGATTCTAAAGCAGGGTGGCTGAGTAGAAGGATTTAGATACAAGTTGCAAAGAACTGGACCTGTTTGTCCAGAACCTGGGAGAAGGCGAGGTCTTCAGCGAAGGGCACGGGGCCGAGGAGGACGGGCGCCCCTCCTCCCTCTGGCTTCTCCTCGCGCCGAGATTGCAGAGGCTTTTCGTGAAGGGGAGGTAAACCCACTGTCACCTGGGTGCTCCTCATGGGAGCAGCCAACCGTCCAGCCTGGCATTTCAGCCACAGCACAGCAACCAGTAACATGCTTCAGCTCATTTTTTGTTCAGGGCTGGGTAATTTTATGGCCACTAATTCTATCTGCAGCCACACACAGAGGGAGGCATAAAATTAGCCCTTTGTCCTTTCACTGAAGGAACCTTTTCAAATATTAACCCAGCAATCTCCTGCACAAGCCCCAGAGCTAACAGGGAGGGGGCCGAGGCTCCATAGGTTGATTTTACGGACACTGTGGAAGCGTGAGGGGGGAGCCCGGTGGCTTCCCCGAGGTCACAGACTCGGTGGTGGAGTCTGGGATTCTGGAATTCACATTTCTCACTCGAAACGATATGCCCCAAGTTCTGAGGGCAGGGCCTTGGGCTGAGGCCCCAGGTCTTAGAAAGAAGACTGAGCTGGGAGGAATTCAACAAATATCTCCTGTTACCAAAAATGTCTATCCGTGAGCTTGGGATGTGACATAAATACATAATTTTAATCATATGTTTAAGAACAAGAAAAACGCAGATGTGTGTGTGGAATTTGCTAACAGTAGAGAGCAGTGGAAAAGGGGAGAAGACTCCCTCCATAATCACACCAGCCTCGGACACTTACTACCTGTGAGGCTTTGCATAAAGGCATTTTCCTTTTCAGTCTCCATTTCTTCCCTGTGAAATGGAGATAAATCTCTATCCTGTGCACAACCTTGATGAGTGAAGAGGTGAAATCGTCATGTAAGACAACACTCAGCACAGGATCCAGCTCCGGGCGAACAACCAGCAAAGGAAGGCATCCGTATCCTCAGGGCTCTCCAGGTGGCTCAGATCGAAAAGAATCTGCCTGCAATGCAGGATACCTGTGTTCGATCCCTGGGTTGGGAAGATCCCTGGAGACGCACCTGGCAACCCACTACAGTATGCTTGCCTGGAGAATCTCATGAACAGAGAAGCCTGGTGGGTTACACTCCATAGGGTCACAAAGAGCTGGACATGACTGAATGATTTACACAAAGGAAAAGGAAAGGGGGAAAGTTCCAGTCCGCCAGAAGAAATGATACCCCTGCCAGTCCTGTCCCATGACTGTCCTCTAAGGTACACACAGACAAAGCCAGGCGTGATGCCCATTAAAAATTTAACTATATATCATATTCATTTATTATCAATCCACAGGATAATTTGATTGCTACATGAGCTCATAAAAGCTTTTCACCTTTACAAAATTAAAAAAAAAATGTGCCACAAGGATGTAATAACTGCCGATAAACAAGAAAAGGAATCTTAAAATTATAAATTTGCTGTAGAAAAGATAAAAAACAATTATATTTTCTTTAGAATTTTACCTTGAATAAAATATTCCCCTGTATAAAAAATAAAAAAGCTTGCTCTGGTTAGAATTAGAGTATTTTTGTCTTCAAATCTGAGAATTTGCATAATCTTTCCATGATAGTTTTCCTTTGTACCGCGTGGCATTCAAGCATAGCAGATTAGAAAGATTTTCTTTTGCTGTTTTTTTTTTTTAAAGCAGTCTTTTAAAATGGGACATCGGTGGAGAAGTTCATTGTCTTCTTCTCCTCCTCGGGGATGTGGAACATGGCCTTTGAGGGGAGGAAGAGGAGGAAAGAAAATGAATGGGAGAGGGGGGAGGGGAGGGGATGAAGGGAAAGAGATGGGAAGGGAAGGGATGAAGGGCCAGGGGTGGGAGGGGAGGAGGGAAGAAGGCTAGGGAAGGGGATGCTGACTGTGCTGTGAAACAGAGCAGGATCACAAGAAGGTCTATCTGTAAGTGCTTTTAAGATAAGGTGCAGAAGCAGACTGCAACGTCGCTAGTACTGCCCTATGTACATATTCACAAGAATAAAAAATTCCAGCTAGTTCACATTTTCTCCTCCGTGTGGAGGCATCCATTCCACCATGCTGGCCTTGACCACAGGCAACGCAGCACCTCACTGCCCGTATGGGGGTTGGTCCTATGACGTCCTTGAACTTGAGGGAGCAGCCCTGGGAGATCCAGCAGGCTCTAGAGATAACGCGTCTATCAAGAAGCTGGAGTCCTGAGTTAAAAAGAAGCTCCAGTACTGGAGTTGGACACAGCAATCAATGTTCTATTTTGTCAAGGCTTTTTCCCTTAAGATTCGTCTAAAACAGGTGTCAGAGAGAAAAATAAAATACAAACAAACGATAAAGACAAAGCCAAGAAATCCCGACAACCACCAGGGGAAGTCGCAGGCTTATTAATAGCTCTTGACGCGGGCCTGGGTGATGTCTGACGTCTTCTTGATGACGCTGGCCCGGGTCTCCCGGTCCGGGCGGCTGCTGCTGGGCGTGGGGCTCATGGGGGGGGCGAGGGGGAGGTCTGGGAATGGGGGCCAGGAGCTGTTGTAAGGCACGGGGCAGCTCTCCTCCTTGATGGTGACCTGGAGGTCGGGCTTGTTGGACGTGACGAAGGTGGCCATGCTGGGCAGCAGGTATGTGTTCCGTGGCCCCATGTTGCTGAGGTACTGTTTGCCTTCAATGTTCCTCTTCCGCCAGTGTGGCCGACCCTTGCAAAGAAAAGAACGATGACAGGTATTTCCTCTGCCCTTTCTCCAATGGCTTTTTAAAACACGGCTCCTTCTCCCCACGGTTAAGTGTCTGAACTTAAGAGGCGTGGAATAAACGAGAAGCTGAGTGACTCCACATCCTTGAACTGAGAGCTATCCCCAGCCACACATGCCCCCAAAACACGGTTTCTCTTCCCCTCCCTTTTTTTTAATCATCAATGCCCATCGCCCACCTCCCAGAAATCTAGCCGAGACTATTCTATGAAGGCAGGAAAACGAGGCAGCAGCTTGGTTTCTGGTTCCTCTCTAACGCCAGCTGCCTGGCCTGATTGTTAGGAAGCCCTGGGCCAGGATGGCTGGTGCGAGAGGGCGACCAGGTCTTCACAATGGCCCCACCGGACCCCTGAGTCCAGCTGCGTTTTTCAGAGGGAGGCAAGTGAGGTGCTCAGTAATAGACAGGGAATGCCCCTGGATCGCTTTCAGATGGGTGCAGTTCAGAGCTCCAGCGTGCTGCCAACAGCTGGCTCGAAGGTGCGGGCGCCATTCAGGGAAGAACCTAGAATTCTGACCTTGAAGAAACAGGGTCTGAATGTGTGCAAGCATCTGCACCTACTGTCTTTTCAGAATTCCTGGGCTATCCTTGGAAGCAGTGCGCACCCTGGGAAATCGCTAATTCAAACAACCGCTAGGCAGTCTGTCCGTAACTGACTCCAATGCAGACACAAGGCAGGCTTCAGAGGAATGCTTTCGCTCACCGTCAGAGCTTTGCCTGCCATTGTCAGAGCCTAGCCAGGCGAAGGAGAACAGGAGAGGGACTCAGAATCCAACTGAACACGCACTTGGCCAGTGGGCATGGATCGCGGGTGGCAGGGACTCTAGGGACCTGGAGAGCGGCTCCTGCTTAAAGCGCTTCCTGACATTGACCTCTCATCACTGCCCGGGGCCACCTGGACCTTCTGTTGCTGCTCGCGGAGTTGGATGTTTATGGCGCTAAGAACATCAGCGTTTCCTGACTTTTCCTGCCATCACAGCCTCCTTTCTTACTGAGCCCTTGCCTTCAGTTCCCAAAGCCTCGTTTTGTAAGTTGAAATCCAAAAGCACTGTCAATTTTACGTTATGTATATTTCACCACCACCACCACCACCACCAAAAAAAGAAAAAAAAAAATGCCGCAAATGAAACTCATGATCAAAAGAAAAGAACCTTCACTAGCCACGAGGAAACCACCGTGCTGCTTGGGAAGGCTCTGTCCCAGCGCCTGCTGGCGACAGCCGCCCCGCCAGGCCATGCTTACCTCCGAGCTCTCTTCGTCACTGGGCACGCTATCGGTAGTTTCGCTTTCTGTTCACAGAGAGAAAAACACAGGCCCATCATTCCTGCCGCTCAAACCGTTTGGAGGCTCAGGCAGTGTTTTAAAAAATTATACATATATCAGCAACTTTTTCTTCCAAAGAGAAGTGGGTCACTAAACTCATAACCTCCGTCCCCTGTGCTCAGGTCAAATGCGTGCACCTAGGAGGTGCCGGAGCAGAATTGGATTTCTCTAGTTCTGCCCCGTCGCAGGAAAGGTTGAGGGTGGAGGGGTGGCTCATTTTCCCAGGGCCAGGCTACGTTGATTCATGGTCTCTGCTTCCCGGGGTGGGGTGCTGGGCCCCCGGGCGCCTGTCTGCCCCCCTGGTCCACTGCCAGCTCCCGCTTCTGCGTCAGGCCCTTTCCTTGAGGCTGCTCCATCCAGGCCCCACTGGATGGCAGCTGGTCCATTTAAATCCCAGCCCAGTCTCCCCAGGTCCCTCCCTTCCAGCCCAGTCTCCTCCCAGCCCCTCAGTGCTGATATCCTGGATGGATAAAGGAGTTTATCTTCCCCCTGGCTTGCTGTGGATGCACAGATTCTGGGGGTGGGGGTGGGGTCCTGTGAGCCTCAGTAAACTGCCGTGTTTACCTCCTCGTGGGGTTCCCTCCTCCAGAGGGCAGGCGGGGCCCGTGACTTGCTCTGAAACCTACAGAACATGGCAGAGGCGACGGGCTGTATGCGATCACATTACGTAAGTCTGAAACCCCGTCTAACCAGGTGACGACCTCCCTGGCTGGCCTTGAGGGGGCAGGCCACCACGGCAGGGAGGCACCCGGACAGACAACCAAGGGGCTGCTTCCAGCCAACAGCCAGCAAGAAGCTGAGGCCCTCAGGCTGAAAACTTGCCAGGAACTACATTCCGCCCCACACGGTGTGAGCCTGGAAGCAGACCCTCCCAGATCCCATCCTCAGATGCGACAGCCGCCCGGGCCCAGAACTAGACTGCGGGTCTCATGCAGAGAATGCCCGGAGCCGAAGACCGAAGCCAAGTCACGCCTGCTCTCCTGACCCTCAGCAACTGTGGGATGATAAAGTGTGTTGTGTTCAGGCACTAAGTTTGTAGTTATAGGCAGCAAGAGACAACCAACTCAGTCACCACCCTGATTCAGCCTGCCGGCTCTGAGAGACAGAGCAAGTGACCTGACTTCACGGAGGCACAGTTTTCCCCATCTGTAAAATGGGAATAGAAGCACTTTCTAAAGAGGATGTCGTGCTCAGCCCGGGGCCTGGCACACAGCCCACATCCAGTGAATACTGGGGTGCCTTTGTTCTGAGCTCACTAGCCTCCTGCAACACTGGATCTGTACCACATACTAGGGGAACAGAATCAGGCAACAGCTAGAGGTGACATCACCCGTGCACAGAATACAAGATTATTTTTTTTTTCAAGTCATTTACCAGTGTTCTTTAAAAAAAAAAAAAATTTTTTTTAATTTATTTATTTTTGGCTGGGCTGGGTCTTCATTGCTGTGCGGACTTTTCTCTAGTTGCAGCGGCTACTCCCCAGGTGAGGTGCGTGGGCTTCTCGTTGCGGGGGCTTCTCTCGTTGCAGAGCACTTGCTCCAGGTGTGCTCCAAACTTCAGTAGCTGCCATTCCTGGGCTCTAGAGCACAGGCTGGGTAGCTGTGGTGCACAGGCTTAGTCGCTCTGAGGCATGTGGGATCTACCTGGGCCAGGGATCAAACCTGAGTTTCCTGCATCGGCAGGTATTAGTCTATTCTTCACCATTGAGTCACCAGGGAAGCCCCAAGATTTCTTTTTAAGTAAAAATAATTTAAAAAAAATTTTTTTTAAGCAAACTACTTTTGATTTTTTTTTTTAAGTAAAAAAATTTTAAGTGTTTCAAATGCAAAATTGATGGCATGCAGTTTTTCAGGGTTCACTGCATCGAGAAATGAATGCACAGAAGGGAGAACTTCCAAAAGACAGGGACCCTTAGAGGTCACCCTCGGGGTCACTCACTTTGCAGACAAGGTCTGCAGGGAAGCCGTATCAGTGAATGTTTACGGAGCTAGTGAGCTGTGGGCCTGCACTTTGCCTGCAGGTCTCGTTCAATCTCTCAAGGACCCTAAGTCAGGAAGCAGGTCCTGTCACCCCACCCCACCCTCACTGGGCAGAAGATCTTGGGTGCTCTTGCGGCTTCCAGCCCTTTCACTCCAAACCTACAGAGGCCCTGGCCTCCAGCCTCCAGCCTTGCTGGTGGCATGCTGTGACCAGGTAGCGCCCCCAGCCCACACAGAGCCCTTCCAACCACACAGAGCACCAGTCCTAGACCAGCCCCCTCCATGAACTAAAGGCTAGGGAACAAACGGACAAACTGAGGCACAGAATCATTCTTCAAATGAAGAAGCCGAAAGTGACGACACGGAGCCCAACCTGGGGCCTCTGAGCACCGTTCTCGGTGACTGTACTTTGGTGACGTCACCCGGGTGTAAGCCATCGCAGAGGACTGACCATCTGCAGCCAGAAAACCGGCCCGTCCAGCAGGGGCAGCAGACCCTCTTTATCGGGGCAAACCAGCAACGCCAGGCACAAGAGACCCTTCCCTACAAAAACACATTATTGTAAAGACAACAGCAAGGGAAAGGCCCCTCCTGGCTTAATCTTCCAGCTAGCCCAGGACTCCGAAGAGGAGACAGAAATCAGTGACTGCCACTCCCAAGAAAAAAGGCGGAACAGAGATGTTGAGAAACCAGCCCAAGTGTGGTGGTCTGAGTCAGCACAGGAAGGGAAGACAGACCAGCCTTCTGGTCCCCGGGCCCCGGGCCCCGAGGCTCTCCTGCAGCTCCGACCTCCCACGAAACTTCAAGATCCCCTTTCCGTTTTGAGCGTTAGCTTCTTAGGGCTCCAAAGTCAAGGTTTCTCTTCCTTTCCTGTAGGTCCAGCCCTTCCAATTCCTCCTAAACACCCTCCAGAAATACTTCATCTTCTGTTCCTGTCCCCTTCAAATAAACACAGGATACCACCAGGCTTGTTGGAAATGGGCAAAAACCAGCAGGGGATTGAATCACCAAGGCAGGAGGGGTTGGGATGCAGTCTCTGGGAAGACTCTGTGGTGGGACCTGGCATGACTGTGAACGGGATCAGAATGTCATCCACCTGTAAGTACAACTTCAGGGAAACTGCTGGAGCCAAGAGGAGACACAAATGCTCCGAACTTCTGTTTTCAGCTGACACAAGCATTAGCAGAAGAGCATCATATCTAAAGGAAGGTCAATTCCCTCTGAAGCAGTTTTGAAGAATCTCCACATTAGCAAACTGAGATTTCTAACTTTTTTTTTTAAGTATTTTTTTGGATGCTCTGCACGGCATGTGGGATCCTAGTTCCTGGACAAAGGATCAAACCCCTGCCCCTTGCATTGGAAGTGTGCAGTTTTAACCACTGGACCATCAGGGAAGTCCCTGATTATTCTAGTTTTTAGTATTTAAAAGAACGGCCTTGAGTGCCTTCAGCTTAGGAGCAAAAGATGCTTGAAGCCCCAGCCTGAGGATCTCAAACCCTTCTCTCTAGAAGAACAGCGGTACTTCCAACGACTCCTGGGTCACTGGCTCAAAGTGCTTTGTTGGGGGCCACGCATACCTATCTTCCTCTGTTTTCTTGGGTTTTACTTCACCACTGGTATTTTCACAGAACTAACAAGTTCACGGCAGCTGCCGCTTCCAGATCAATGTTGCTGCTGACACATCAATATGAGTTGTTTTAGTTTTCCTTTTCATTAGTTTCATTTTGGTTTTTTTTTATTTGCTTTGAGTAAAATGGAATAAAAAAAAAATTGGGAGTTGCCTCCTAAGCACGGTCTGAGTAAGTTGCAGTGTTTACAGAGTAATAGCAGGTACCTAAGCAGTTTGATTTATCTTTCTGATCTCCGTTTCCCCAGAAGCAACCGGGGTGAGAGGGAAGGGGGAGGTTTGGGTGCTTCCTTCAGGACCTGCAGTTTTACAGTGATCCTAGTCTTAGGCTTACTCTCCACGTAGCCCAGTTTCTTTCTTTCCTTCTTTTTTTTGCTCTATTTTTTGGCTATGTGACCTGGCATGCAGGATCTTAGTTTGCTGACCAGGGATCAAACCTATGCCCCTTGCAGTGGAAGCATGGAGTCTTAACCACTGGACCGCCAGGGGAGTCCCCTTAGCCCAGTTTTTATTGTCAGACCATCTTAGGAACATAATCTGGAAGGAGACAACATGTCTTCCGTCACGGCCCTTTTGCACAATGACATCTTGGTACATTTTCTGGAAGACTTGTTCAACAAGTTTTATTAGTAAGATTGACAAGGATTTTTTTCCCTCAATCACTTCCTCAATGACTTTCACTACAAGTCTCAATGAAAAGGTTCAAATCAGAGCCCTCTTTAAAAAAAAAATTTATTTCTGTATTTGGCTGCGTCAGGTCTTAGCTGTGGCATGTGGGATCCTTTGTTACGGGATGCGGGCTTCTCTCCAGTTGCAGCACACAGGCTTAGTTGCTCCACAGCATGTGGAATCTTAGTTCCCCGACCAGGGATCAAACCTGCATCCCATGCATTGGAAGGCAGATTCTTAACCACTGGACCACCAGGGAAGTCCTTCAAACCAGAGTCCTCTTAAAGCACTTTTATTTTTGCTGCACCCAACAAAACACACACCTTCTCTGGTTTCCGGAAGGACCCAAAGTCTTTTCTGCTGGTGACTGATCTCCCTTCTCTCAGTTATCACAAATCAACCCTCTGTCTTCTGTCTTCTTCTCCATCCTCTCATCCAGCCTATCCCCCAACACTACTGTGATTTCTCTTACTAAACCACCAACAACATAATAAATGATCCCTGTTCACACACCGGGATGTTTAAAAATAAAAAGGACTCTTCTCTAGAGTTTCCAAAGGTTGGGCTTTGGGACATCCCTCCCCAGAATGAAGTTTCATGAATCCAACTAGAATTCCATGCTGTCTTCAAACAACATAATGCAAGTGTGTGTGCTCGGTAGTTAAGTCATGTGCAGCTCCTTTGCGACCCCATGGACTGCAGTCCACCAGGCTCCTCTGTCCATGGGATTTCCCAGGCAAGAATACTGAAGTGGGTTGCCATTTCCTCCTCCAGGAACTCTTCCCAATCCACGGGTTGAACCCATGTCTCCTGCACTACAGGTAGATTATTTACCGCTGAGCCACTAAGGAAGCCCACAGTGCAAGTATGTCCGTCCACTCAAAGAAACTGTCCCTTTTCTTGCTCAACAGCATATTTAGACCACAGAGAAGACCGACTTGCAACAGTGAATGTGATTTTTGTAATACTACTGGGATTCTATTTCAATGATCAGTAGGGAGGGAAAAAATAGCAAACAACTGCCTCCAAATACCAGTTTCCTAAATGAATGAAAGTGGTTAGAGAAGGCTGAAATTCACTTGAATAGTCCAAACAAAGGGACCCTGTCATGGAAAACAGGCAAACAGCCTATTTTTTTTTTTGTGGAGACCATCAAGTTTAAAAAGGAATACAACCAAGAAGCTGTCTTTCCTAGCAGCAAGCTATGGAATTCCTGACTGAAAGATTTTAGCTACCCATGGTCAGTAACAGATAAGTTTCTGGTGTGTCGTGGGTTCTAGAAAAGTAGTAGTGATGACTTATCTTGGCTCTATCCAATAAGCTTCCCCGCAAAGGGTTCTGGAGAATTCAGACAGTGAAAACAATGGAAAGAAATAAAGGCCAGGCTGAAACACCAGGCTCCAAGCAAACCCCCGCTGCCTGCCAGCCTGGCACTAAAACCCTTCTTTTCAAATCTTGCAAATGTCCTGAAAAGGGTAATGACATTTTCATTTCTCTCTGCATGAATCAGCTGTTCTTGGGATTCTTCTGTGAAGGCAAAATGCTACTGCTGGCAGAACAGCAAGAAGAGGCCCTTCCAGAATCCCCAAGAACACTTCAGAAAACTCTTACTCAACAGATAAATAGAAAAGTCGATTCTAAAGTGCTAACCCCTTTTTAAAAAAAAAAAAAAAAAAAGGAATTAATAATGCCTGCAGTGCATGATACAGAGGAAAGTCACACATTTTCAGCCACGGTCAGGGAAACAAAAGCCAAATGACTGAGTGTTTCAGGTTCCAGTTATCTCCACTGTAAAAGCAGGGCATAAACATTTGGCCCTGCCTCCTTTGGTTGGCCCTTGAGATCCTGGAATGTGGACTGCTCTGAATGGCTGAGCCCCACGAGTTCCCGCAGGGCAGCGTTGCAGTGCAAGGGCCAAGAACAGCATCAGCCACGCGTGGGTCCCACTGTGCCACAGGTTGTCCATCTCTGGACACATTGCTTCACCCCAGCAGCCTTAGATACTTAATTTTTAAAGACAGAATAATGACAGTACCCAGGGTTATTCTCCTGACAATTAAATAAGCCAGTCAACATCAAGCAGTTCGCATAGTTTCCAGGGCACAATGAACACGCCACAAACAGTATCGTTATAGTTCCTATTACAGGGACTGGTACACACAGGAGTTCAAACTATGTTTCATGAATAAATAACTGATGACAAGCTTAGCCTGTTTGGCAGATTATAGGCTTCTTGTAGCCAAGGTTGCTTCTCACTTTCCTTTTATGTTTGAGGCACAAAAGAAAGTCAGGACCTTGAGGACATTCTGTGAAGTGAAATAAACCAGTCACCAATGAACCAATAGTGTATGATTGCACTTATACGAGGCACAAAGAGTAGCCAAATGCAGAGAGACAGAAAGTAAAAGGGGGACTTCCAAGGGGCTGGGGGGAGGGGCATGGGGAGTTACTGTATATCGGGCACCGAGTTTCAGTTTCATAAGGTGAAAGGGTTCTAAAGATGGATGGGGTGCTCCTTGCACAACACTGTTAAGGCGCTGAATGCCATTTCAATGTGCACTTAAAAAGGGCTGAAGTGGGGGGACGTCCCTGGCGGTCCAGTGGTTAAGACTGAGCTTCCACAGCAGGGGGCATGGGTTCCATCCCTGCTCGAGGAACCAAGATCTCACAGGGCACACAGCATGCCCCTCCCCCTCCAAAAGTAAATGTTATACTATGGATATTTTACAATTGAAAAAAATTAAGGTGACATGAAAGCAAATTGGGGTTCAGGAAACAGAAAGCTAATTTTGGGGCTGCTAATGTACAAACAATGTGTCACATGAATCCACCTAATTCTGAAGCCGACTCTGTGCCAGTCACTGGGGTGGTGCCCAGATTGAAGGACATGCTACTTGGCAGCACATAAAGAGCACTGGGAAGAATTCCTGACCCGAGCAACTGTGGTTACCCGTCAGAGGACGTCCTCTTTTTACCTGTAATATCTGCAAGGAATAACTCTAACTCAGACCTTACATTTCATAACTATAACTGAGTACCAAAAAGTCAAGAGGAGATCATCAGAAGGAGGGTATGATGTAATGCTGGTGGGGGAAGGGAGCCACCACTTCATCCTCTAAAGATGGGAGAGCCTGCTGAATCTGGTCCTAACCCTGGGACATCGCGGCCAATTTCTTCCAGTCTGGGGACATTCCCTGGGAAGTTCAAAATGCCCAATGAGAAGCTTTGCTAAATTGAAAAAAGAAGCAGAACCTACGTGGAGATGACAAGGAAACTTGGCAGAACGACAGAATGGAACGTGGGGTCTGCAGGTTCAGTTCAAGTTCTGAGCCAAACACTTACTGGCCTGGAGCAATTCCTTCACTTCCGATGAAGGAACTGGAAGAGGTGATCCCTAAGGTCCTATCCAGGTGGGACAAACTCAGATTCCATGAAAAACACCCTTACAAATTTCTGATAATGTGTGCAAATAAAACAGACGCAGATGAACTATTATACTGGCCCAAACTTTCATCCTGGTTTTTCTGTAACATCTTGCTGTAACATCTATAAAATTGAACACAATTCCCCACCCCCCCCACCCAAAGAAATCTTCTTATCCATTAGTCATGTGTGAACATGTTACGGGTAATCAAGAGAAATGTTGTGACCAAGACTTGGACCTGAGAACGAAAGTGTCTAAGAAGACGTTGGTTGAGAACATTAAAGCCAGAATAATTCCAGCCAGAGTAATCCTCAGGACGGAGGAGAGGTTCTCTGCTGTGTTGGTGAAGTGGGTGACCTTAGACTAAAGGACCTCCCCGCCTTGTTCCCCGTTCAGTGGCAGAGTTTCTGACCCACCCAGCCCCTTACCTGCGTAGGAAGACACGGGGGAGATCTGCAACGGGTAGAGCTCACTCATGCTGACCGGCTGCTCATCACTCTCGGTGGTCACCTCCACAACTTGGCAGATGTCCGGGGGATTAGTGACAATCTCTTGATCCTCATAGGTGCCGTCCAGATGTGACTGTCCTACGACTTTAAAGAAAAGATGGCCATCATGTGCCACCATCACCAGCCTATACCATCCTGGCATGCACTCTCAAGAGAGAAAAGCTCCCCCGAGACAGCCCAAGAGTTGGAGTCCCAGTTATCAAATGTCATCTGCCATGAAATAAGAACAAGCCTTTGCTTTGGGTTAATGTCCGGGGAGAAGCAGCTTGCCAATAACCTGGCTGCCCAGGGCTATTTCTAGCGTGCCTGCCAACGGTGCTCACGTGTGGCCGCATCCCAAACTCAACCCGCTCATGGCCAAGGCTGCAGGAACAGGGGCCGCATCCAGACCAAGCCCCAGGGAGTGAGAGGGAAACGGTGCTTCCAACCCGACCCGTTTCTCTTCTCTGCTCCTCCTCTAAAGGATGCGGCTGTGCTAGTTTCTGGGTCCTGGGATCCAGAGAGCTTATCAAACTTTAATAGAGAGGAAGGACCACCAAAACCCACCCTGTTGCGTCAGGTCTAGCTGTGGGATGCTCTGTTCATACTCTCCACCCGCTTCCTCCTCTGCAGGCAGAGGGTGTCACATCAGAACGATTGAAAAGACTGCCTTCCCAGTTCTAACACACCTTTGCAGCATCAGCTCCTCCAAACACTGACAAGATGAATTTTGACGACCTGGGCTCTGAATCCTGCCTCAATCTTTTTTTAAATCAAACTTTTCAGTCTGAGATCACTGGAGATTCACATGCAGGTGTAAGAGATAATACAGAGATCCTGCACGCCCTTTGCCATGCATCCTCCAATGGTAACACCTTATAAAACCATCGTACAGTATCAGGATATTGACATTGATAATCTATGCGTCTCGTTCAGATTTCCGTGTTTCACCTGTACTCCTGTGTGTGTGTGCATGTGTACTTAGTTCTGGCAATTTCATTACACACGTGGTTCCACATAGCCACCACCACAGTCAAAACACCTAACCGTCTCATCATTACAAACATCTTCTGTAACCGTATCCACCATCCTTCAGCCTCCTCCCCTTGTCTCTAACCCCTGACATCCGCTCATGTGTTTCCTATTTCTATAATTTTTGTCATTTCAAGCATGCCTCACAGATGAACTCACACAGTAACCTTTTGAGATGGGCTGTTTTCACTCAGCATAATTCCCTGGAGATTCATCCAAGTTGTTGTGTTTATCCATAGTTGGTTACTTCACACTGTTGAGTAATATTCCATGACATGGATGTACCACGGTCTGTTTTTATTCACCCACTGAAGGATTTATAGTATGTTCCATTCTTTGGCTATTATAAATAAGGCTGCTATGACCATTCATGCATAGTTTTTACCTGAACATAAGTATCCATCTCTGGGACAAAGACACAGGAGTGCAATTGCTGGATCACATGGTAATTAGATGTTTAGTTTTACAAAAAACTGCCAAAGTAGCGTACAGAACGGCTATACCACTTTACATTCCCACCAGCAATGTATGAATGAGCTCACTTATGCACATTTTCACCAGATTTTGGTGTCATCACTACTTTTTGACTTTACTCATTCGGATACATGTTGGTGATACCTCATTGTGGTTTTAATCTGAATGCCCCTAATGCCCTGTCCCACTTTCAAACAGAGCAGACCATATACTTCTGTTGGCAACTGATTGGATAGACTATACCTGGAAACTGGCACCCATAAGCAAATGGGACCGACGTTTTCCCAAGGGCCTCTCTCAAAGCACTCCGGACCCACAATCAATGTTTTGCTCGTGCGTGTTACTTTAACATTTCAACACACGAGAATGTCAGGGAAAAAGCATCACTATCCAGTTATAAATGAAGACACTCGGGCACAGAGAAGTGCAGTGGCTGTCCGAAGTCACTCGGCTTGGATTCTGGGCAGTGCTCTGCATCCCTGGCCACCTGGAAAAGGTTCAGGTTAGGCGGGAAGGCAGCCACACTCCAGTCTCCTGGAGAAGTTATTAGCATGATGGGCCAGTTCTTGTTTTCACTGCTCCAAGTATTTTGATTACTTAAGTATTTCTGTTTATACACTGGTTTCTGTTTGAACTGCCTGGGCAACGAGGGGTGATGAAATGACCAGCACAAGGTAGGGAGAACATAACCCAATTTCTATTCAGGGGAGGTTTTAGAAGGGAGTGAGAATCCATGGATTTTCTAGCAAAGAAAAGAAAGGCGCCGAAGAAGCCGGGAAAGGAGATTTGGGGATGTGATAACAGCCTCCACAAAGTCACGGCAGACAGAATGGAATGGAAATTGGATGCCACCAAGGTTTCCCTGGGGTGGGGCGTGGGGGGCATAAAATTAAAGAAGAGGAGGGCAGGCTAAATATGGCAGGCAGACTCCCAAATTCTTATTTTATCCTTTGGATGATCCTACTCCGGCCTGAGAACATCCATTATGCTGCTCGGCAGACACAGACTGAGCGCTGACACTGACCTCTCAAGTTTCTTCTGCCTCTTCTCCCAAGGAAAATAAGACGGCAGGAAAACGAGATGGGGTCTTCCCTTTCACAAACCGGGGGGTGGATATAAAAACCAAAGAAGTTGTGTCTGTGCCTGCGTGTGTGTGTGTGTGTGAGAGATCTTACATGCTAAGATCTTTTATAAATTTGATTTAAATCAAGTCCACTTTAACTTCCAATCCTCCAAAATTCCTTTCTCCCTTGCACTGTCATTCCTGGGAGTATAAACAATGGTGGCCGTTCAAACATCTTCCTAACGGCATCCCTTTGTTCTGACCAGGAATTCTCTCCCTCAAGGTTTTTCCCCAGAAGGCCCAACTCAGTCATTGAACTGACAAGAGATTTCTGGAGCATCTTCTTTGTACAAGGCCTGGCTGTCTGGTCCTAGGAGGAGACGAGGAAGGACAGTCTAGTCCAGGATCTGGTTTGTGAGAAGTCCAGCGGGGCTGGAGGCCAGCACGCAATGATCCAGAGAATAAGCCAAGGACAGTCATGAAAATGAACAGAAAGCGGAGGGCCCGTGATGCAAGTTCAGGAAGTGGAATATTTTTTTCCAGTTCCAGGAAATCAAAGGCTTCAGTGAGCGGGAGGGGAGAAGGGGAGGGTGAACGGCAGGCAGGAGTCAGATGCCTCTGCTTTTGGGGGGCCTTTTCCTGCCCCCCCAAGAACAGAGCTGCCCTCTCCTTCCTGTGGGCCCCTCACTCGCTGTCCCCGAGGCTCGGCCAAAACGACAATGTGACACGATCTCGGGACGTGTCCTGACTTTCGGCCTCGCGTGGCCCGTTAATTCTCTGTCTCTTTATTAAACTCTGTATTCGTGCATGTCACCTCCCAACCACGCCATGGCTCCCGAGAGAGCTGAGAACCTGCACAAGGACTTTGTGTCTCGAGTCACAGCACACGTTTGTGGCTTGGACCACAGAGCGGCTGGATGACTCTGCTGAGCAAAGAGATGAATAACCAGAGCAAGGCTCCCAGGCGGGAGCCAGAGGCCTGCGGGAGTTCAGGACCATTTGTGAGTACCGGATGGAACAATGGATGTCTTCTAGAGAATTTCAGGACTCCTGGCAGGTGGGATTTAAAAAATCTAGCTGAAGTGATAAAGACAGAGCAGCCACAGCTGCCAGGGGCTTGCAGGAAGGACAGAAAACATTTGGGAGTGAGGAAAGTGACCTATGTCTTAAATATAGGGGTGGTCACCCCACTGAGGACATCCGTCAAAATTCATAGAGCTGCACGCCTTTAAGGGGGGCTGCTTTTACTGTATTTCACTTAATATACATGCTTTCAGATCAAAAGGAGATAAGCACCTCTAATTCAATTTTTAAGTGTATCCTGAATACCAGTGACAAGGAGAGAAAAGTAAGTTTTTGCTTTCTGGGCTACATCTGGTACCCAGTTAGTATGAGTCCACGATGTTTAAGGCCAAGCATCGCCCTGAGAGTGTGTGGCTTTGTGCTTGGGACAGGGATGACCGCTGCTCTCTATCTGAACATGACTAAGGACACTTCAGAAACTTCCCAACTTGTAAGTCACAAGTCCAAGAGAGAAGCAGGGAGGTCCCACACACCTGAGATGCTCTCTGGATAGGCTTTACGTACCAGCCTTGATCAACCTCTCTCTCTTTACCCATCTAAGAGACAGATGGGAACTGATTTCCCTGAATCACCAAACTTTGCCCCCAGGGGACCATACAGACAGTGCCTCTGATTCCTGAGGAGTGAAAAGCCACAAGAAGAGCAAAGTGAGCAATCTGCTCAAGCAGCGGTACCCAGTTTCATGGAAGATGATTTTTCCAAGAACCTGGGGGTGGGAGTTTGGGGACAATTCAAGTGCACTACATTTATTGTGCACTTTATCTCTATTATTACTGCATCATCTCAGCCTCAGATCATCAGGCATTAGACCCCAGAGGTTGGGGACCCTTGTGCTACAGCGCGTAAGGACAGGGGTGGGAGCCCTCTAGGTGTCAGATGATCCTGATAACCAATAAGAACAAAACCTAACACCTTCTGGGCCCTGAAGTTTGTCTTCCCCACCATGAGTGATCACCTATAAGACCGTTACAACTCCATGGGGAAAATACAATTATCACCCTATCTTACACAGGCAGAAAAACATCGTGGAGAATCAAATAGCTAACAGAGCGTTCAAGGGTCAGACAGCTGGTTAAGTGGCAGTCTCGGGATAGAAATTCAGCTTTCCCTCTCCAGTGCTCAGCAGCACCGTCTCCTGAAAGAAAGAGTTAAAGAAGTTCAAACTGAGCCACCCAGGGTTTTCTGAGCTCCTCTTAGGAGAAAAATTTCAAATCTCACCTTAATAAAACTCTGGGCTCATAACCAATAGTGAAATTGCTTTTCAACAGTTCTATATTGGGTGCCAAGGAAATTTTCGAATGGTTAGAGGAGCAAGGAATCCACTAAGCTCCTCTAGCTTATGAAGGTCAGCACATCAGGAAAAGAGACACCCGCAGGAATGTAATTTTATCGGGACCTCGTCGCTGAGACTTACAACAATATTATTCATGGCTCGCTACTGATGAGCCTGTTTGATTCCTTAAAAGGTCATTCTCACTTTATTAACAACTGTTGACTTAATGCAGGGCTCCACCCGAGAAAGTAGTTGCCCCCATGCCTCAGAGAAAGATCTTAAAAGTAGACTACTAGGAATGGGAAAGTTCTTTGAAGGTGGGTTGGTCCTACCACTTGGCAGCTGAAAAAAAGCTGAAAACCAGGGAGGTCAGCTAAATTGTCAAGGTCACTCAGGCAGCTGCAGGGTCCAGCTGAAGGCATAGAAAAGCAGGCCATTTGCAAGCTACCACGGAGAGAAATTTCTCTGACCTCATCTGAAGTTTGAGAACTTAAACTGTGAATACCAGTCCTGATGACATAACACAGATAGAGAAAACTTCTCTTAATCAAATCTATTTTAATATGATTTTGATAATATCACAATCATAATATCATTTTACCATCTTCTAACCACATTTTGGGCTTCCCTGGTGGTTCAGCTGGGAAAGAATCCACCTGCAATGTGGGAGACCTGGGTTCGATCCCTGCATTGGGAAGATCCCCTGGAGAAGGGAAAGGCTACCCACTCCAGTATTCTGGCCTGGAGAATCCCATGGACTGTATAGTCCATGGGGTCGGAAAGAGTCGGACACGACTGAGAGACTTTAACTTCACTTTTCAACCACACAGTGATTTCTGGTGATACCCATTGGACGCTCGCAACAATCCTGTGAGGTGGGCAGGATCAGTTTTATCATTTCTGCTTTAGACATGAGGAAATTTGAGTCTCAGAGAAGTTAGGGAGTTTGCCTAGGATCATGTGATAAACAGAAACCTGCAGAACTAGGTCTAGAGCCACATCCTTTAAACTTTTAATCTGGTGCTCTTTTGTTTTTCTTTTAGATAAAAGAGTCTGGCCACGATTTGGTTTAGGCATTCAAGGGTGGTAGAGACAGTGTCTACAAGGTTAGTACTTTCAGAGAAGGGAGCTCTGTCCCCACATGGGCCACACTGTCCCCCGAAAGTGACAGGTCTACAGGAGTGCAAGGCAGAGCCAGAGTGTGACGGGTGTGTATACACTCTTCACTCCCACCAGAAAACAGCATCCTGCACTGCCCTGCTACAAAGGGGAGCAAACAGCGTGTTCTAGCAAAAACTCGGCTGAGTTTATCAACTTGTCTCAAGGGTCAACTCTCTGGGAGCAGAAACCCGGGTAAGGCCTCATGGATTGGCAGCATACCCTTCCTGATGAAGCCACCAAATGCCCCTTCCTCACCCTGATATATGGGCAGAGCCTAAGCATCCACCCACAGAAATAAAACCCAAGACCCAAACCTTTTTCTCCCTGGATGCACACATAGAAATCAAACTGTTCAGAGTCATTCAAGTTCAAACACAGGTATAAAAGAGGTGGACAGGGGCTAGGTCACCAGGAGCCTGTGGACGTGAGGGTCTTGGTCCTGGGGCAGGGCGATGGTGACAGCGTGAGACTGGCATTTTGTGACAAATGACTCCATGGAGAAGGGGCAGCGTGGACGCGGAGCGCGGGCCAGTGCGAAGGTGACTGGGAGTCGCATCAGAAATAGAAGAGGACGGATTTGAGAAATACGACCAGAGAAGACAGGATCAGACAGTTAATTATAAATGAGGCGGAGGTGGCAAGAAAGAGGGGGAAGGAGAAAAACATCTATAGCCTCCTGAAAAGTTGACAACATTCTTGGGTAAATAAAAACTACTTAAAGGTTGAAAACAGAAATAAAACCTCCACCTTCACTGCCCCGGGCTGCAGGGGCACGCGGGACTGAGACCACGTCCTGTGCTGGCTCGCCTCTGTCACCCTGGGTTTTCCAAGGTCCAGTTCACCCAAGAAAAACAACATGTATTATCGGTTGTGTCTGGGTGCACTGTGAGATCTCGGTTCACACCTCATACGTGGACCACCCGATGGCTAAGAGTTTTCTCGGGGACCTGATAAAACTGGATATCCGGTCTCTGACCCTGTCCCCAAGAGCCTCCAGGACAAGGCCCAGTCCACTGAGAACCAGCATGGAGAGTCTTTGTTCACCCCTTCTCAAGAGGGGTACCTTCCATCGAAGGAGCCACCCCAAAGCTACTTTTTATCTCATAGATGGGATTTCTCATATCTGAAGCATCAGGGAAAATGGGAAAGCGAACGAGGCACAAAGGAGCTGAAAAAATGAAGACAACCATACAGCCTGAGCATCATCTGTGTGTGTTCTAAGTCGCTCCAGTCGTCTCTGACTCTTTGTGACCCTATGGACCACAGCCCGCCAGGCTCCTCTGTCCATGGGACTCTCTAGGCAAGAGTACTGGAGTGGGTTGCTGTGCCCTTTTCCAGGGGATCTTCTCGACCCAGGGATCGAACCCGCATCTCTTACATCTCCTGCACTGGCAGGCCATGCTCAAACAATTATTCTGGTGCCAGAGGCTGCTGATCTTAAGTTATAAGTGGGAGGCCCTGGGAAGTTTGGTCTCTTAGTTCTGAATCTCTTCTGCGCCTTTTTTGTTATGTTCTGCTCCTGTAGATACTCAAAGTTTCTAAGCTTAGCTGAAAAAAAAAAAAAGCTACTCAAGGTTTACTTTAGATGAAGTCAGTAAAATTTGGAAGCAATTATAAAAAAAAAAAAAGGTACGTCCTAAGACAGTGTGGTCTGGGCCACCAAAATCAAGGCAAAAATCCAAATCACATTATTTCCTAATTCTTTATGTCTAGTTACCCAAGGCCTGCTTGATTTACTTCAGGGTCATGAACAACCTTCCTTATTTCACAGCAGTCTTTGCTTTCTTGCAGGGTGGGGTTATCTTTATCAAGGAACACAATGGGGGCGATGAAGCCCCACCTAAGCCAGGGAGACAGAATTTCCGCACCTGCAGACTTCATACACTGGCCTGGAGGTGATTTCAATACAGTTCAGCAGAGGCCCTGCTGACCCGGGCAGTAGGCCAGCAGGGTATTATCAGAACAATCCAACATGTTGCTGGCTTCTTCCACTTCCTAAAAACAGAAGTTGCCACACACACGAAATAATTCAATGTGAAAGAAAAGTAAAAATAAAAATAAGGAGTGTTTTTTTTTCCCCTCCCTCCTCTTAAAGGGGCACCAGGTAAGGGTGTTGGGGGGTGCTGACCTGTGCACTTAAACGCTCAGGAGAGAGGAAACGGGAAAGGACCTGGTTTAAGTACTAAGTCACCGCACTCCTGCGTGGAGTGCACAGCCAGCTAAATCTGGAAGTACATTCAGCTGTTACGGACAAGAAGGCGAGCCCAGGACACTGCCCGCTGACTGTGAGTGTGTGTGCACGCGTGCATGTGTGTATGTGTGTGTGTTTTCCTGCTGCCCTAAGAATAAAAGTGAAACACAGCTGCGATCCAGCAAGAGTTCATTTGTCAGGTTAACAGTACATTTCATTGTTTACGCCCTTACTGGATTTGCTTACCACACAGCCCGCCCATCTCCAAAATAAAAATATACTGGCTGGCTGGCCTCCACGGGATTAAGATATTGATTTTCAATCTATTTCCCCAGGGACAGAGCAGACCAACAACGAGGAAAATGCTCTCGTATTAAGGACTCATTTCAGCTCCCATTTTTAATCTCATAAACATGGGCTTATAAGAGGGGACTGAAAACATCTTCAAGTTTTCCTCTTGGTGCCTGGATACAAAACTGGAAGGAACTCTGGGTTTAGAGACCAATAAATAGAAAACAAGAAACGGTGTCGTTTTTAAATAAAACATTTTTTTAGAAAGTAAAGAGAGCCCAGAAAAGAATCTCTCCAATGCCATAGGAGCCTCGGAATCAGAAAGTGCTATGTTTCTCTCACCTAGGTCCACACATCACAGAGGCTGGAATAGCTAATTAACCATCACTTGGGAGAGTGGAGACAAGGTTCTGAGAAGGGTTTAAAATCTGAACTAGTGGTTCTGTTAGCAATAATCACAAATTACTCACTTCTTTCAAATACTTGCATGGATCCACTGCATCTATCATTACACACCTTTGGAAGGGTCACTGACTAGTTAAAAAGAGATATTCAAACTCATTTTACTGCCATCCATTATGATTTTATTCTTTGGAAGAGAATCATTTAATCTGGTTGGTGGTTCTCTAACCAAACCTGGCTTTCATCTTTGCCCCAGAAGGAATGACTCATTAAATCAGTGCCAACGCTATGCAGCACCCACTACACCAAAGGGCAAAGAACAACCAACCTGACAGAGAATTTACGTACTGAAGACTCAACCAGAATGTTAAAAAAAAAAAAAAAAGGCGGGGGGGTAAAGAAAACTGGTCCAATTCTGGCTTCTGTCTGGCATTTTATCTGAGGCTGAATTTCCCTCCTTAGGGAAAGGGAGCTCAAAAGTCAAACAGCTCCCTCAAAATAAGCTGAATCTTAAGAAAGCGTGCCTGGAGGGTTGGCATATATCTTGCTTTTTAAAAAGAGCTCAGAG
This sequence comes from Cervus canadensis, assembly GCF_019320065.1. Taxonomy (NCBI): domain Eukaryota; kingdom Metazoa; phylum Chordata; class Mammalia; order Artiodactyla; family Cervidae; genus Cervus; species Cervus canadensis. Next base: position 13,674,724 of record NC_057416.1, read on the forward strand.
GACCGGAGCTTTCCGAGGACAGTCTGCTGACACAGGGCCGATCAAAACCCAGGTGCTGGAGAAGCAGCTCCCCAGCCCTGGGGGAGAAGGCCCAGGAGGGAGGGAGCCGGACTTCCGGTCAGACAAGCAGCCTCGCTCCAGAGGGGAAGTGAGAAGGCTGCTCTCTGGACAGCTCGCTCAGCTCAAAATGACTGTGGGGCCATCTGTCTCTGTGCAAAAGTGCCGCATCCCAACGAGGAAGGCAAGGCCGTCCAGTCACGAGATACAGAATATGCGTCATTCTTCCTTCACCCTGCACGCTGCTGGAGACTCCAAAGTGCAAGGGAGACCCTGCACGCGTGATTCTACCTCCAAACTCCAAAACCGCATGTGCAGAGCAGCTGCAACTTCCAGTCCAAACTACACACTGTGTGCTTAGTCGCTCATTCGTGTCCGACTCTCTGCAAACCCACAGACTGTAGTCCACCAGGCTCCTCTGTCCATGGGATTTCCCAGGCAAGAATACTGGAAATGGAAATGGGTTGCCATTTCCTTCTCCAGGGGAATCTTCCCAACTCGGGGATTGAACCTGCATCTCCTTTGTCTCCTGCATTACAAGCAGATTCTTTATCTGCTGAGCCATAGGGGAAGCCACTGAGAACCCACAAATGAAGGTCCTTGGATGTGAGGCTGACTCTTGGGGCTCTGCTTGATCTTCTTACCAGTGTCAGAAGGCCTAACTGTTTACAAAACAGAGCAAAATGAAATGAAACCAAAGGTATTGAGGGCAAAGAAATGGAGGTTCTGGATTCCTGGGCTGGAGTCAGAATACAAGTTCAAGGCTGGGCCTCCACTCTTGCAAAGGGTCCCCACCATCCGCTCACAGCAGCACCCCAGCGGAACTTTACTGAGATGTAATCCTCACTTGTCACCCTCCTGCCCAAAAGCCTCCAGGGGTGGGGCTTCCATGATGCGTGTATATGAAACATCTGTGAGCCTTAGTATCTGCTATATTTCAATTTTTAAAAACTTAAACACACACACACACATAGACACCCTCCAGCACTTTTGAGGAAAAAGACCCATCTCCTTCCCAGGGTCTGCAAAGGTCCCCATAAGCCCATAAGCCCACTCCACTTCCTTTCTGACGAGCCTCATGGGCCCTCCCTAGGTGCACTGGCCTTCCCTCTGATCCTGCAAGTGTGTTTCTGCACTGGGGTCCACGGGGCTAGGTCTGCTGCCAGCCCTCTGCTGCAGTTCCTCACTTAGCAGCAGCATCTCTCCAGTCTGTCCCTCTGGCGCATTTATCATAGATGGTAAAGCTGTTGTCATCTGCAGTTCCATGAAACTAGGAATTGGTCTGGCCTTGCTCCCCATCTATTTCCCCACGTACGGAAGGCACTCAGCACTCTTGGTGGGATCACAGTGCGCCCTCTGGCCACGCACCTCTGTTTCTGCATCTCAGAGATGAGCACCACCTCTGTGGCAGGTCCGTCATCCAGGAGATGCTGTGACGACTCACGGGGACAGTCTCCCCCACGCCTTGTTCCCAAGTTAAATAAATAACACATTTGTCCACATAGCCAAAAATGCAAAGACTGAGAACCGCCAGTCACTAGCCGCCGGCAGGCAGGGCAAGGGGAGGGTATCTCTTTTCATCTACCTATTTTCTTGAGGTCCATCCACCTCAGTTCCTTTATCTGATCCTCAAAGGATTTTATTTTTCAGCCCTGACATCCGAGGGCCTGAACTTGCATTCTGAGACAGTTCCAAGTCCTCCTCCCACTGCCTATGTTATTTCAAGTCACGTTTTACAAATTCTCGACCCCGGAGGGGCTACTTGTGTGTATAAAGAAATGAGATGTCAAAATAGTTTACCTATGATGTTCACCGTACTATCCACTTCAGTTTTTATAGTTGAAGTCAGGACCGCATACTCAGGAGAAAGATCACTTACTCCGTTACTAAGCCCCAAAGGTGACTCAATTGGTTCTTGCTAGGAAGAAGAAAAGAAAAAAGAATTGAGAACACTTCCTTTTCCCTTCCTTCGCTTAGTTTAAATTCTACCCTGTCTGCTTTCTTTTAATGCCAAGGTCAGGTTCGTCTCCCAAGTGCATGTTTTCAATCAGCCTAGAGCTTAAAAAGCACATTTCTGCCTAGAATGTCTTCTATAGTGTTCCCTTTTTTTTTTTTTCCCCCTTCTTCCTTAGAGGAGATAACATCACTGCACCTGGCTTGCCTTCCTGAAATGCTTACCTCTGCACCCGATGACCCCTGGGTAAGGAAGCTGCATTACTGTCGAGGTAAAGCACCGTGCTGGGGAGACCTCAACTCTTCCTTCTCTGAAGGAGGAGGTGCATGTGAGTCAGCTCCTGGCCTTCTCTCTAAGGGAGGAATCCTGCTGCCCCTTTTATACTTTTGGAGGAAAAGCTCTGCCTCAATTACAAGCCCAAGGACAGGAATTTAGAGCACATGGTGGATGAATTCTTCTCATATCGGGTTTGCCCTGGACCCTAGCCATGTGAGCATCCTGCCCTGGGGCGGGGGTGGGGGGTGGGGGGTGGCCGGTGACACGGGCCAGACTCCCAGCTGAAGACTCCCCAACTCTGTGGAGGCCAGTGGAGCAGCCCATATCCATGGCGCCTGTTAAAGCCTTCCGAGAGTCTATATGTTGATTCTAATGAATCTAGGAGAACCAATTCCTTTGCCCAAGCTTGGCTCTCAATTTCTGCTCTACTCAAGTGCACCAGAGCCCTCCAACCTCTGAACACACCAACAGCTCTGGGAGAGCCAGTGCTGGGGTACAGACTGACTTTCAGTGGGTTGATGAGAGCGCTTCTCTCCCAGAGGACATTGCACTGGTGTCTACGACAGCAGCAGAATCAGACAAAAAAAGCCACACACAACTACTGGGGAAACCACACTGGAGAGGGGGGTATAAGGGTGGAAAGAACAGAAGACGGGAGCAGATCACGTGAGATGGATGTGCCTGTGCTTTGAAAAATTTCGAGTGGCTGCTCCAAGGCATGCAGAGTGTTCTTATCAATGCATGTGCTGTTTGGACTCAATGACGAATGCCCTGCAAACCTTAGGGAAGCCACAGTCCCATCCAGCAAATTCCCACCATGATATCCATGACCTTGAAGACATCACCTCACTGTATAGCTCAGTTCTTGAAAAATCACAAACGGCAGGGTTGGTTGACCAGATGTATGAAACGCTGAACCTAGGAAGGACCTGGGACAACCCTGTTAGGTAGAATGTTTACCCCCTTCCCCTGTAGCATCTCTTTTACATATTCCAAAGTTTATCCTTTCTGGGAAGAAACTCGCTTGCTTGTGACTTGAGGTGTCACCTTCCCTTGAAAGCTAAACTCTTGACTGTGTACCTGCCTTCCCACCTCAGCCCCCTCACTATGGCTCAGAAAAGCCTGCAGTCTGGCTACCACTCCACTTGTGGAAGCGAACTCTCAGCTCCTGGAGAGGGTGATGGTGAGACAGTCTGGCTTTGGAGTCACATGAGCCTGGAGTTCAAGTCTTTCACCAGTTACAGGGCTTTAGCCTCTTCAGTGGTCTCTTACGATGCTGTGGACAGCTGTAAACTGAGGACAGGAATAGAACCCACACCATTCCCACGGGGATGATGGGAAGATCAAATAAGATAAATTGCACCTGTCATCTATAATTAAATAAACACTCGCTATTATCCAAGGTCACCGATAAAACTCCACTCTCCCAAATCCAGGCACCTTTCTGCAAGTCTCTTTCCCAAGTCAGCCCCACATCCTGACATCCAATAGGAAGACCTGGAAATCTCCCTTCCTGACAACAAAATCTACCTGATTCTCCACCTTTCTGATGGCACCCTCCTCTCTGGCTTTCTCAATGGTCCCCTTTCTACCCCCACCATCTCCAATAGGCCCCACATGTCATTTTATTCCTCTTCCATCTCTTTGATTTCCCAAAAGGAACTAAGAACATTTTAAGGAATTATGGAAAGAACTGCTCATTTTCATGGGTCTCTTTTGTTGTCATTTTCCACTCTAGGTTTCTTATAAAAGTAATGAGGCAGTCAGACTTGCATATATTTAAAAACCTAAATTATTCTGATTTCTCAATGTGGAGACGTCAAAGTGTTTCACATGATCTACAGTTTAATTAGTGGCAAGTGAGACTTTTATCACATTACACTTGAGAAAACTATGACTCAGAGACGAAATTAGTTTTCTAAGATCACACTACTTTTTTTTTCCTAAGATCACACTACTTTTAATGTAAGGAGATACAGGAACTGAACTCAGTCTTTGGTCAGGGAACATGGTCTAATTCCAGTAGTTTCTGTCTTAATAAACCCTTGGATCCTGTACTAATTCCAATGGAGACTGAGAAAGAACTACTGCCAATATTGTTCTACTCCCCAGATCCCTGCCTTGAATCCTGCACAACTTCTGTAACAGAACAGAATAGGAAATGGCAACTCACTCCAGTATTTCTGGGAAATCCTATGGACAGAAGAGCCTGGCGAGCTACAATTGTTGGGGTTCCAAAGAGTCCGACATGACTGGGCGACTAAACCACCAGCACCACCAATGGAGACTGAGACTACTCTGAACACTGCTTTGCCTCCTCCCATCCCCACACCCAAAATAACCAGCCGATCGATTTCCAAGTCCTCCATGCAAACCTCCTCATTGGTTCTGAAAGGACAAGACAGCAGATTGTCTAGTGAAAAGCATCCAGCACCTCTCTGAAAGGTTTCCATCCAGGGAGCAGAAAAACAGGGATCTTCACTACCTTCAGCTGAAAAATTTGAAATTATTAGAATAGGAAGATCTAAAACTAAACTATATATATATATATATATATATATTTTTTTTTTTTAAAGGCAAGAGCCCAAATTAAGAAAATAGGTGAACGCTTCTCTACAGAACAAGTATACAGAGATCCTTCAGGTCACGAATGGCCTCTGCCCACAGCATCTCCTGGTCCTCTGTGATGCTCACTCTTGCCCTTTGCCACACCTGGCTGTACCATAACCTGGCCCGCTGAGTCCTAAGCCAACCTGCCTCCTCCTTCTGTCCTAACATCTCTCCATGAGGCCTGAAAACCCAGGGCTGCTCTTGGATCCACACCTATCTTCATCCTCAGCATCCTCTTCCAGAGATATGTCTCCTCTCCATTCCAACCACTATTCTCATCTAAACTGTCTACTGCAGTCTCTCCTCCGTGATTGCTTCCCATCACCATGAGAAAGACCCCCTTTAAATATCAAGTCCACCACGCTCCAAGTCCTTCCCAAGGAGTTCAACTGTGCCTCATGCCACAAAAGCATCCACGGAGGTTAGTCAGCCAACCAGTTTTGCAGACTGTGCTCTGAGCAGTCCCTTCAAGAGCTTCTAGGAGGAGAGGGAGGCACCAGGGTTGGCTGGGAGAGCCCTTGACTTATTCCCTGCTTCCAGAGCAGTTCCGATTCCATCTGTTGAAAGTTCAGGTGGGTTGCTTGCATGGGTTTTCAGTTCATTAAGGTTTAAAAACTGAAGGTCCCTTGCAACCCATGAAAAGTTCACTCCAGTATCAGCCCTGACAGGTAGTCATTCAGCCTATCTGTGGACAGCAACAGGGAGCATATTGTTTGGTAAGCCAGCTCAAGTCACTGTTGGATTCGAGAGCTCTATCAGAAAAATCTGCTGACTTCCCTGGCAGTCCAATGGTTAAGACTTCGCACTTCCAACGCAGGGAGCGCGGGTTCAATCCCTGATGGGGGAACTAAGATCCAGCATGCTGTGCAAGGCGGCCAAAAAAAAAAAAAAATTCTGTTGAGCCAATATCTGCTTTTCTGTAACTCCCATCCAGAGGTCTGCACTCAGAACTAACAGAGACCAGACCCGCTCTTTACCAAGTGACTGTACAGGCTGTCCTTGATTATATTTTCTGTAAGAGCACCAATTCTTTGATTTGGAAGCAGTCTACAGTTTGCAAGTATTCATTTCTAATCCATCCAACCTACATGCCTTCTATTCCCCATGTGCCCTCACTCAGGCTCCTGCTCTAATGAAGCTGGAAAGTTTCCTGACTTCTCATTTCCGACTCTTTTCAACCCCATGGACTGTAGCCTGCCAGGCTCCTCTGTCCTGGAATCCTCCAGGCAAGAACACTGGAGTGGGTTGCCATTCCCTTCTCCAGGGGATCTTCCCCACCCAGGTATCAAACCCAGGTCTTCTGCATTGCAGGCAGATTCTTTACCATCTGAGCCACCAGGGAAGCCCTACCCAATGAAGATCAAATAGCAAGTCTGACCTCCAGACCTTCACATATGATGCTCCTGGTGGTGGAGGATGTCCACCAATTTACTGGTGTGTCCCCCCAGGCCTGGCTCGGAGCCCACGACTTCCAAGAGGCCGAGAGGCACTGAGGGAGGTGATGAGGCACAGGTTCTGGAGCTGGACTCACCTGGAATCAAATCCCAACTCCATAAGGCAGTGCAACTCTGGGAAAATCACTCAACATCTCTGTGCCTCCACTGCTGCTGAGGCAAAACGGAGACAGCCTGCCCATCATGAGAAGGACGAAGTAGGAAATAACTGAAGCTGAGAGCATGGCAGGAGCTCCAGAATGTCAGCTACACCCCTCTGTTTTATCCATTTCTATCCTTACTGATCGTGGCCTTGGGACATTTTCTGAAACACAGATGTGCTCTGGTGACGTGCCATCTAGTACTGCTCTCTCCTAGGCTTCTTATTCGAATATTTCCTCAGACAGCCAGTTACCGCCACACAGGTAGGGCTCAGTTCAAGTAAAAGATGGCTCACTTAGTAAACAGCGTATACTCCAACATCAGGGGGTATGGAGGCTCCAACATCAGGGGATATGGAGGCAGCATTTCTGCACATATTATGTGGTCATTAGGCCTTGGGTCTCCCAGTTTCCGGGAAGCTATTTCCCGAGGAAACAAACAGCATGCAGATAACAGACTGCCTAAATGGCCCATGAAATATCCTAAGAGTGGGCCAGCATGCTCTGAATATTCTTTCCTAGTTAAAACTTTAACTCAATCAACTATACTGCAATGAAAAAAAAATAATTAAAAGAAGAATAGTATTTATTCAGGTATGTTAAAAAAAAAAAAGAAAAAAACTTCAACTTTAATTGAAGGAAGACTGGGAAGAGCTTGTTTTAACAGCAAATTTTCATCCCTAGTTACTACATGCTCCTGCCTAGTCACCCAGTCACGTCTGACTCTGCGACCCCATGGACCATGCCAGGCTCCTTTGTCCATGAGACTTCCCAGGCAAGAATACTAGAGTGGGTTGCCATTTCCTTCTCCAAGGGATCCTCCCGACCCAGGGATCCTCCCGACCCAGGGATCCAACCCACGTCTCCTGCATTAGCCGGCAGATACTAATCCACCAGGGAAGCATACGTATAAGACAAACTTTCTCTGTAGAAGAAACCTGCCTAGTCTATTCAGCTGTATATATGCATAGGACTATGAACTCAGATCTTAGGTGTTTTGACAAACAATAAAAAGTAATGTATGAACATCTCAGTAAAATCCTTTACCCAATTCCAGACAACCTGGGGAATGAACTTTGAACCGCTCTACAGAAACATTCAATGAACACTATGCAGCCATGAGCCACAGCACTTGGGAAAGCCTACCAGCCTCCTCCATGTTCCCAGACAGATGCAAGGAGATTTATATTCAAAAGTTAAGTTGTGTTTACTTCCGATGAATCACCTACCTTCTGCTGAAGGAAAAATGTCTCTCTGAGGGACACATTTCAGGTACTAAGCAAGCCTACATCATAGCAGGATTTCGCTCTGTGCCCTCTCCTGGGATGGAATTAACACACACGGCTGCACCTATGAGGAAAGCTCTGACTTGCTCCCCCGTGTCAATGTGGGGCCTGGCCACATGGAAGACACTGTCATTGGTGACGGGGCTGCAGATGACCTTTACTGCCGAGAATACCACGTGCCATCAATTCGCACATTGATGGAATTGTGAGGGGCACATTCCTCACATTTCCCTACCCCCGAAGTAAGACGTGCCTTCCGGCCAATTCTGTGTGTCAGGATTTCATTGCAAGCAGTTTTCCTTGCTTAGAGATAAAAAAAAATAAAGGTACATCTTACAATCCTTGGTACCTAATAGTCATTGCTTCTGGTGGATATGTCTGAGCAAAGTCAGCTGAAAAGTGAACATTTGTTACTCCATTTTTATTTCTCCATTAACTGAGATTATGAAATTTAATCTGCATTCTAACCCTCCACTCCCTCCCCATATATTTATTTATGCATCTGCTTGGTCAACAAATACTCATCTATCTATGCAGTGATCAAATATGTATTAATTATCTGTTTTGTACCAGTGACTAAGCTAGATGCTGTGAAAATATTAATAGCAGTAAATATGATAGAGTTGTACTTAAGACTGTAAGTTGCACTTAAGAGGATTCTTCAAAATCACATATTTGTGGAAGTTACACTTTTCTGACTAAACAAGAATAATCAGAATGTAGGCCCTAAAAAAAATCCAAACAGTGGGAAATTGGATATAACGAACAAGATTTTTTCAATTGCAAGAAAAAAATAATTTTTTGAAAGTAATCTAGTGGAAACCCATAGGTTAAAAAGACTTGAGACATATACAAAAATCACAACATGCGAATTTCATATGATTTTGATTCAAGTGATCAGACTGTATAAACACTATGAAACTTATGAGACAAATTAGAAATTTTTAGCACTGGATGGATGGATATTTGGTGATATTGAAGAATTACTATTAATTTTGTCAGATGTAATAATGATTCTGGATTATTTTTAAAGAGCATTTATCTTTTAAAGATATTTATTGTAGTAGTTGTGAAAGAAATGATGTTTGGAATCTGCTTTAAAATACTGGGCTGAACCATATGAAATTATTTTTGCAAGTCAAAAATGGTTGAGTATCTGCAATTTCATGCATATAGGAAAGTGGACAGAGGTACTAATGTAATAAAATGGTCATGAGCTGATTGATGTTGAAAGCGGGGTGACGGTCTATGAAGTACATTTGACTCACTTGCTTCCTTCCTGTGTGTATAAAATTTTTCCATAATAAAAAGTTAAAATAAGGCCTATACTGTGCTATATTTAAAGTAAGTCACCAACTAAAAATACTGAAAGTGGAAACTAGAGGTCTCACTGCTGAAACACTCTAGCTAAAATGTTTCTTTTCCATTGTAGAAGTAAATGTGTCTGAAATTTTAACAATTTACCTAAGTTTTCCCCTCTAACTACCTTCACAAGTCAAACTGAAGTATATTTTTTGTGTGTGTTTTTCTGACTATTCTGACTCAGTGGTTTGCTTTTAAACATTGTGCTGTCTAGATAATTCGGATTTTCCTTCAACAGTTATTCTGGAGTAGAAATCAGAGTACTTGGCATCACTTTTAAGTTCAGTTCTAAGTTACCACGTGAACTTGGCCACATATCCTGCTGCCCTTGGGTCCGTGTCTCTCAACCCTCTCACGCCACCCATCTCTGCATCTGCAAAGGGGGTGCGCTGAAGCAGACCATCGTCTCTGCAATGGTCTACGGGCCCCGACTGTAGAGTCTGATCTTTGCTTAGCAACTGAAGCTCATCTTCAGTTTCTCATGGGATATTTGGCGATTCTCTGGCTTTTGAACAAGGGCCACCAATCAACACACAAAGACCCTCACGGGGTAGGGGGTTTCAGACTACACAACCGACCGAAAAGCTCACACACACAAACACATCCCTACGGAAGACCTTTGGGAGTTATGAAAGCTAGTTCGATATTGAGATCCACACAAATACAGGGCTTGAACAGACCACAAACTAATAGTCTATCAAGGGAAAAAAAAAATATATATATATATACACACACACATAAATAGATATACACACACATATAAATGTGTGTGTGTGCATACGTGTTCGGTCACTCAGTCACGTCCAATCCTTTTGCAACCCCATGGACTGTAGCCTGCCAGGCTCGAGGGGCCTGGTGGGCTACTGTTCATGGGGTCACAAAGCATCGGACATGACTGAGTGACTAAGCACACACATATATACTGCACATACACATATAAATGTAGGTATTTAACATAAGTTTATAATACCTAATATATTTTAAAATAGATTTAATGGCCTGAAAATATACTGGATATTATCAGATAGTAGCAGGTTGCTGGAGCTTAGCTGGAGCTAAGTGACCAGCTGGCAAGAGTTGCGGGGGCCAGATGGAGGCCTGAGACTGCCAGGCTCAGCGTGGATTTGTGAGTTCATTCATAAATCGCTCAGGGAAATTGGATGAAGCACGGGAGGTGTGTGTACCTGAGCCTACAAGCGGGCACATGCCAAAGAGGAGACATGAAAAGCACAGAAATCACAACAGCAAAGGAAGCAAGATTAAATACTTCACAGAGACCACATCGCATGTTTTCATGAGACAGACTATGAATCACTAGTATGATCACAACTTTGGCCTCCTCTCTGCACAAAGATTACCTTGATGTGCTTCACTCTGTCTTCTTTTTCTGTCTTTGGTTTCTTTCCTGTGGCAACAAAAACAGTTCGAGATTAATCCCAGAAGAACAGACAGACATTTCCCCTATGTTAAATTCTTTCTGAAACTCTTGGTGCATTTATTGCTGTAATCTGTAGATGCTTAAGATCCCAAACGTTTCTTTTCCTTTCTTTGGGGGCCCTGAGAGTCATTTTACCCAGCCAAGTAAGGGCAGAATTAACATCCACAATGGGAACAAGGGTTGTATCCTTGTTGTGGCTACTATTGTGGAAATCAAGAAATCACAAAGGCGCTATTTAAGCAACGGTTGTTTTAGCCAGTAAATATCTTTATCTACCTTTCTTAGAAGGTCGCTCAGACATGGGCAGCATCCGGTAGACTCTGAAGGCATTGTTTCCTTTCTTTATGCTTTTGTCTTTGACTTCCTCGATGTCAGGCAATGAGTTCATGGCACATCGGAAATTTGCCTTCCACGTTTTCGGGTCGGGTTTATCTATTCCTGGTTGATGCTTTCCTAACAAAATAGTCGAAAGAATTAAGGTTAAGAAAAAAAAAGAAAAAGAGAGGGAAAATTATTTCCAGAGTAAAAATTTCTGGAAACAGGATTGCTGGCGGGTTGTAGAGAGAATGCTTTTCATTCCAGGCCACGCCTACAATGAACAAATGTCCTGGTTTGTTCCAAGCTGAGAAGGTTCTTGGGATGTGGGAATTTTAGTTTTAAAACACAACAGTTCCAGGGCAAACTGGGACAGACTGGTCACCCTGGGTCTACAAAATAGCTTGAGAGAAAATAAGGGTAGAAATCAAAGTGAAAAATCAAGGTAAGGAAAAGAAAAAGCTAGGAGGCCAGGAAGGTTTCTTTGGTGGCTCAGCTGGTAAAGAATCTGCCTGCAATGTGGGAGACCTGGGTTCAATCCCTGGTTGGAAAGATCCCCTGGAGAAGGGAACGGCTACCCACTCCAGTATTCTGGCCTGGAGAATTCCATGGACTGTATAGTCCACGGGGTCGCAAAGAATCAGACACGACTGAGTGATTTTCACTTCACTTCACTTCACTTCAGGAGGCCAGGAGACCAACAAGCATGGGTCACTGGAAGGTCTCTTTTTCAATTGATTCTCAAATAAACAGCTCCCTGGTTAAATTATATTATAAATAAATAGCTACATAAATAAACAGTAAATAAATAATAAAAAAATAAATAGCTAAATAAATAGTAAGTAATAAAAAATAAACAGCTAAATAAATAAATAGTAAGTAATAAGAAATACATAGCTAAATAAACAGTAAAAGAAACAGCTCTCTAGTTAAATTTTATTATAAATAAATATAATCTCGACTACCTTTGGGGGAGATAATTCAACCAAGGTTTGCAGCTCCAGAACAAATCAGTTCTACATCCCCCTGATACACACCTGGGGAACTTCATCAGAAAACCACATTTATATGGCTGAGTTCCTTCATTGTTCACCTGAAACTGCCACAACATTGTTAATCGGATATACCCCAATAAACAATGTTTTTGGTGTTAAAAAATTAAAAAAAAAAAGAAAACCACATGTCCAGGAAATTTAAAGACTCAGTTTCTATGGAATGGGTAGAGCATCACTTCTGAGTGATGAAGTCTATACCTCACATGTCCTGGATGTGTCTGGAGATAAGTCACAGGTTTACCAGCACTAGCTTCGTGAAACCATAAGCCATGGCATTCATACATGCAGTAAAAATAAAAAGAAACAATAGCTAACAGTCTATCATATAACTGATATTTGCCAAGAGAGTAGAACTTAAATATTCTCAACCAAAAAACAAAGTACCCTTTAAATACCCTGCAATTTCATTTGTCAGTTTTACCTTGATTTTTTAAAAAGCATGAAACCAACCAAAAAAAAGCAACAGTGCCGGCCTCTGGAGATGATGCAGGATTCATACCTGTATGGATGGCCCAGTTTCTGAAGAGGGGTGCATCTTTTTCCACATCCCACCCATGTCTAGCAGCATGCATCCAGGGGATCTGAAAAATCTTCTTTTCCTAAAAAAAAAAAAAAAAAATTAATAAGAGCCGCAGCCAAGGGTTTCAGGCCATCATTGCAGAGAGTTCTAGCTCGTTTTAGCTAGTAAGACTCCCCATTAAGTAAAAATCACTGGGTTTGCTGAATATCTATGGTAAACCAAACCCATTTCCTCACTATGACCCAAAGCTTGACAGTCTACCAGGTGAGATTGAGAGGCAGGTGGAGTCTGTTAGGCTAGAAATAAATGTCAAGGTCAAAAGTGATGATCCGGGAAATGCCAATGTGTTTCATTATCTGTGCCTCCTTTTTTACAGGACCACAGGTAACTGGCCACTGACTGAAACGTCTATAGCTTAGGATTTAATCCTGTCACTTGGTAAAGAGGAACTCCAGCTGTCTTAGGTAAATTAAATATCAGGCAACTCTAGCATGGAAACATGTACACGAACATATGTAAAACAGACAGCCAGTGGGAATTTGAGGCGTGAAGCAGGGAGCTCAACCTGGAGCTCTGGGAGAAACTAGAGGGGTGGGATGGGCTGGGAGGTGGGAGGCAGGCTCAAGAGGGAGGAGACGTGTATATACCTATGGCTGATCCATGCTGATGTACGGTAGAAACCAACGCAATATTGTGATTATCCTTCAATTACAAATAAAGATATTTTTAAAAATTAGGCAACTCTCCAAAGCAACACTCATTTCACTGCGAAAGGGAAGTTGGGGTGTGTGAGGCCACTGTCAGAGACTGAGTATCTCAATCTGCTCATGAAGCCAACAGAAATGAAAGATTTTGTTTTATGGACTTCCCTGGCGGTCCAAGGGTTCAGTTCAGTTCAGTCGCTCAGTCGTGTCCGACTCTTTGCAACCCCATGGACCGCAGCACACCAGGCCTCTCAGTCCATCACCAACTCCTGGAGTTTACTCAAACAGGTTCAGGGGTTAGGACTCGGTGTTTTCATTGCGGGTGGGTGTGGGGACGGCACAGGTTTGATTCCTGGCTGGGGAAATAAAGATCCCGCATGCCAGATGGCGTGGCCGAAAATACACAAATATAATAAAACAAAATAGAGAAGTTAAAAAAAAAAAAACTTAAAAAGATTTTGTTCTAATCCCTATGTGTCTACTACCTGGCCTGAGGAGAAAGCAACAAATATAAACAAAGATGTACCAGTTATATGAGGATGATACTCCTTTCTGAAGAAAAGTCCCTTAAGTACAGTTCTTGTCATAGAAGACCTTCTCCATCTCTCTTACATCCCAACTCAAAACTGCTTAAATCAACCCTGGCAAGCATATGACTAGAAACTAGTGCTTTGGAGCCAAAACAGTAAAACTACTTATGTGAAACTCAGTTCACTTTGCATGTTCACACACTCTCAGTTTTGGTTCTTCCAAGACCCAAAAGAGCTGGGTACATGTTACTATTTCCGCTTTACAGTTAAAGAAACTGAGGAACAGATTTAAATTATCCATTCAAGGAACTCACGGTAATATTAGTAAATAACCAAATTCAAAACCTAGGTCATGTGACCCCATATTCAATCACTGGCTCACACTGCCAGCTGTCTCCCAGGGTTTAGATTTACATTTCCTGACCTACAACAGATCCACTGACTTGGATTCCATGGAGATTAAAGACTAAGAAAACTGGATTTTTTTAAACCTCTCAAGGTAGGTCTGATCATTTCTAGGGATGGGGAAAAAAAATCTCTGCACAATACACCGGAGCAGGAAAGTAAATGTCAGGAGGGATTTTCCACCACTTTGGTTTCACACAATGAAAGATACAAATGGGCCCCGCCAACCCAAAAGGGACCTGGTGCCTCCCCACAGAACCAGTCACAAAGCTGGAACTAAAAATATGTCAGAACATTTGAGGGTTCCCCAGAACTGCTAGAGGGGAAAATTCCATGTATATAAAACGTAGTCAATAAAGAAGAACTGAAAGTGAGAGGTTTTTCATAAAACCCTCCATGTTCATGCTGTATCATCCACTGAGAGAGGGCAGGGTTTCAGGTTGGCCAGTTTCAAAAGGACAGTGATCTGAAGAGGGTTGAGTGAAACTTTATTTTTTACGGTCGATGAATATCAGAGTGCAAAATCACTCAGTGCAGTTTTTAACATTCCCAGGGGGGAAAAAAAAAAACCCATAAATTTAGCTCTGAAAGAACTTTTCCTGAAGTACACAACCAGAATCTAAAGGTTTATGCTTAAAGATACAGACCCTTAAAGAATCAGATTCTTGTACTTTTTTCTAGATCAAAGGAGATCTGGGGTGATACAATCTGACATCAATCTCCTGAGACACAAAATTGATTCTGATAAGTAGATCTTTTCAAGCGTGTGTGTGCGTGCAAGCACACACAACTTAGTGTTTCAACAACAGCAACAAACATACACAAACACACCTCCAAACCTAGTCTCCCAGAAATCATGCCCAAATCACGAAACCATGAAAGTACTGACCGAACCTAGCAATCATCCACTCCAGTGTTCTTGCCTGGAGAATCCCAGGGACGGGGGAGCCTGGTGGGCTGCCATCTATGGGGTCGCACAGAGTCGGACACAACTGAAGTGACTTAGCAGCAGCAATCATCCACCATGAATCCCCTTGAAATGGGCAAAGGACCTGAACAGACATTTTTCCAGGGGGGCGGCACACACCGTGTATGGAAGGACTGAACCCAGCAGCAGAGTCCACTTGTATTTCCATATGTAGAGACCTCTGCCCACCTGTAGGCAGGAGAGATAAGCCCAGTTCAAGTTGAGAAAAACATCTGAGATAATTTTGAGCAACGCAGAACAAACGTACCTTGGCCCCAAGCGGAATCTAGCCTTCTTATCTCCCACGGCTGCTTCACTCCCCCAATATTTATAAGATGTTCCAATGCCGCTCGCTACTTTTGTTTGGACTTCTCACTGTGTTCTGAGATGGCCTGATATTTACACAAGTACAAGCCTGCTTTCAAAGTGCAGAGCAGGAAAAGGTCGGAATTACCCGATGACCTCCAGGTCTCAGGGAGGGGGCCTTGGCGCCTGGGTCCAGGCAGACCTCCGGGGAGAAACAGGAACCTCAATAATCAGGGTGGGAATCAATCGAAGTGACGAGAACAGTGAACCTGGATGCTGCCTCCTTTCTTCCTCAAGAAACAGCCCAGGGAAACCACAAAATCAAGCATGAGGACAAATCCAGAACAGATCTGGTCTCTTCCACAAGCCAGTCGAGAGACAGCCAAAAGGGAGCAGGCATTGCTCATAGTCAGGAACTAAATACAACCTGGGGGTCTGCTGTGGCTTCTGATGGAACAAATAAATCCTAGAAAGATATCTGGGGAATAGTCAAGGTATTCTGAATAGGACGGGGCAGTAATGACATTTTAAATGATGACTAATTATGATTAATTTTTTTTAAAATTAAGATTAATTTATGATTATCCATTTGGTAATGGTATTGTGAATCCATAAGAAAATGTTCTTGGGTCTTACAGATATACCCAGTCAGGGAGTTGCTTTAATCACCTCCCAACACAGATTTCTTAACTCTTAATAGTTGTTCAATCCAGATGTGAGTTTTAAATCTAGAAGGGAATTTGCTGCACTATTCTTTCTAGTCGTTAGATCATTCAAGCATACTATGTATATTTGCAAATACTCATAATAAACTGGCCCAAGCCACAGCCACTTTCAGGAGCTAGGTACAGTGCTGCTATGCGAACCTCCTCATCACTCCTCCAGAGGAATCCAGAATACCTGTTCCATCAGCCCCCACCCCCTCATGTATTGGAAGCAGGAGATGCAAACAAATTCAAGGCATTAATTAGCCACCTATTTATCTTCCCTGGTGGCTCA
This sequence comes from Cervus canadensis, assembly GCF_019320065.1. Taxonomy (NCBI): domain Eukaryota; kingdom Metazoa; phylum Chordata; class Mammalia; order Artiodactyla; family Cervidae; genus Cervus; species Cervus canadensis. Next base: position 13,691,102 of record NC_057416.1, read on the forward strand.
GTGGTAAAGAATCTGCCTGTTAAGCAGGAGACGCAGATTCGATCCCTGGGTCAGAAGATCCCTGGCAGAAGGGAATGGCAACCCACTTCAGTATTCTTGCCTGGAGAATTCCATGGACAGAGGAGACTGGTGAGCTCCAGTCCATGGGGTTGCAAAGAGTCAGACACGACTGAGCGACAGACTTTCATTCACTTCCCCACCCCTTCATGCACTGGAAGCAGGAGATGGAAACAAATTTAAGGCATTAATCAGTCACCTATTTATCTCTTACTGGGAATGCACTGGGTATGACGGAGTCTCCGTTTGAGAGCGATGTGACGTTGCCAGCCCAGTGTTCTTGAGTCTAATGATCTTAACAGAACAAAAACAGGGTCACCGATGTTCCTCCCCTTCAAGGAGCCATCCTTCATCCATTCATTCTCAGCACAATGTTACCTAGAGCCTCCAGCGTGGTCAGGCCTGGCACTGAGCTCTCAGCTACAGTCAAGACAGCCCTGGTATGCGGCCAGCCTGCAGTGCTTCCCCGTGAGCACCGGGAACAACAAACCCCCGAGGACAGCACAGCTTTTCTAAGAGTCACAACAGGCTTCAGCAGAAGAGAATTTGGGATGACCTCAAACCACTCAAAATACAAGTAGGGATTCTTGGGCTTATGAATGGGCAGGGAATAACAGTAGGGTCTGAGTGAAATATTTATGCAGACAGACGAATGCCAGTGAGCCTAAGTTAGCAGAAACCTATAAATAGATGCCCTGGGGAGGTGTGGGTACAGACAGGAAATGCCCCGAGGCCACCCAACATCTACAGTGACTACAGCTAGAGGGCGTTTCCGTCGGCATTGGGCCCTTAGGCAGCCCAGGAGCCGCGGGCACAGCATCGTCCTGGGAGGTGCCATCTGCTGCAGCCATCGCCCCCTCTCTGTCCTTCAGCCTCGCCCACGCCCAGCCCAGCAGATGACAAGGTGGTGGAGGTCTCCTGCCCTGCACCAGGGAAGGCACTCAGGAGCCAAGAGCCAGGTGAGTAAGGCTCCACACGATGGATTGCCTGAGAGGCCCTAAGTGTTCAGCTGCACCAAGAAGAATCCATTCACTTTCTGGTCCTCTTCAGAGCCCACTGGACTGCAAGGAGATCAAACCGGTCAATCCTGAAGGAAATCAACCCTGCCAATTCACTGAAGGGCTGATGCTGAAGCTGAAGCTCCAATCCTTTGGCCACCTGATGCGAAGAGCCGACTCATTGGAAAAGACCCTGATGCTGGGAAAGACTGCAGGCAGGAGGAGAAGGGGATGACAGAGGATGAAATGGTTGGATGGCTTTACCGACTCAATGGACATGAATTTGAACAAACTCCGGGAGATAGTGGAGGACAGAGGAGCCTGGAGTGCTGTAGTCCATCCAAGGGTTTGAAAAGAGTCGGACACAACTTGGTAACTGAACAACAAAATCCAAAGTACACAGACAGAGGGGTTGGAGGAAAAGGTATCTCGGTGGACAGCCCCAGTTAAGACGTAGCTCTGAGAGGGGGTATACGCTTCCTTGGACTGTCATAACAAACTGCCATCCACTGAATGGATTAGCACCATAGAAATGGATCCTATTATTTTTCCGGAGGCCAGAAATCCAAAATCGAGACATCAGCAGGGCAGTATTCCCTCCAAAGGCTCTAAGCAGGATCCTCCTTGCCTCTTCTGGCTTCCAGTGAGTCCAGGTGTTCTTGGCTTATGGCTGCAGCACTCTAGTCCCCACCTCCTTCTCCATGTGGCCTTTAGCTCTGTGGGTGTGTCTCCTCATCTGTGTCTTTTTTTTTATTTTTATGCAGACCATTATTTTAAAGTCTTCACTGAATCTGTTACAATATTGCTTCTGTTCTGCCTTTTGGTTTCTTGGCTGCTAGGCATGCGAGCTCTTGGCTCCCTAACCAGGGATTGAACCTGCACCCCCTGCATGGGAAGGGGAATTGTCTTAACCACTGGAACGCCAGGAAAGTCCCTCTCCTGTGTCTTATAAGGACGCTTGTCACTGGATCAGCCCACCAGATAATCCAGAAGGATTTCATCTCGACATCCTTAAGTTAAGTACATCGGCCAAGACCCTTTCTCCAAATAAGGTCACAACCACAGGTTCTGGGGGTTACGATGTGGACATATCTTTGAGGGGGTTACCATTCAACCTACTACAGACAACAACAAACTGCAGTGTATTAAGAACCCACTTGCAGGAGACATGGTGATGTTCGAAGCAAGCCACAGTGTCAAGCTAGCCAAAACGGTGGGTGGGTTTTGAAAAGGAAAAAGCAAAGGCAAACAACTGACTTCTCTTAAGAAATCAGGAACATTTGCTTTAATTTCACATCCTAAATCAATATAGGCAATAGTACCAGTTCTTCAAAATATAATCCTCCTAAACCTACGAGCCTTGGTTTCCTTGTCTGCAAAATGACAAAAAAATCTAGCTAATGACTTGTTAAAACTCAACATTCAGAAAACTAAGATCATGGCATCTGGTCCCATCACTTACTTCATGGCAAACGGATGTGGAAACAGTGCAAACAGTGACTTTATTTTTGAGGGTTCCAAAATCATTGAAGATGGTGACTACAGCCATGAAATTAAAAGACGCTTGCTCTTGGGAAGAAAAGTTATGACCAACCTAGACAGTTTATTAAAAAGCAGAGACATTACTTTGCCAACAAAGGTCTGTTTAGTCAATAGTCATGTATGGATGTGAGAGTTGGACTATAAAGAAAGCTGAACGCCAAAGAACTAATGCTTTTGAACTGTGGTGTTGGAGAAGACTCTTAAGAGTCCCTTGGACAGCAAGGAGATCCAACCAGTCCATCCTAAAGGAAATCAGTCCTGAATATTCATTGGAAGGACTGATGCTGAAGCTGAAACTCCAATACTTTGGCCACCGGATGCGAAGAACTGACTCATCTGAAAAGACCGTGATGCTGGGAAAGATTGAAGGCAGGAGGAGAAGGGGACAACAGAGGATGAGATGGTTGGATGGCATCACTGACTCTGTGGACATGAGTTTGAGTAGACTCTAGGAGTTGGTGATGGACAGGGAGGCCTGGCGTGCTGCAGTCCATGAGGTCGCAAAGAGTCGGACATGACTGAGCGACTGAACTGAACTGATGACTTGTTTCTTTGGAAGAGGCTAATTACAAAGCCCCTCCAGGATACAAACCTACAACACTACAGACACAGCAAGGCTGGAAAAGTATATTGTTTGCCCTAAGACCTTAAAATATAGGACAGGTCATTTGAAGTGAGCATATGCTTTACTTAAAATATTTCTGTTTACTTCTATGCCATCTTGTTTCAGAAGGGACTCATTTAAATCAATACATTCAAATCCAATACACCATTACATTTAAAATAAATGAAAAAAATAGGTAAACGAGAAAGAAGAAAAAAAAGAAATAAGATTGAAAGATATGAGAAGATAAAAATGAAGGAAGGAGTAATATTCATACAAAAATTATGCTGCAATATTTTGTACACTTGTTAGGAGCGGCCACAATCTGGCTGTCAGCTCTCCACACGTGATGCAAAGGTAAAGCCTGACCTGCTAAATTATTCATCGTGTCCTTAAGATTAAAAACACAGGGGGAGGTAGAAGAGGAAAACGCCACTTGCTCAGAAGAACCGTAATACTCCTGGTAGTGGGAGAGAAATCTCTCTTGGGCTGTCTTAAAGAAAGCATGATGTAGTCATTGCTTTTCTAGATTATAACTGAACGTTTCCAGGAGTTCTTTATTTTTACATCCAATGGCTTCCTGATTCATCCCCTAAGAGTCAGGATCAACTAAACTGAGAATTTTGAGGTTGATAAAAGTAAGAAAGTATTTATGTACATATGTGGGAGGGGGTTGTAAATGACAGAATACTGCTTTTTTCGGACAGGTAGGCACACAAACAGGGTTTCATAATAAAGTAAAGCATTTTTAAGACAAAAACAAAAGTTTTCTTTACGTAGAGAATACTGGAAAGAAAATCAATATGCTCCTTTCCCAATAGAAAGCCCTAGAATTTCCATGTCCTCCAACCCTAGAAAACCAGAAGCAAGAAAGAATATTCAGAGATGGAGAAGGGTAAGAAGCACTTAATAGAAATACAGTGAGAAGCTTCCCACAACAGTCATACATGAGACCAGAGCCTTAACTCAGGGTTGAGGCTACAGTCTGAAGTGATGACAAATCTTCTTTTTACGATTCTTTGATATTTTCATAATCATTTTTGCTTGGTTGGCTTTTGTAATAAATCAGCATAATATTTTGAAAACAAAGAACAACTTTACTTGCAGCAGTCCACACGCAGCTGCTTTTAGTAGGGATCTCTCTCACACAGACACACGCACTCACATACATACATGTACACACACACACACACATGCACACACTTACCTTGCTAAGCCACTTCAGCCCTGGTATCATATTTGAGTTGATCTGTTCTTCCAGCCACGGGCGCATACGCATCCTTTCCACCGGCATGGTGTCCTTCTGCAGAAGAGCAAACACAACATCAGGCATTTCTGCTGCTCACTGTCATGTCCGCAGATGAGGTCTGACACCATGCCTGACGACCGTATGCTCCTCTTCCTCAAAATCACACAGCTTATGTGTACCCTGGGGCCGCGGGGCTACGAGAGCGTATTAGGGGCTTTGCCCTGGAGCATCCTGCCCCACTCATTCCCGAGGGGCTGTCTCCGTGGGGCGATGGTGAGTGAGGACCACACCTGCTCTCAGCTAAGAGGATCCCATGATGCAGAAACTGCAGCCAGAGGGCTTGGATACCTAACGCTGGGTTTTGCGCATGTGTGCTCCGTTGCCGCCAACTTTTTGAACCCTATGGACCGTAGCCCGCCAGGATCCTCTGTCCATGGGATTATCCATGCGAGAATACTGCAGTGGGTTGTTAACTTCCTCCTCCAGGGTATCTTCCTAACCAGGGATCAAACTCGCATCTCCTGTGTCTCTGGCATCGGCAGGCAGATTCTTTACCACTGTACCACCTGGGAAACCCTAAGGCTGGGTCTTACCCCCTCCCAACTTAGCTGTGTTTATGGCAGATACCTTCAGTGTATCAGGTACCCAGAGGACCAGTGTTTTACAAGTACCCTTGGGCATCACCTTTTTAAGAGCCAAGGGTGGACACAGTAGCCATTCCTTTGGGGTATCTGAGTTATTCACAAGCTTCAACATCCCGACACAGGCACGTATGGGCAAGGTCTTAAGGTATCAGTTCATTTGGCTCCAAGGTCTTTCACCAATTAGCCATCCCCTCCTGATGTAGCCTGTCTCCCCGCAGAGCACACCAGCCTCCTGCTCTGGCTTCAGCGTCACTTTTATGTGAAAGCATCTCTTATTCATTGTGCTCCCTTAAGGATCTTTCTTCACTGTCACCCACCCCCTCTGACCTGGGGTCACCTTTCCTCCACTAGCCCACAAAACACCTCCCCCTTGCTCCTTCCAGATGCATTTCTACAGTCTATCCCTCGCCCACCTAAATATACCCAGAGTGGGATCACTCATTCATCTTCAGCCTATTTACACACAAGTTTGCATTCAGTGCAAAAGCAGAGACAACGGCAACCAAGCCTCCAATTCCACAGGACTTCATGGACAGTGGGAGACATGACGCTCTTTTCAATCCTTGGCTGCCTCACCTATCCTTGGTTCATTTTCTCCTCCAGAAATGAGCTCTGGATATTCTGTTCCGATGACTTCGGGCTGGGATGATCACAGTCTCAGTAACGCTCTCTTCCAGCTCGCAGAGGACTTCCTGTCTCCTCCAGCCCAGCCCGCAGCTTGCACCAGAGGGCAAGCATCACTATCAGCCACCTGGAGCTGCACTCTCTGCCCGTAAAGCCTATTTCGACTCTAGAATTAAGCCTAGCCCTTGCCTTTCCCTTGGACCTTTTCCCTACTTCTGACCCACTCACTGTCACAGACACCGCCTCCTCCTTGCTCCTCTTTCCCGGCCTTGCCAATCCCAAGCCATTCTCCAAGACCCAGTCTCCACCCTCCTCCCCACAAGGCCTCCCAGACACGCCAGCTGCACGACCCACAATGCCCACGATCTTGCACTGCTCATCGGAAAATCAAACACTGCTAGAGGGCAGCTATTCTAAGGTTGTGTTTATTCTTACTAACTCTTACCTTTTTAAACGGAAACTTCTCAGCTGTGCCCACCCTCTCGTCCTATCCAAAGAGTAAATTCACTGAGAGCAGGAACTCCAGCTCCCATAGGTCTTTGGATAATCCTACAAAACCTAAATGCACCCACAAGAGAGGTGGAATACAAGAACCAGTTCTGCAAGTCAGCCAAGATGGGGTCACCACAGCAGGCTGGCCCTGTCCACTCATCTGGTGGCCTCAGGAGTGACAGGAACCGCAGGGACACCCCAAAAAGACGTGGAACAGCCACAGGGGGCCCCCACACAGCTGCTCTGAGTGGGTCTCAAGCTGTTCCAATCGCTCACTCCTTCATCCACCCACTCAGAGGTCATCTATCAAGAGTGATGTTCCAGGAACAGGAAGGAAGGAGATGGTCCCTGCCATCTAGGGACCCCCAGTCTAGCAGGAGACAGGGGACAAGACAATTCCCACAGCCCAGGGCACCTCCTGTGTACAGAATGATAAGGAGTTGCAGAGCGTTCTGGAAGCGTGGGGGAAAGCTTGTCCACATTAGATCCACTGGGTGACCGACCATGGCAAGGGCTCTGCCCAGCTGGCCCTGCAGATCCCCGTTCTTAAAAAGATCTCAAGACACAGAGCGGGGGCAGGTAGATCCGGGCAGTAGAGAGGGGCGAGGAGGCGTGGATACGAGGTGACAAGCTCTTCTGAGTGGACAAGATGACAAGCAGAACCGCTGTGGCCCAGGAACCTCTGCAGCCCCTCCCTTAGCTTAGCAACACGGAAACACGCCCCTGCTTTCCATCGGCAACTTATAACATGCTCCTCCCCTATTTTTTATTTTTTTCACAAACGACCCATTTAGGGAAAAATGGTCACCTGAAATAAGGCAAAAAACTTTCTATCTTTAAAGCCTGTGTGGGGAAATACAATCAATCTTCATTATTCGAGGATTTCATATTTGCAAATGTACCTACTCACTATGTATATTTCTGTCATCCAAATTGATCCTTGGGGTGTTCCCTGGCTCTTCACAGACATGCCCAGAGACGCGAAAATCCTGAGTCAGCCGGTGCACACGCTCCCAACTAAGGTGAAACTGGTGACATCCTGCCTTCTTATTTCAGCTCTCACACTATAAATACGTGTCCTTTTCAGAGTCTATCCAGTGCAACATTTTTCACATTTTCCTGCTTTTTTGTGGGTGATTTTGCCATTTAAAACGGCCCCCAGAGAGGGCTGTCTGAAACGCTGTCAACCATGTCTAAGTCCAAGAAGGCTGTGAGGTGACTTTTAGAGAAAATACGTGTGTGAGATAAACTTCCTTTAGGCACGAGTTACTGCTTGTTGTCTACAAAACGTATTAAATATAGAGTCTTTAAAACAGAAGCACGTAAAACAAGATTACATATCCATGAGTTGATGAAAATGTGATCAGGAGCTCACAGGAACCTAACGTCTTTGGAGAAGAGGGAAATGCGGACACAGACACAGAGAGAGAGGGGCTTCCCAGGTGGCTCTGCGGAAGAATCTGCCATGATGCAGGAGGTGCAGAAGATGTGGGTTCGATCCCTGGGTCAGGAAGATCCCCTGGAGGAGGAAATGGCAACCCACTCCAGTATTCTTGCCTGGAGAATCCCATGGACAGAGGAGCCTGGTGGGCTACACAGCCCATAGGGACTTGCCTAGAGTCAGACACAACTGAGTGACTGATCATACACACACACACACACACACACACACACACACACACACATACACACACACATGCTCGCACACAGAAGCCCATGTGCAGACACAGCCACGGGGGCAGACAGCCATTCGAGGACACAGGCAGAGACTGGAGTGATGCAGCCACAAGCCAAGGACTGCATGCAACCACCAGAAGCAGGAGGAGGCCAGGAACGATCCTCCCCTGGAGGTTTAAGAGGGAGAACAGCCCTACAAACACTTTAACTTGGGGCGTCCAGCTTTCAGAACTGTGAGAGAATAGATTTCTGCTGAAGTCACACGGTTTGTAGTACTGTGTTATGGCCACCCTAGGAAACTTAATGCAGAAGATGCTCTGAGTCAGGTGACAGGTCTCCTACTCTGTCTACAGTTAAGGGAAGATGAGGACAGCAGACAGTCCAAAGACCCCGGGGGCAGGAGGACCAGCTGCAGAAGGCAGTCAGCAACAGGGTGATGTCAGAGACAAGCTGACCCCATAGGCCTGGAAAATCAAGCTTAGGATTTTGGTCATCATCCCAAGAGTAAAGAGAAAACTAGAGATTTATACCAACCAATGATATTACCAGTGTTGTGAACAGTAAAGATAAGAGTTGATTATAAAACCTAGACCAGGGCTCCACCAACATTAACGCACATACAAATCTAGATTCAGGAGGTCTAGGTGAGCCCTGGGATTCTCAGTTTCTAACAAGCTCCTAGGTCACTGGACCGCACTCTTGAGGAGCAAGGCTCCAGACTCACTTGGTTCTTCTGCGAAGAGTCTGGTTCTTCTTGCTACAAAGTCTGGTCGTCCCGGCAGACAGCCCGCCTCTACGAGTCTCTGTGCATCGTGTTCTGCAGTGTCATCTACCTGTTGACCCAGTCCGTTTACATACGTCCTTCTAACAAGGATGCAGCTCAGCCAAACCTCAATGTTTACAGCTCACCTAGCCAAACTCTATGGAAATCCCACATATGGAAACTATTCTAAATCTTTAGTCAGGACTGTCATAAATTATAAGCAGATTTTTAGGAAAAGCAAATACAGCAAGTATCTGATCAGAGTAGGGAAAACTCTATTATCAAGTGCTTCACTTATTTCAGGTTCCATGGTGTGTGTGTGTGTGTTTAATAGCTAGGACATTCCCGATGATACACAGTGAAAGCTAACCCTTTTACACGGAAGCACTTCCTCTTTCTTACTCGATTTTAGAGCCTAGCTCCCCCTCCCACACACTAAACAGGTAATGAATTACCAGTGGTCTTGCCACATGACCCAGAATAAAAAGGTTGCCATTTGACGTAGATTTCTCACGACTATCAGAGGCTGAATATGCATCTGTGAAAGGAAGGGAAGGTAGAACTCAACATTGATCTAGCACATGCCTACGAGGCATGTGTTTTCCAGTTTCCATCAGGGAAATTCAAGGTGCTAGCCGGGTCTTCCTTCTTTGATGCACGTTTCCCTTGGGAAGAAACACTCAGGCCACAGGAAACCGGAAGAGAGTTGAAAAAGTCAGCAGACTCAACAGGGAAGACAAAGAGGTGCTATTTTTGCCAAGAGGACCGAAATACATCAGAAACTGGGACCTTTGTGTTCCAGTTCTGACTCTGTTGTTCCTACCGTGCGTCCCTGGGTCAGTCACTCAATCTATCCAGTGGACACTGTAATCATCTAGAAAAAGGAGGGGTTTCACAAGGATATTTTCCAAGGTTATCTGTGACTCTAGGAATCCTTTTGTAACATAAAGGCTCATAACCTGATTTGTCTTTTTTTGTAAGCTTCATTTCCTGTACACTGGAACTTAAATTTTATGGTTCTATAAAACCTAAACATGGGCTTCCCTGGTGGCTTGGATGGTAAAGAATCTGCCAGCAATACAGGAGACCCAGGTTTGATCCCTGGGTCGGGAAGATTCCCTGGTGAAGGGGATGGCTACCCATTCTAGTATTCTCACCAGGAGAATTCCATGGACAGAGGAGCCTGATGGGCTACAGTTCATGGGGTGGCAAAAGAGTTGGACATGATTGAATGACTACACTTTCAAACCTAAAATATGAAGCATCTATCCTCAAGTTTGACTTTGAGAAATCAGCTAGCCTAACATCTTTGAGATTTGGAGTTGGGATCATCTTTGAAACCATGGCATTGGCTATAAATCAGTTCAGTGCATGGCAAGTATTTAGAATATTACTGGCACCAGTGCTGCTACATAAAGGCACAAGAGCTGTTCACTGTGATTCACGGGATAAACTCACATCCCCCATGAGGCTGACAATAACTCTGGTCCTGATTAGTGCCATTAACTGAGAGCTTGAATTTTAACCTAAATAACTGCAGCTTGGCTCTCAGAATAGTAGGCCACTTACTGAGCACTTCCTACATGCTGGCCATGAAAGCCAGGGTTTTCTGTGAGCTTCTCACTTCTCTTCAACCCCAGAAGGTAGGGACTTTATTACCCATATTTCAGATGAGGGGCTAGGCTGGGGAACTACCCAAGACAATCTGCTGATCACTACGGGAGCCCAGACTCTCGTTCAGGTCTGTCTGCAATGCCCAGGCTCAGAAACCCTAACATCTGCCTTCCTCTTGCTTCGGAAAACACTCAGATGGTCTTTTCACTGTTCTACTTATGGAAACTTTCCCAACCCCTCTCTGATTTGCATACCATTGACATGTTAATCATCCTAAAACACCACTTAAATCATGTTAATGTTCAGTACCAGAGACTTCTAACGTCCTTGCTGGATTTAGAGAATTAAACTCTGGGCTGAGAGAGGGGGGTTGCTTCTGACAATGGCACGGTAGGTAATTCAGACCGAACTCCCCTAGTGAATAACTAGGAAACCTGAACAAAGTGTGTTTTTTAAAATATGGTTAGAAATATCAGAGAACTAAAAAGGTGGTAAAGAATTAGGAGGGCAAGATCTTGGGGAAAGAAGGAACGCAGGAAGGTAAGCCTGATATTTGGGGCTGCTCTTCTCCAAGCCTAGGAGCAACTGCTGAACCCAGAGAGGAAGCTGCAGGGCTTGAAGCTGAGCAGGGGTGCAGACACTTCCAGTGACCAGGGGCAGAAGAACTGAAGTCAGGAGCCAGCTAGGAAAAGGGAGTCCTGGGAACTCCCCGCTCCCAAACATGAAAGTCATGTAAGGTGTAAAACGAAATGGAAATAGACTAGCCTCAAACACTAAAACCTGGCTTTGATTAATCTCAATCCTTGATCAAACTGAAATGATCTGGAACTACCAGAAGTCACCTTAACACATATCTTGAGGAAAGATAGCATTATCCTAAGATTTATATCCTATCTGGTGTTTTTCAGATACAACGGCCAGCATTCAATCAATATAGCTAGGAATCCGAGGATGAAAGACAACAAAATAGAAAACCAAGGAGAGTAGTAGACAATAGAAACGGACCAACAGGGACACACACACAGATTTTATACAGATCTAATGAACACACACACATCAGTGCTTCCAGCCATAGTCTTTAAACAACTAGGCTTAACACATTTTTTTTTGTGTGTGTGTGTGTGTTAATCACATTTTCATTTATTATTTTCAGTGGGAGAAATGTTCCATGGTAGAAGTTTTTAGAAATCTTTTCATACAGTATAGGAGTTTTACCTCTTGTGGGAGAGGGTGGCCCCTATAGAAACATAATTATTATTCTTTTTTTTTTTTTTTTTTTTAGGCTTAACACATTTAAGGAAATAAACTACAAGATGGAAAATTTTTTTAGAGAACTGAAAACTATAAAACTGGAAATTCTACACTAAAGGATAACTACTGATACTTCAAAGTAAGAATTCAAAGGATGAGTTTACCAACAGATTAGACACCACTGGGGGAAAACGTGAACCGGAAGACAAAACAGACAAGAATGAAGCACTGAGACAGAAGAGTGGGATATGTGTAATAAAGGATCACAAATCCATAACACTGATAGATTGTATCTTAGACCTAAAAAGTTCTGGCGGTTTAGTAGCTAAGTTGTGTCTGACTCTCTTGCGACCCCATGGACTGTATGTAGCCTGCCAGGCTCCTCTGTCCATGGGACTCTCCAGGCAAGAATACTGGAGTGGGTTGCCATTTCCTTCTCCAGGGGATCTTCCCAACCCAGGAATCGAACCCGGGTCTCCTGCATTGCAGGTAGATGATTTACCGACTGAGCTATGAGGGAAGCCCAAAAGGTCTAGATATGGGTAGTTGGAAGTTCTACAAAGATAAGAGAGAAGAAGCAATATTTCAAGAGACAGTGATCAATTACCATCTAATCACAAATTTAATACTCACTACAGATCCCGAACTGACTACTATAAATAAAGCCACACCTCCGCATATCATAGGACCTTTGATAAAAACCAAAAATATAGAGAAAAAAATCTTAAAATCAGCAGAAGAAAAACAGTTTCTTAAAAAAAAAAAAAGGCTCATGACCTTCAAAAAATACAAAACCCAGAAGCCTTCTAGTGACTACTCAACAGAAACCATGGAAAACAGAAGATGATGGAAAAGATGCCTTTAAAGCACCTGAAGTAGGACTTCCCTGGCGGTCCAGGGGTTGGGACTCTGCATTTCCACTGCATGGGGCGCGGGTTCAGTCCCTGGCTGGGGAATTAGGATCCCCGCATGCTGTGTGTCGAGACCCAAACAATTAAGTTAAAATAAATTTTAAAAAGCACCCAAAGAAAATAATTGCTCTTTTTAAATGTTAAATACAGTGTAAATTTCCTTCAGGAATGAAGAGGAAGTAAAGGCATCTTCACTTAGAGGCAAACCTAGAGAACTTCTACCAGCAGCCCCCCGCATGTCAGTTCCCAGTTACAGAGTCACAGATGGTGGGTCACGCGTGGTAAGAAGGCAGGCAAAAGCCTGGGAGCGAAGTAGCTGATAAGCACAGGGCTTGACTTGGGGGCTGTGTCACAGAAGCCAATCACAGTGGAGCCCAGCCCCATGGCTTCTGCAGCTGCATCATTTGTTTTAAATATGCCTGTGCAGGCTTCTTGTTCTCCCCACTTAGCCACGTGCCAGCCCTCTGATCAACCGACATAAATGTCACCCTCCCGACAAAAGCCAACTCGAGTCTGTTTTCACCCATTAACCCTCTCTCACAGTTCTAACCACTGGACCCTCTCCCCCTATGGATGTATTGTCTGCAGTATCTATTCATCCAGGGTACCACGAAATATTTATTCAACACACATTATTACGAGGAACTGTGTGCTAAGTGCAGAGGAGAATTCAAAGACGTGTAAGACACGATCACTACCCTCGAGGAATTAGTAAATTAACTGGGGGCATGAGACATAAATTACATAAAGCTAACTAATAATACTATAATTATCATAATAAAAGACTGCAATAGAGATCAGAAGGCAGTGGATGATTAAATGCCAACTAGGTGAACTCGTTCATAAATCATTATTAGATGGGTTCCTAACCGAAAGCTTTATGGTACAGGAAGAGTTTACAGGCTAGGGCGGGATCACTTACGCAGACAGAAGGCAGCAAGCCGACTCAGGCAAGGTGAGCATTGGTGTTTATGGCCAAAGCAGAACTAAGGAAGGCCTCTTTGCTGATGTGGACAGAGCAACTGATTCACGTACCAACAGAATGGATAGTTCACATATTCATATATTCATCACTAACCCTCACGATAGCCCTTGTCAGTTAAGTATAACTATCCCCATTTTAGAGATGAGGGAAAGCAGAGCTTACAAAGGTACATTTAAAAAAAAAAGTGCAGGTCACCCAAGCCCCCAGATTTGAATCTGGGAACCGAGATTTGAACCCAGGTTTTGCTGGAGGGTCTCAAATGCCCCACTAGACATGGGGCTTGTTTGCAGGGGTTACTGAAAAGTCCTGAATGGCCATGTTTCATCATGAACCAAGCACCACTCCACACATGAAGGCAAGGAAGCCAGTGGCCAGAGCTACTGCTCTGTCGAGGATGGTGGCTCTGAGGAAAGGAAAAACACACAAGTGGCGATACACTCGTAGGAATATAACACAGCAATTTTTAGTGGCAGTTTCTCCTGGACATACAGTAGTCCTTCCCAAAATGTAAGTTCCTCTTACATGACATCCTATGCTCCTCACATTGCCTTTATGTACCTTTTTGAAAAAAAAAAAAAAAAATTTCAGTTCAAAATGATGTGAACTTAGAGGAAGATGGAATTAAAAATTAAAAATCACCATCACCCTAACTGTTATCATCATTATCTTTATCCCCATCACACTGGTTCAAGCCCTTACTAAGAATGAGATACCAATGCTCATAACACACAGTTATACTTCGCTAAACTTTCTCTCCACTTATAGCAGCACCCCAAACTGTATGTGCAATTATCTGGAGAATCAGAAAAAAAAAAAAAAAAAAGATTCTCTGACCCCATCCTGGAACTACTGAATAAGAATCTCCAGGGCTTAAGAATCAGTTATTTATTTTTAAAATTTTTTATTTTGTATTGAGGTATAGCCAGTTAACAGTACTGAGACAGTTTCAGGGACTGTCAGGGACTCAGTCATATACAAATATACATGTATCCATTCTCCCCCAAACTCCCCTCCCATCCAGGCTGCCACATAACACTGAGCAGGGTTTCATGCATTATACAGTAGGTCCTTGTTGGTTATCTATTTAAATAGAGCAGTGTGTACCTGTCCATCCCAAATGCCCTAACTATCCCTTCCCCCCACCCCACCCCCGGCAACAATAAGTTCATTTTCTAAATCTGTGAGTCAAGAATTAGTTATCTTTTATTATCCTCGGATACTTTAAATGCAGGTAAGTGTATGTAGTGATACATACACTTAGAATCATTAGCCAATGGCCTTTCGGATTTCACATGGTTAGTGAACAATTGAGTCATAGGGAAACAGGGAGGCCAATGGTGAATAAATTTCCTCATCAATGGAATACAACTGCATATGAAATTAAAGTCTAAATACCTCTAAGCACTGCAAAGCCAGTTTCCCATACTGAGAATTATCCAAACTACCATTTTGCATATTCACTACTGCACACCCACAAATTTCTTATTAGGCATGTTTTCTATACCCTTTTAGAAGACATTACCAGAGCTCCTGTACAAAAATCTCCCTGTTTCTGACCACAAACTGCCCTGGCACCTGAAACAGGTCGATTTAGCCTCTGAATCACAACTGTAAGTTGACAGAGAAATTGACTTACAGCCTCCACACATGTGCTCGAAAGACACCAAAATATCTCTGGTTTTCAGTACTGCAGGTGAGCCAACGGTCATTCTAGAAAACAGTTCTCAATGTGGCCAAAAGAGAACAGAAGGACTCCACCCAGGGAGGAAGCCTTGAACATCCACGCCACACGGCACATCTGTGCAGACGTGCGCTCCCCACGAGAGGGTCCACCTCCCCCCGCCACGCTCCGCATCCCTGCTCTGTCTCCCAAGAACGTCCACTCTCGGGGCCCACTCCTTCCCAGACACAGCTCCCAAACACTTCACTGAAGATGGGTCTCACTGCCTCCCTCTTCTTATTTGCTCACGTGGCAAAAATTCAGGACTGGGCTGAATAGTTGTTGCTTAGTCGCTAAGTCGTGTCAGACTCTTTTGAGACTCCATGGACTGCAGCCTGCCAGGCTCCTCTGTCCCTGAGACTCTCCAGGCAAGAATACTGGAGTGGGTTGCCGTTTCTTCCTCCAGGGGAACTTCCTGACCCAGGGATCGACCTCACGTCTCCTGCTTGGCAGGCAGATTCTTTACCACTGAGCCTCCTGGGAAGGCCCTGGCCGAATAGTACCCAGTCATAATAATAATAATACCATTATAGATTTATGGATTATCACTTCACCAGAGCTTTCAAACAGTCTCTGTCTTTTGTTGTTGTTGTTCCTTCTCCATCAATGCTTCTCTTTCTCCATGGGAGCACTTTTAGATTTTTCTATCCTCACTTCCACACTCATTGATCCCAGCAAATGATTTTGCCTCCCACCCCAGAGAGATAAACAGAGGTCACCACTCTTCTTTCTGAATGTCTGACTCCCTCCCCTCTTCAGGCTGCTCTGTGACCTCCTTTCATCCTTCTTCAGACCAAGTGGGTGGTAATGTCACTCTGCAACAGGGAATGTGGAAGGTTTAAGGGAAATACTTAGCATGATCATCTCTGGGTCCATCCATCCATGATGCTGCCAGTGGCCTAGAGATGACCATTCTAGGTGAAGTAAGTCAGAGAAAGACAAGTATCATATAATAGCACTTATGTGTGGGATCTAAAACAAAATGATACAAA
Source organism: Cervus canadensis (assembly GCF_019320065.1). Classification (NCBI taxonomy): domain Eukaryota; kingdom Metazoa; phylum Chordata; class Mammalia; order Artiodactyla; family Cervidae; genus Cervus; species Cervus canadensis. The sequence goes on from NC_057416.1 coordinate 13,707,225, forward strand.
TGAACTTATTTACAAAACAGAAATAGACATACAGATGTAGAAAAACAAATTACAGTTACCAAGGGGAAAAGGTCAGTTGGGGGGGTAAGGATAAACAGATTAAGAGTTTGGGATTAACAAATACACATTACTGTACATAAAACAGATAAACAACGAGGATTTCCTATATAGCACAGGGAACTATACTCAATCTTGTAATAAGCTATAATGGAAAAGTCTTAATATGTACATATCTATGAATATATATCTATATATATATGCATAACTGAATCACTGCAGTACATCTGGAAGTAATACAATACTGTAAACCAGCTATACTTCTACTTGAGAGAGAGAGGAAAAATACTGAGGTTGGTTTCAGGTCTATTGAATTTCAGATATCTCTGGGATATCCCAAGAGATGCCAGATGGGCAATTAGATACGTGACGCCAGAGCCCAAGAAAAAAGTCTTGCCTGGTCATAGTCAGGCACCCCATTACAGATCGTTCAAATGCCATCTCCACAAAGCCCACACTGGCGAATTCGAAACTGCCCTTAAATTCATAATATACACTGCCTCTATCATGTACCCTATGCTGTCTTCGCTGCATTTTGCCTTACTCCATCGAGACAAACTTCTGTTAACATTGCTACACCTGTTAACACGTAGAACTATCTAGAACATCTAGCCTTGCACTTTGTTCCCAGAAGGTAGCCAATAAATGTACACCAGCCCCCTCCAGCAGTACTGGACATGTTCTAAGTGGACAGGTCAGGGTCTGATCTCAGCCCCGTGACTTGCATGTGACGGTGACCCACCTTTTTCATCTGTAAAACAAGCGGTACCAATGTCCTGGGGCTTCCCTGGTGGCTCAGAAGTAAAGAATTCTCCTGCAATGCAGGAGACATGGGTTTCATCCCTGGGTCAGAAAGATCCTCTGGAGAAGGAAACGGCAACCCACTCTAGCATTCTTGCCTGGGAAATCCTATGGACAGGAAAGCCTGACCGGCTACACTCCATAGGGGTCCCAAAGAGTCACTAAGGGACAAAAGCAAACAGTATCCAAACAGTCTAACAAGGTAACCACTGGCCATCACTGGTTACTGAACACCTGGGATATGCCTGGTGTGAAGAGAGAAACATTTGTTCCCAAAGACAGACACAAAAGTTTCAAGGCCAGCTCTAGTCTTTCCAAGTCACTGTGAGTGGTCGGGTGCCAGGGAAAAATCAAAGTGTCTGCAAGAGACACCCCTGTGGGTTTCCTGCTAAGGCAGGTTTATCCACCTGACACTGAAACAGTTACCCTGAATTTTCAGTTGGGTCGGCTTGAAAAGGCCTGACTCACCCTCGGCAAGCTGAATCATTTTGGGGGAGGCAACCCTGCTGGTAAGTGGTGAGCTTCTGTGTGAGTCACCCTTACCTCCGCCTAGACCTGCGAGCCCTTGAACATGGCTTGCCCGGAGTATCCCACGCCACACGGCAGCAATCCCAACACGAGCTAACAAGGAGTAAGTGTTTGAGAGGCAGCACTGACATATATAAACCACCATGTGTAAAGCCAGCTAGCTAGTAGGAAGCTGCTTATATAGCACAGGGAACTCAGCCCGGTGCTCAGTGACGACCTAGAGGCCTGAGATGAGGGGTGGGGGGTGGGTGGGAGACTGGTTCAAGAAGAAAGGATGTATGTGCACATATAGCTGATTCATGCTGCTTTTACAGCAGACCCTACCACAACATTGTAAAGCAATCACACTCCAGTGAAAAAGCAAACTGAAAAATTAAAAATAAATAAATAAACAGAAGGAGTCTTAGGCCCTCAACTTAGCCTGTGGATTATGAGGCCAAACTGGGAACCACATAAAGAGGCATTGAGCTCCCAGTGCCTCTCAGTTCGACCCAGTGCCTGCCCAGGGAGCCCTTGCTGGCCCAGAGCACTGGTCAGGCTGCGCTCGCCTGACCCGAAGAGTAGAAAGCGACGGAGCCTCATTACCCAGCTCCACCCCCTTCAATTCACACTTCCTGCCCCTTTTAGTACCTTCCTGGCTGGTGGAAATCAGCAACAGGGACTGCATATCCTGTCCAGCCCGGCTTTATTTTTGTAATTTGCAAGGAAAACAGCATTTCCCCACTCCCATACTCCACCCCTTGACACCTCCATCCCTTCTTTAAGAAGCAACAGAAAAGAATCTTTTTTTTTTTTAACTTGAATCACTGGGTGTATTTTCCAGTGGTTTCATTTTAGTTTCTGCCTCTGCCATAAAGCAGGGTCACCTGGCCTGAGCATGGGCCACCTGGGACCTGGAGGGGTCTGATGAAAGCAGGAAGAGGGGGAAGCGTGCCCTGCCCTGCCCTGCCGGTTACTGATTAACCCAGGAAACTATTTCCGGAACACAGACAAACCCCATAGAAGACACTGCTCCGCCATCTCAGAGTTGATTTCACAGGAACACTTTTGTAAGGCACTGAAAACCACGGAAGTGCTAGGCATTGTGGGTATTTGTCAATTTCCACAGCCATCAGCGTGCATGAAGAGCAATCACTCGCCCACGAGGCCTTCTGCTTCCCCTTCACTTCTAGTTTCAGGACCTCTAAAGAGTGCCAACAGCCCAGCCCACAAACTCCACTCCAAACAGCTTCAGTCTCTCAGCGCCCTGCATGTCCTCCACACTCCATACACCAGCTCACTTCTCTCTGGGAGTTCAGGGGCCGGTTTTAAATCGACCCTTCCAAAAAAGCTTCCCCTGAGCAGTGCAGATTCGACTATTATCACAAGGCTCATTTTGTTCATGTTGATAGGACAGCTCCTGATAAGTATCTGGACACTAAAGATAAGCAATCTTGTCTGACTCAGCTAATACATTTGACTGGGAACGTCTGAATAAGTGACTCTGATCTCCACCGGGCCTAGCACTGTCCTTACTTATCAAGAATGATGCTGGCCAAGATGCAGGACATTAGCGGAGGAGGTCTGACTGCCACTCGGACCCTGGGACACCATGGCAATCCTTGGGCAAGGTGGAGAGACCAGGGGTGGCCCCAGTAGCTTCTGGGTCCACCGCAATGCCCTGGGCAGGGCATTGACTGGGCAGCCTCTTGGGAAAATGGCTGACTCCAGGGCTAAATCAGGGAAAGCTAAAGATGAGCTTGAACCATCTTGGAAGCCAGAAAGTAAGGAAATGATCAAAGAACACTGGGAGCACATCGAAGAAACACAGTAGCCAACTTGAAGGGGCTCCCATTGGTCAAATCTGAGACAATTGGAGCACTGAAATAATGATAAAATTGTGCTATAGCCCATTGAATGAAATAGGGACCTACAAAAAAACTTAATAGGAAGAAGAGAAAGCTTTTCTGCAAAGTACAGTGCCAACTAACAACCGTGGAAAGATGATGGAACCAGATTGCTGTTTGGCAGCAATCCAAGTAGTAATTACTGAGTCAAGACACAAGTTAAAACCAGTGGGTGAAAGGTTGATGAGAAAAAGACACTTATACAATCTCAAAGTACCTCACTCAAAATATTCTGTATTACAAAGGGGAAAAAGTAACTTTACAGTGGAGAAGGCTGACAGATAATCTCCTTACTCAAATGATCAAATGCATATCACTAATAAAGGAACAAGTCAAAGACAGACGCCACCGGAGAAGAGGCAAAAAGAACAGAGCATCACGTCTGAGATATTCTTGCAGAAAATGCATCTTCTGAATTTAATCATGAGGAAACCACCAACAAACTCACACTGACAGATGCTATGTAAGATAACTGGCTTGTAGTCATCAAAAATCTCAAGTTCACGGATGCTTAGGAAAGATGACAAAAGCCCGACACCTGAACCTGGATGGGATCTTTCTTTTTTCGCTACGAGGGACATTGTTGAGACAACTAGCAAACCTGAACGGGGTCTGTGGGTTAGAAAGTTCTCGTGTCCACTTCCTGAATCTGATGGTCACGTGGAGAGGTCATCCTTGTTTGCAGGATAGATACATACAAGGATTCAGGAGTGATGAGACTTCAGGTTGGCAAGTTTCTCTCCAGAGGTTGGGAAAATAGGAAAATTCTTTGTAAGTATTTTTGCAACTTTTAAGTCTGAAATTAGCTGCAAAGAAAAAGACTTGGCAAAAAAAGAAGACAGCCAAACATGCCAGTGATTTATTGTCCAGAGTGGGAAGCAACAGCATTTCTGCAAATATAACAAACTCTAGCCAATTCCCCCTGAGGTGCTTAAACTAAACTGCTGGTAGTTTTTTCTTAATCCATGGGTACCATGACTGTATGAAGTATGTGCATCAATCACTTTATCTGTTCACCCATAAGGGGCTTCACAATCAAGCGACAACAATCTGAACACAGAACCCTGAAGCTTCATTTGCTGGGGAAGACGGTACACAAGTCATTTAAAGTATAGGGTATGCGGGAAATGAACAGATGACCCCAAAAGCCAGCCTGCATATTTGAGAAGGCTCTCAGACTTTAGCATCCAAGAGTTATCTCCAGTCAAACATCTGAATTCATATTTATTTGAACTCATACTTGATTGAAATTATTTAGATTTGGGGCTTCCCTGGTGGCTTAGACAGTGAAGAATCTGCTTGCAGCATAGGAGACCAGGGTTTGATCCCTGGGTCTGGAAGATCTCCTGTAGAAGGAAATGGCAACCCACTCCAGTATTCTTGCCTGGAGAATCCCATGGACAGAGGAGTCTGGCAGGCTATATACAGTCCATGCGGTCGTAAAGAGTCGGACACGACTGAGCGACTAAATAGATGCTAGATTTAGATTTTAAAACATGAGGTTGGTTTCCAGGTGACACTGCTTCACCTTATAAGTGAAGTCAGCAGCAGAAGAAAGAAGCCAGAAGGCCAGGTCCCTGAGGCGCTCAGAGATGGTGGGTTTTGATGTCTTCAGGGGACCTCACACCACAGGATTCTCTGGGGGGCATATCGGGCCAGTCCCAGGTGTCAGCAGAGCCCCCAAAGAGGGCATTCCCGGCCAGCATAGTTTCATCTTCTTTCACAAGAGTTCCTGATCCCAACAGCCAATTTCCTGCACTTGGCTCAAGAAAAGTCCACCATGAGTGAGGGTTTCTTTTTTTTTTTTTGGCTTTTTGTGTCTTATTTACAACTTTTCCTCAATGTGGAGAAAACGGAAGCCTGAAAAGCCTTCAGTTCTACTTCCTCTCACTTAGCTGATCATTTCAGTAACTGCTCTGGCCTGCAAGTAACAAGCACAGCACATATTTACTTTTTTTCCCAGGAGAATAACTACAACACTGTAAGAACAGAAAGTGAAACCAGGGAGTCAAGAACAATTCCTGCCTTCAGCAGAGCCCACACCAATCAAGTCCATTCTGATGGCTCCCCCGCACCTCTCAACCCCAGTCTGTTTTCTGCCTGGCAACCAGAAGACTCTTGTAAAAGCATAAACATGATCTCCTTTAAAGCTCACTGTTGTCACCCGCTCTGGCTCCAGCTTCCCCTCCCGATGCTGGCCTACTCCCTGACCCTCGGGTCAGCAGGGCAACCCACGACCTCTGTACTTGCCATCCTCAAAGGCAACCCGCTGATTCACATGGTCACGTCTTAGCTTCACAAGCACATCCTGGGCAAGACTTCCTAGTCTCCCCAGGCCAGGCCGGACTCCAAACCTATCCACCTCCCTAGTCAAGAATCTCCATGAGCAATTCTGTCTTCTCACCTCTCTTCTCTCAGGGCCCGGCGTATGGCAAAGATTGATGCTGAGTGAATAAACTAGGACCTGACTGTGGATGTCAGACAGGAAAGACAGTGAGAGGGGGAACAGAGAGGGGAGACAGCCTAGTAAAAGAAGGCTGGTACACAAGTAATTACAGTGAAGAAAGTAGTGATCTGCCCTTTAAAAAAAGGGGGGGGGGTATATAAATGCAACGATTAATTTGTCTGAGAAAGCACTGGGGTATCTGTTTTTACATTTTTAAAATTATTTCTTACAAGCACTGCTTTCCATTATTTTAGGGTTTCAAGATATAACCTGGAATCATATGTATTTCAAAGTGGGCCTATCACCACTGTGTTTTCCATTACCAGAATGCACAGATGGTCAGTATAGTGACCGTATCATCTGTGGTCCAAAATGCAACACTTCTGAGTATGAATGGGGCCTTACTAATAATTATACCTTGCCTCTAAACATATGTAAAGAGAGACTATCCTGGGGGGGAAAAAAAAGCAGGATGAGGGGGTCTTCAGGTCATAGGAGATAACTGCTCTTTTATTCAAAATCCTTGGGCCATGTATGTTTTAGAATTCAGCAGCTTTGGGATTATAGAGAGATGATATGGTGCATATAACATATAGAACATAACACCCCCAGCGATCTCTAGAGCAGAACCACTTAATCTAATACAGCAATATTTCTGCAGTAAAACAGGAACATTCACACTGATTGGGATTAGTAGAAGCTATAAATAGCTTCATGCCAGTTCGGGGCAGACTATACAGACAAATGAGTCATGATAAAAAAACTTTCAGTTTTCAGAGCTTTTTGGATCGCAAAGAAGGGATTTGGGGCCTGTAATTAATTTCAAGTTATTTCAATCCTTGCAATATATTATTGTTCCCATGCTATACAAGACAATCAGCGTCTTCTGCCTTAAACTGTACTTACATTATAAACTAATCAGGCACACATCATGCTTGAGTTAGTAACAACACATTTTCAGTCCTGAAATGGAAAACTTGAATACAGACTGTTTTTGCATATTAAAAAGTAAGGGAATGTTTTTGCTGAATTTTTTTTTTTAAGATTTGACATCTGAGGTAGCCATTTAAAAATTATTATTGCCTTTCACATTAGTTCCACCAAGCAATAGGTATACATTTCACTTTACCAATCTCATGCATAAAATATTTATTTACAATAGAAAGCGAAAGTGTCAGTCGCTCAGTCGAGTGGACTCTTTTCGACTCCATGGAGCCCACCAGGCTCCTCTGTCCACGGGATTTCCCAGGCAAGAGTACTGGAGTGGTTAACCATTCCCTTCCCCAGAGGATCTTCCTAATCCAGGGATCAAACCCTCCTGCATCGCAGGCAGATCTTTACCATCTGAGCCACCAGGGAAGCCCAAGCAAAGCTTTAAATAAGATTCAAAAATTCTTTAAAATTTCTTCCCCAAGGTTGCCTTACAGTGACATTTGTAATGCCATCATTCCTTCTCCTACAACATTTTAAATATCCGATTTCAAAAATTAAAGTTATGACAAAATACTTCCAGGAGTATCAAGTTAAATCACGTTTATTTGTTGCTGTTTATCATCGTTTATGCAGCGTAAAAACAGCATCATCCATTGAGGAAGCACGTGAGTCATTCTCTACATAATATAAGCCCTACTGCTCTGCAGAAACCACTGAGTGAAAGAAAAAGACTCAAAGTGGCACAAATGCAAATTCACTCAAGGAATTGTCCGGAAACTTTACCCCCTTACACTTAAAATAATTTTGAATGAAAGGGCAGGTGTATCCTTGCCACGTGAGACGTCTAATGTACGTTTAGAACTGTTTCGGTTCTATGGGACTTGGGTAGAGATTCAGTTCGGACATCCTTGCATACACACTTCCTCCAGGCAGTGTGAAGAAAGAAAACACATCAAGGCTGACAATGGCCAAGGTCAAGGAGCCCCAGAGACCTTCCTACCAAAAAGGCCAACGCACGCATGCCACCAATTATGTCTACATGCACTGAATTGAACTGTTGATAAATCAGTCAGTTCAGTTGCTTGGTCGTGTCCGACTCTTTGCAACCCCATGGACTGCAAATAAATGCATTGAAAAATCTAACTTGGGACTCCTCTGGTGGTCCAATGCTTGGGATTTCCCCTTCCAATGCAGGGGCATGAGTTCAATCCCTGATGCGGAGGGTGGGGCTAAGATCCCACATGCCTCATGGCCAAAAAACCCAAACAAAAAACAGAAGCAACATTGTAACAAATTCAATAAAGACTTTAAAAAATGGTCCACATCCCCCCCCAAAAAAAATCTTTTAAAAAATTTTAAGAAAAAAAGAGCAAACTTGACTCCCAAAAAAATGCTCTCCTGATTCCTCAGCAGGCAGGCAAAGATGGTGGTAGAATGATGATGGCCATGACTATGATATGCACCTGGTATTAAACTCTATGCTCTTCACACATCACCTCCCTCAACCCTCACAATAACCCTGTGAGGTAGGTAACACTATTATCACTGTCCCCATTTTTAGAGAAGGAAGCTGTGGCTTAGCCCCTGGCAAAGCTGATCCCCCATCCCTGAGCTCCATGACCATGAGATCCCAGCATCCGAGGCGGGCTTCAGACTTGAATGGACAGGATTTGTCTGCACGTGCCCTCAAACACATACACTAGAAAACAGGTGTGCTTGCCGAGCCTTTCATGGACACCATGCTAGTTCTGACAGTTGCTTCCACGTGTAGGGAACATTTCAGGAACAGGAGCTTAAGTCCCGCAGGCCGACAGACCCAGAAAGGAAAGAGCCGAGTCGTGGTAGCATTTCCCTACTTTGTTGTGTTGGGTCTCCTGTTCTGAGGGAGGAGCAACTAAGAATACAAATCGCCCACAAACAAGGATGGAACAGGAAGACAGTGAGCTGTCTGGGGCTTTTCCTAAAAGAGGAACAGATCTTTTGACCTTGTATGACCCCAGGGCTGCACTGGTGAAAATAATTGAGTGTATGTGTGGGTCTGACTGGTCTCACCAGGTCTGGCAGCCAAGGGTTTAAAAGCTGAAGTCCCCAAACAAAGCTTTGCAAAACCTTAACACCTCTGTTTGACGATGTCCCCTAGGAGACCCTAGCAACCACCAGAGGCCACCCCAAACAGGCATCCTTGATGGGCAGGGCGTGGGTCCTCCCAACACCTCCACAGGAACAAGACAGCAGGAAGAAGGGTCTTATAGGGGTAAGATTTTAACACTGTCTCCTGCCTATCTTTGCCTACAGCCAGTCAAACACAGAGCAAGGAACAGCTGAGGAAAGGGGATGGATCTCCAAAGACCTTTCTCGGAGAACACTTTCCGAAGGGTACCGTTTTGGAAAGAATGTAAAGACCAAAGGTTTCGCCTCAGGAAAACCCTTTTGCAACTCTCTTATCTGATGCAGCAAGAATGATGTTTTAAAAAGAGCTCCCTGGAAGTTCAAGAGGAAGGGGACATGCGTGTACCTATGGCTGATTCATGTTGCTATATGGCAGAAACCAACACAATATTGTAAAGCACTTATCCTCCAATTAAAAATAAATAAATTTAAATTTTTTAAAAACTTAGGGAAAAAAAAAAAAAAGAGCTCCCATCACACCCAGTGACTTGCAGAAGGAAGGTGCGTATCATCAGAGCATCCCTTGGCTAATTTCCTTACAAGAGCTGCCACACGAGTAACAGAGCAGAAAAGGCCACGAGGTGAACTCAAGCCTGGTCTGAAAGCCCATCTCTAATGCTTATTAGCTGTGTGACCTTGGGCAGGTTATCAACCCTATCTGTTCCCACAGGGCTTTGCAAAGATTAGATAAGGAACCCTATAAAACACCTAGAATTGTACTTTACATCTCACATGTGCTATAGGTTGGAGTACAAACAGATACAAATTTTCCAGACAGTTAGCTTGACCACAGGGATCAGACACTTTAAAGAATATCCTTTGACCCAGTCAAGTGTTTTCAAGGCAGTTTAACCATGTGTGAAACATGTTTTCTAAAACATCAAAAACAAAACACACAAGAATGATCTAAATCTGTTACATATGCAAATGCAATATTCTTTCTCCTATAAAAAATTGAGAAAGCTGTGTGATGTTACACAGATAAATTACGTTCCAGATATATCTAAATGATAGAAACATAAGAGCATTAAAAAAAAAAAAAATCCATCACCTTTTAAAAGAGTATCTTCTAGAAGAATTCACGGAAGGTAGTAAGGACCTAGAAGGGGAGACTGACTTTTAAAAAAGACTTCATAAATCTGAAGTCGCGCTGCGACCACTGTGTGTGTCTGGCCCCAGACCCGTGTACCTAGGTGGCATCAGATTCTGCAATTCAGCAAAGCAAGAACCACGGACAGATTTCAAAGCATATGGACGCAGGCTCGTACTGCATAATCAAACCTTCTTTCCATATGGAAAATGGGAAAAGAAGCGACCCTATTTTCCCCTTAATCAGCATGTCCTCTGAGCACGGCTTCTGCACTAAGTCAAAGCCTGAAAGGCATGACTTCTCCTTTTGGGAGTTAAGTGGGGAGTCCATTTCAGACTGTCCCTCTTCGCATAAATAGGTGGGTGTCTGTGGAGCCATTTAGTTAAGCCAGCAGTCCAAAAGCCCAGAAAAGACGTCCTGGTCCTCAAGTACCCCGGGGAAAGCACAGGAAAAGTTAAACAAGTTGGTGCATATGAGAAAACTCTGGACCACAGAGTGGATCGTGGAGACACACACAGCAGCTTGGGAAGGAAGAACACGGCAGGAAATGGGCAGGACCTAAATTCTCCCAGCTCTTTACATCACCCAGGTCACTGCCTACCTGCCACTGCCATAAGAGTCTCTGTGACCCTAAGGATGGTGGGTGTTTTGTCCCATTAGGAACACAAACAAGGGGACGTGGAAAAAGGGGGACGGCGATGCTTTCATTAGTTAGAAAACTCAAGTAAGAGGGATTCAGAATACTGGAACCTTCCAAGAAAACCCATTTGCATAAAATGACAAAAATTGTTTGCTGCCATCTGATTTCAAACCCATTTACTGGCCGATGATGTTGACACGAGTTTGAGTAAGCTCCGGGAGTGGGTGATGGACAGAGAAGCCTGGTGTGCCGCAGTCCATGGGGTCGCAAAGAGTCAGGCACGACTGAGCGACTGAACTGAACTGATGGTGAAAACTGATGCTTCCCCAAAGATACCTGCCTGAAAATAATTTCCTCCGAAAAAAGTTGGCACTGAAGGGCACTATCTTTTCCCCTCATTCCACATCCACAGGGTCTCTGACAGATTCCTTCTTGCTGTGGCCTTTCCTTCGGGGATTTCCTTTGAGCTCGTCCCCTCAGCCAGTGGACTCTCAATAAAGGTTACTACTGATGCTTTTTCTTTTACTCCTTTTCCTCCCGCTCCTTCTCCTCCTCTTCCCCTTCTTCCTTCTCCTTCCCCTTCTTCTTCTCCCTTTTATTATAATTATTATACTTATTATTATTGGGGCTTCCCTGGTGGCTCAGTCAGTAAAGAATCTGCCTGCAGTATAGGAGACCCAGGTTCAATCCCTGGGTTGAGAAGATCCCCTGGAGGAGGGCATGGCAACCCACTCCAGTATTCTTGCCTGGAGAATCCCAAGGACAGAGGAGCCTGGTGGGCAACAATCGATGGGGTCACAAAGAGTCCGACACAACTTAGCAACTAAACCACCGCACTGTTATTGTATAACATTACAGAGCCATTCAATTCATCTCTTTTTGCTCAAATCCGGTTGAGATCCAACACACAAACTATAACCTTCCACAGTAATGATTCTATTCATGAATGTTTCAATGTTTCTAAAACAATAAAAAGAAACCACCACACTACAATGATCTAAATCTGTTACATATACTAATGTAATATTCTTTCTTATAAAAAAAAAGATGAGAAACTGTGTGAAGTTGCACACATAAGTTACTTTCCAGATATATCTAAATTATGAAAATCTAAGCTCATTTTTTAAAAAAAATCGCTGATGAATTCCAACTAGAAATGAGAGCCACCACTGCTAACCGGCCCCAAATACATTAAGACCTGACTCAAGGACACATCTTTCCTCTACAAGCTGCAGAAATGTCTTCAAATATTTTTCGAAGCTACTTACGGCCACTCACCAAGTCCCACACAGTACCTGGAAATTGGATTTGGCATCCACGGTGTTGTCACCATGTCTCCCTCTCCACCAGCCCTTCTCAGGACCACACTGGTTTCCCTCCCCTTCCTGGCTTCAGCAGAAGGAGCTGGAGACAGCACAGGTCTGGTGTCATGCACGCCTGATGGGAATCTCACCACTCACACCCTGTCACCTCTCCAAATCTTACTTCCTTCAGCTATAAACAGAGATCTTAACAGCAACTCGGCAGAGCTGCTATGAGGAAGAAACAGATAAAGGGCAGCTTCTATTCTATTAGGAGGAAAAATATGAGACGAGCGCCTTAGTCTCCCCTAAAACATCCCCCAAGAAATTCCGAAGAGCAGAGCCAGCGCCCCACCTGATAGCAGAGTGGACACCCCAGAATTCCTCCAAAGGAGCAGGAGGGTCCCCAGGGTCCGAGTTGTGGAATGTGAGCACCGTCTGCACGTTGCACAGTGCTGGCCAGATTCCTCTTCCAAACGTCTGATCACCTGGCTCGACACTTTGCAGTGGCTTCACAATGACCAGTGAATAAAATCTGGACTCACCAGAACTCAGCCCCATCCCACCTTTCTGACTTCTTACCCCAGTCATCCCTCCTACCATCTAAACTCAACCGAAATTCACCGCTTCCTGTACTCGAAAACAGGCACAGCTTGGGTGAAGTCTTTGCTGGCAGGAATCATATCTTACTCATATTCCCTAAAGATCAGGTACGGTCCTTTACACATGAATCATCATGTAGTAATTACTGATTGATAAGACAGTGGATGAACCCCTCCTGGAAAACCCACTATGGCTGGGGATGGGGAGGAAAAAGCAGATGACATGAAATACATGTTGTGATGCTGGAATTACAATATGAACAAGTAACAAATAAGCCGGGCGGGGGGCGTGGTGCCACGGGGTGGGAAGATTGCTAAAGCATGCAACCCCCAAAAAGAAAAATTGTACTATTTTCATGACATTTTTTGCAGGTGAACCAAGTTAAGTAAGTTAGCAAACTTCTGAATTACATTTATTTAACATTTCATTCAAAACAGAATCTTGCAAAAAAGCTCTGTGGGGAATACAAAGCCAATCAGGACTTGATCTTTGTCCTTAAAAAGGTTACATTGTAACAGTGGAGGCAGGAACAGAAAACAACCAGCTCTAAAACAAGGTGATCCTAGAGAAATAAATCAAAGATGCCAAAGCTTCCCATGATGAGCCTGAAGTTATAATACATCCCTTCAGGGACTTGAAGTCATCAACACAACTGGTTCTTGGTTTCTTCTCTGCACTGGACTCACCCTGGGCATTTCATAAACATGACAATCATAGGACCCTCAGCTTTTTGGAAGGCATTTTGTCGGAGTTACTAGATTACGTCAAAGACCAGAAGAGAGGGCTTCAAAGAAGAGGGGGCATCTGAAGTGGGCTTGGAAAGGTAGGGGATCTCAGGCCTCTGGCGGAAAAGAAGGAAAAAACTTCCAAATGAAGGGAGCATAGCAACAAAGGAAAGGGCGGAAGCAGCCTGCTGGCATGTTCGAACCATTAGTAATTCGGGGAAGCTATGCCCCAGGAAAAATGGGCGGATATGGGAGAGCAACAGCCGGAAGGCTCCCTGAGGCTGGCTAGCTAACAGAGAGACCTTTGTCCTTGCACCTCAACAAGGATCCCTGCCGACTGGTGAGGGGAGACACCCTCACACACCCCGGAGCACACACACATGTGGCTGAGGTGTCTCCCACCTGCTGTCGGGGCCTGGCTCCTCACTAGAAAACACAGCGCAGGAGCCCTGTCGGCTCTGAGGTCCCACAGAGGAGCCTGTCTGGACAGGAAATGACAAATGGGACAACTAGGTCAATCATTCCGAGTTAATTCATCCAATGTTTCTGGAGTGCCGGGCGTGCACAAGTCGTTCTGCTGAGCCCTCCCATGACGGTGCTCCCAAATTTATAATCAGCTCAACAAGGCAGTTGTTGATAATAAGCCCGGAGTGTGATCTATTGAAATGTAACACAGAAGTATCTTGGGCCTTTGAATAAGACCTTCAAACGTAAGCAAAGAGCCCAGCACGGATCCAGTAAATGCTATCACTGCAGCCGCTAACCTAGTTACAGCCTCTGCACGATCACCTGGTCACGCTGGCGGGGAGAGAGGGGGGTCGCGTGCAGATGGGAAGAAGCCCCACCGAGTGCACCCCTACCTGCGGCTTCTTCCAAGCTTCCTGAGTCACTGAGGCTTGCCCCTAAGGTTCCATGAGCCTGCCCTTCCAGGCTCTTCCATTGCGTCACTCGGAGAACACGGCCAAGCGACCACAAATACAATGCCAACTGCAAGTCCCGCGGCTGAGATGAAGCCACATCTAGTCACTCTTGGAGCCGCTGGGACGCCGCACCCTAAACACTTGTGCTGTGCCAGGCTCTGGCTTGGGGGCACCTGGGCCATCACCTTGGTTCTCTAACTTGGGTTTCTCGTCTGTATTAACGGCAGCAGTCTCTATCGCCCCCTCACTTAAGTATTGTGAACCTAGTCATCATAACTTCTCTCGCACTAAAAGCCAAATCAAAACAAACAAAAGAGCATACAAAAAATATTTTTGTACCTTTGCATCACTTCCTCTTAGAAACGTACGAAAACATCTCCTAGACAGGCCTGGTTATTATCAAAAGCACAGTCTGGTCCTTCCTGCAGTGCCCGTGTGTCTATGAATGAAACGCATGCATCATTCTTAAACCTTCTTCTATCTTCTTGTAAGCAGAGCAGGCTCACAGCTCTGACTTCCAACTGCTAAGAGTCACTACCTGTATCATCATCTAAAACATAAGGGGTGGAGAGATGTTCCAAATCCCCAATAACCCTTCTCCCCCAAAACTTGCTCTATACTCAGAATAAAGCCTTTCCTTGCTAATAAACACAGGAACACATGCACTGAAGAAAGTATTCGTTCCTACCGGGAATGATCCTTGACCCGTCTGCTCCCATCAGACAAGAGATCTCTCCATCCACCAAGAGTGGGAGGAATTTCCAACCCTTCATGGTTTCATTCTTACTGTTTTTTCGACCAATGGTGCCCTGAGCCCCCACGGGAAACTGGCTGAACCTTCCCTGTTCCTACAGCGTGGAAATGCATAGTGAAGCTCCATCGTCCTGGTCAAAGACAGAGCCCCTGCCAATTCCTTCACATAGCCTTTGCTGTTGTGCTTCCATTAAGCACATCTTTTGTTCTTTTTGCTCCTACAGATGGCTATTTCCCTGCCTGTCTCTCTAACTAAATGATAAGCTCTGTGAGAAGCTAGAATTGTCAATTTTGCATCTCTACACCAGCAGTCCAGAACCGTCTGTTGAAGGAATTAACTCTTCTGAGAGTTGTATTTAAAGTATTTGTCTGCAGGAAGGAGTCTTCAACTTAAAACTTCATCATCATATTTGTTTCCATAGCTACTTGAGGCTAGTTTTACAGACTTTTTTTAAAAGTCTGGGCCCCAAGCCTGAAGGGAATACAAATTTTTGCAACTATCTATCTGCTTCCCAATTATTTACAATTCACTCTGAATTATAATCCATATATGATCTTGTCAGGCTACATTATTCAATAAAGACCAACTTCTCAAAAGGATTGAGTGAAGCAGAAAATTTGAGCAGAACACAAAAGTAAACCAACAATAAATTTGCTGTAAAGTTGACATTTCACTAAATTTGTCGTCTACTATAGCTCTTATTAAGGACAAATACATGGTTTCTCATTCTGTCAATTATTCACATTAGATACACAAATGCTTTCATTCATTTTTCCCAGCAGACCTGTTATAACAGCACTATTTTGCTTCATCTGCTCAAATGGTAGTTATCAAACCACGGTTGAGAGTATTACGTATAAATCCTCAGGCCCCTGAATGTTATTCTGAGGCTGCTTTTACTCAGTTTTATCCAAAATATCTCAAAAGTACTGAACCCTAGGGTCTTTTTATGAGCCCCAAGTATTGAAGGTACTTAGATGAGTCAGAGATGACCATTATGAGTAGCTGATACAATTAATTCACTACCATATTCAAGCATTATGTTTTTTCTCTTACCAGAAATTTAGGATTCAAAATGTAACAGAAAAAAATTAACTCTTTACTACCGAGTTCAACAAAACGTACTAAGGACTTAATCTGGCCACGTGACCCTGGGCAGGCTGCTTGATTTCTCCAGCTGTGAACATGAAGAAGTAGACTATAATCTATGGGAAAACTTTCAATTCTAGTATTCTGTGAGAAGGTTAAGTACTGTTAGTTGATTCCCCATTTCAGAGTCCACTCTGATATACTCCATTCAGTATAATTTAATTCTTCAATAGGTGCTTTATCAGCTCTACAACATCTCAAATTTTGAAAAATTTTCACTGGTTTTATACCACCTGTTATATACATACTGTAGCAAGGGAGAATCTTTTGTGTTTTCAGACCATACTAATACTTCAGACCATATCTTTTGAGTTTTCAGACCAGACTTTGGAACCCATAAAATAATGACTTAATCCTACAACAAATAGCAACCAGTTCAAAATGGGCAAAGGACTGGAATAAACCTTTCTCTAAAGAGGATATACAAATGGCCAAGAAGCACGTGGAAGGATACCCAACATCACCAGCCATTAGGGAAATGCAAATCAAAACCACAGAGACCATCAAACATCCGTTAGGATGGCTATTACCAAAAAAAATTCAAGGGAAGAAATTCTGGCTAGGATATGGAGAAACTGGAACCCTTGGGCATTATTGATGGGAATGTAAAATGGTGCAGGTGATGTGGAAAACAGTTTCTCAAAAGGTTAAGCCTAGAATGACTGTATGACCCACTGGACTGTAAGAACCGAAAGCAGGGACTCAAACAGATACTTCTATAGCAGAGTTCACACCAGCATGACTCACAATAGCCAGTGGTAATGACAACCCATCGAGAGATGAATGGATCCACAAAGTGTGGGAATATTACTCAGTCTTTAAAAGGAAGAACATTCTGACACATGCTCCAACGTTGGATGAATCTGAAAAACACTCTGCTGAGTTACATAAGCCAGACACAAAAGGACAAATATTGTCTGATGCCACCTATGTGACGTACCTAGAAGAGGCAAGGAGGATGGTGGCTGCCCAGGCAGAGGGAGGTGGGTTTTTATTTAATGGGCACAGACTTTCTATTTGAGATGATGAAAAAAGGTTCTAGCGAAGGACAGTGGTTGATAGCTGCAAACACAGTAAATTAATTTTATGCCCTTGGACTGTATACTTAAACATGATTATAATAGGAAATTTTGTGTTATGTAACTTTTACCATGGTAATAAAAAAAAAAAAGAAAAGAATGACCAGACACGCATTTATGAACTCACTGCTTGCTGTCACTGTTTCCGTGAGCCCTGTCGTGGACAATAGTCACTTCCAGGTAACCTGAAGGTAATCTACTGACCACATATATACACGCACAAAAAAGGACGGATTTTCAAAATTAAATATGGGCCAATTTCCCCTTCAGGGCGATGTCATCTCAAGCCATGTGAGGTATGTGAGGAGCGAGGTTCTCCTGGCACAAACCTCCAGGGAGGGATTCGGAGCAGTATGTCAGCCGCAGCACGGCCAGTTCCAGTCTGCCCTCAGA
Source organism: Cervus canadensis (assembly GCF_019320065.1). Taxonomy (NCBI): domain Eukaryota; kingdom Metazoa; phylum Chordata; class Mammalia; order Artiodactyla; family Cervidae; genus Cervus; species Cervus canadensis. Next base: position 13,724,699 of record NC_057416.1, read on the forward strand.
GGGGAGGTAGAAAGCGGAGATAACCATCATCGAGGCTCAGCTACCTCATGACAAAGGAAGCCAGACAACGGCGGGAGAACCAAGGTGCCAAACCCAGGGAGGGAAAAACGGTAGCGAACCAGCCAGAGCAATGAAACAAGATCTTGTTCTACGCCTGTGATAAGCTTTATGAAGAATCGGTCCTTTAGAAAATACAACGTACACAGCTGGCCCCAAAATGTGCCGCGTCCACACTGTCGTCCCCTGGACAACCTGAGACGGTGCTGGGTGGCCCACAGATGATGCACACACACCGCAAGTCACTTCTTTAACTGAGGTCTCGGCCGCCCAGACCGAGGCTCCTCACTGCAGGGAACACACACCATCTGCCAAGCTCACTCAGTTCCAAGCTGAAGACCTCTCCGCCGTTCAATACCTTCTCCCCCGACATGGAGTCAGCACTGAGTACATCTCCTGTAGAGTAAAGAGCGACTGGACGAATGATCAAAATTGTCCACTGCTTCCTTTCAGGGTCCAGACCGACCCCATTGCCCAGACGGCAGCCCAAACTGCACCTTGACTTTGAGAGAAAAAAAAAAAAAGACTTGATGCATTCAAAGCACCTATAAGAGAGGCAAATAAATAAACCCTCTCCTATAATATTTTAAACTCACCCTGACTTCCTGAATCACCAGGAGAGCCACACCCCAAAGGGAAAACAGCAGATCACCCACATTCCCTCCTGGTACCTTTGGACTTTGCTTCTATAACAGAGAAGGAAGGGGTGCCATCCGTGCCGATCCTCAGGGCCACCGAGAGCACCCCACGAACCCAGGGCTCCCCCTGAGGCCACCAGCTTCTCATGTCATTTCTCTGTCCCCTCATCCCTGAGGACCTTGACTTTCCAAATCAGCTCAACAGTGCACCCGAGTGAAGTTTTCCCATTTGAACAAAATCTCAACATCCCCCCAAAGAGTCAATCAAGATTTACCTTCAGGATTACGATTTTAAAGTGAGATTATACTTTCCTGTTCTTCTGTCAGTTGCAAATCCCCAAACCTACTAGAATTCACTTAAAACTAATCTACAGTGTTTTCATTGGAAGAAAGCAATCAAGAAAGCTCTGACCCGCTGAGCAGCTGGGAATTTCTTTGCTGAAGGTTTGGTTTAGTCTTTATTTTTCTAGCTGCTGGCCCTGCTAACATGATTCAGTGAAGGTCGTATTTAATCTCGCAGAGAAAAGCTACCTAAGCAGTTCTTAGGTAAGGCTTCAGGAAAAATAAATTGCCTGGGCTCTGTGGCTACGTCTGTTGCTTCTCCCCAACAATTACAGTCAGAGAGAACCAATGAAGGCAACTGTTAAGATACCAGGGCTTGACTTCAAAAGAACTTCCCTGCCTATAAGTTATGGGCTGAAAGTTTGTTAATAACAAAGTTATTATTAATAACTAATCCACCAAGAAAGTAGCAGCTCCCAAATGTATACCTCTGGTTTATCAGCAACAAGAGCTTATTTACATGTACTGGAAGGTATTACTATCAGCATTGGAACATAAATGTCAAAGGAATCGAGTGATAAGATTTCTGTAAAGGCCTCGGTCCAAAGGAGAAAACCAGACCATTTTTTTCACCTTCTGGATATTGAACTCCTTAATACAAAGTGATAACTCCTAACGCAAAGTGACAAATCCCAGGGTTTCTGTGCTCCATATATATATACACCACCAGGTTTCTAACACAAGAGAGATCTGGCCCATCCATCTTGAGCTGGAATCCAGCCTTCGGAGCTAACCTTCGCTTTCGGGCTGAAAATCAAATCAACAAATATTTACCTAGTGCTCACTGCATGTCAAGCACGGGTGGGGAATGCAAGGAAATACGACACGATCCCAGGCCTCAGATAACCTGGCCAGGGAGGTGTTGCAAACGGGAAACTCCAGGGAATCGATGTTTTTCACAGCACTACAAAAGGGTGGAAAATATTCAAGGTGTTTGGGACTATGGCCAAAAGAATGGCACACGGTGTGTTGCTTCTGAAGAGATTCAGGGCATCTTATTTTAAGCTGATGAAAGGAGGTAGGGTTGGCAGGGGACACACAGGGAGATGCGGTTATAACCAAATAAGTACTCTAACTCTGCTTTTTTTTGTTTTTTCCTGGTCCTTTTAGGTTGAGTCGCTGTATTACAATGTTTCCCCATATTTTTCTTCACGACTTGCTTCATTTCCTAGTCCTACACTGTCCAACATGGTAGCCACCAGCCACGTGGCTGCTGCCCGCTACACACTTGAAACGTGACCAGACTGAATTAAGATGTGCTGAAGGTATAAGATACAGTGGATTTTGCAGATTCAGTATGAAAAAAAGTAAGTAAATGATCTCATTAATAGTTTTATGTTAACTACATGTTGAAAGGATAATATTCTGGACACACTGGACAGCATTAAAATTAACTTCACCTACTTCTTTTGGGGCTTCCCAGGTGGATCAGTGATAAAAAACCTGCCTGCCAATGCAGAAGATGCAGGAGACACAGGTTCAATCCTTGGATTGGGAAGATCCCCTGGAGGAAGAAATGACAACCCACTCCAGTATTCTTGCTAGGAAAATTCCACGGCCAGAGGAGCCTGGTGGGCTGTAGTCCCTGGGGTCACAAACAGTCGGACATGACCGAGTGTCTGAGCATGCACTTCTTTTTACTTTTCTAACGTGGCTACTAGAACATTAAAAATTATACATGTGGCTCACATTCTATTTGTATTGAATAGTGTTGCCCTAATCAATATTCTTTTTTCTCAGCTGTGCTTTGGCATTCTGCCTCTAAACTCCTAATGGTTACACCCAAGCCCAGTTTCATAACACATCCAAAAAAACCTCTCCCGTGTTTATAAAGGAATCAAAACTATTCTAAAAATTTTTTCCAGACACTAATTCCGGATTTGGAGGCTTCTTCAGTTATGGAACGTCAGAAATCACAATCCGATTGAGACGCACAGAGTCTCAATCCCATGGAGAGTCTCCCCATGGAGAATCCCACGGGGATTTGTAAAGTTTGCCGTGTGGGGAAAATAAAACCTCCCGGATTTCAGGGCTCCTGTGAAACAGCCAAGCCACCTGAGACACAGGAGCCAACAAGGTACAAAGACTGTGCACATAAGGCAAGGAAAAGTTGCATTCACTTCCCCTAGAAACCTTTTCTTCTTCACCTACCACAAGAATTAGATCTGTAGCCATTTGTCTAAACTGCTCTGCTCCAGAAGGATAACCAAACTTCTCTAATCTTCTCAAGAGGGCCAAATAGTTACAGCCTTGACTAGGTTCCTGGGTTAAGTTTGCAGGGTCTCAGAAGGCCCTACCTCTCTAAGCATGTACATTTCAAAAGGGACAAAGCCATGATCTCAGGGACACCTGTTGTTGGTAAGAGCCTTACGTTCCAAAAGGTGAGGATGTTGACTCAGAAGAGGAAAGGAGCAGAGGGTTCGATCCCTGGGTCAGGAAGTTTCCGTGGAATAGGAAACGGCAACCCCCTCCAGTTATTCTTGCCTGGGAAATCCCACGGACGGAGAAGCCTGGCGAGCTACAATCCATGGGGTCGCAGAGTCAGACACGAGTGAGTGACGGAGCACACACACAATCTCTCTCTCTATCCACCACCACCCCGGACCATTGGCAGCGGAGAGGGATGGTCGTTCTGACATCGTCTATGGAAGGTAATCCACACCCAGGTTCCATCAGTTTTCAATGGTATCGCTTCAAGGTCTAGGTATGGGGGGCCAACTCCATAGCATCTCTCTGGATGCTGACCCGGTTGTAAAGATCAAGAAAGAACTGTCGCCTCCTACCCCCGCATCAGCTGCTTCTGTCACATACACAAGACATATCTGTGAAGCGGGTAACATCTCAGACCCTCCACTATTGCTGATAAAACAATGCGTCCCAACCTCCCAAAGGAACCATCGATCTCAGTATCTTAAAGCTGTAAGAGCTGAATCAGGACAAGAGCATATCCCGGCACTGGCTGGGAAAGCTATGATTCTAGAGCTCGGCTCTGTATATCAAGGCAGAGAGGGCCTGCGAATGGCCAAGCTCACGAACAACACCCTCCTTAGCAACATCCGATTTACTTGTCCTCATCCACATTTACCAGAGGTGAGGTTAGAGGGGACACTTCAGAGTCGTCTTGAGAATATTTTTCTGGTTATAGAAGTAATTGTGTTGTATTGAATTTGGGGGAGAAGTCAAACATCCATAAGCACGCCATCCAAATGTTTCCTTCCAGTTTTGTAGGGTTTTTTATGATGTATATACAAACACACACATGTTTTAAAAATAAAATTAAGGTCACAATTGAAAATCCTCTTTTTCTCCATTCAACATACACCCCAAATACCTTCCCATCATTAAATGCAAAAGCATGAATTTAATCAGCTATCTGTACTCAGGGCCTGGTGCACTGTAACGCATTTAAAATGTGCTCCTATTGTTGGGGATTTAGGGTGTTTCCGAGTTCTCACTATAACAGAAGCGAACAGTAAACATCCCTGTACATAAATCTTTGTTCTGCTTCTGGTTACTTCACATCTGTAGGTTCCTAGAAGTGGGATTACTGGAACAGGGGGAGTTCAACATTTTTAAGACATTAAGGGTACACCGCCTAACTGTATTCCAAAAAGTTTATTTCAAAGTACAATACCCCAGCTACGGTACCCAGTGCTTAGTTTCCAAACTGCAGTGACTGCAGTACCAGCGACGATATCTACAGCTCAGTTTTAACCCTGTGACTTGTATTCTTTAGGGAAACACAGTATTGGCCGATTCTCTTTTCCTGACTCCCTACTTACCTCCTACCGCCTGGCAAAAATAAAAGAGCAGCAAGGAAGATGGGCATTGGGGAGGGGACAGCCTAAGGGCTGTGACAGTGTTTCTGATCCATTTCATCAACAGGTATCTTCTTCAAGGGGACTGTGGTTGCCTCTAAGGTAACTGAGTTTGAGTCTTAAGGCCTCAGGTCAGGGCACCAATTCCTCCATCCTCTTTGGCTCCAACACCACCTCTACCGTAGTTTCAACCATGCCCAAGGGGTGACCACTCACAGCCTCCTGTTTACTTGTCTAAAAGTGGCCATGCCTAGTTATTTGATCCCTCAGAAAAAAAAAAAAAAGGCCAAACTCCAAAGTTAGAAGTGGAGGGTCCTCTAGCATTTCAACTTGTTCTGCATTGACTGTCAATTAACCACCAGCTTGTCTACTTGCAAAACGTCTCAATGACATTCGTGGCAGACACAAAGTCTACCCGTCTGACTCCCTCTTCACTCTCTCTCACTCAAGAATTCAAGAGGCAGTATTCTACTCTACACCTTCATCTCTTTCTTCATCACCTCATTCCCTCAACTGCCACTTTCCCCACTCACTTCCCACCCCCACCCCCACCAACACCCTAATCAGGTGCCGGGACACTCTCGTCCACCACTGTCATTGTTCTCATCGCCTTCAATAATTTTAGGGTAAGGAGCACAGAGAAAGCTCTTTAAAAGTAACATGTTAGATATGACTTGAAACATGTATGCAGCTTCTTCCCACTCAAAACGTCAACCTCATGACATCGGGAAAGTCCTCTGCATTCTAAGCTTATGGGGCCAGGAGAGCCTCTTCTATCTAGAAGGTATTTCTTTGGCTCCTACAAAAACCTGACATCTGTAAGCTCAAAAAGAACAGATGACATGAGAAGCTCATCTTTCCTTTGATTGCATTAGGTGTGTGAGTATCAAATGCTCTTACACAGACAGCAACAGATTGCTAAGGATGCTGGAAAAGAAATTATTCATGAAACTGACAGAGCAACTGGTTAACTCTCAAAAATGTTTAATCAAAACTGGACCGGCTTTTATCACACAGAACTCTAAAGCAAGGTATTTTGTTGAACTAAATTGGCCTTGCCCCTGAGATAAAAATGCTTAGGACCAGAAAGGACGACACAGCCTTGTCGTCTCATAAGCATGGCGCTACGAGGTATGCACACAGGGCATGGGACATACGGAGCCTTTTTTTTGCTTGACTTGTGTTCTTTCTTTCTTATTAAAGCTGAATACTAAACGGATAAAGGGGAATATAAGCCAAAACAGAAACAAACAACAAACCAGCCCATGACTCCTTCCTAGAGAGAGACAGGCTCATGAAACACAATCCTCCTCTGCTTGTTCAGAGCAGAAAATTCAAAATATCACAACCCTACGACAGATCCCATTTTGTAGGACAAGCAAGGTCAACGTGAGCAGCGCCAATGGGGTGGGACCATAGGTTACCTATTCAAAGAGCTTCCCTGGCAGCTCAGACGGTAAAGCGTCTGCCTGCAATGTGGGAGACCTGGGTTTGATCCCCGGATCGGGAAGATTCCCTGGAGAAGGAAATGGCAACCCACTCCAGTACTCTTGCCTGGAAAATTCCGTGGATGGAGGAACCTGGTAGGCTACAGTCCATGAGATCGCAAACAGTCTGAGATGACTGAGCAACTTCACTGGTTCAAAATGTGGATAACAAGTTCCATCTGCTTGCTGTCCTGCATAGCCTGACCTGGGAGCCAATGAAAATAAATGAAAAGATTCGACCCTGGGAAGAGACCCTTGATTCAGTGGTTCTCTGCCTTTGCTCTGGCCCACAACCCAAGGGACAGGGATCCAGGACACCCTGGTCAATGTCAGAGGGCTAATCGGGGGCGGCGGGAGCGATTCTCAAAAAGAGAGAGGCAAGGAGAGGAAGGGGCTTCAGGCTCAAACCTGAAGGTCTGTGTGGTTTCTAAAAGCCCCCTCCTCTCCATGATTCTGATACATATAAGTCCCACCCCCCAAAGATGATAGAACCATGCAGCCCCATTTTACAGATGTGAAAACTAAGGTCCAGAAAGGAGAAGTGAGTGGAGAGTTAACCAAAGAGCTGAAAAGTCAACTCCAGGCCTCTGGGCTCTTTGAGTTCATGCACCTTCCACTCTCCAGGGCCTTGAACATAGCTGGCTGTCAACAGATATTTAATAAACAAATGAAATAAGGACCCAACGTTTGTATTCATTTAACAAAATAAGCCCCTGGGTTACTGCAATGGTTCATATCCTGGGGTTGCTGGACCCCCAGCAGAACTCAAAGTTACTGATGGGGGCGGGGGAAGATGGCAGCTAGTTTCAGAACCTCAGAAGGTCCAACAGGACTAACAGTTTATCTAGGCCCAGGCTGCCTACAACATTGACTTTCTCTGCTTTGGGCTGGAATTGGATCCTCTAGATTTGCTGATGTTGGTTCTCAGGTCAACCATGATTCCTAATTGCAGTATGTTTCTGAGTAATGAAAACAGGCCCATGAAGTCTTCCTAACTAAACACAATCTGTTTCAGAGGCTGTTTGTCAAAAGATGGAGCTGGTAAGTTGAGAAATCATTTTAAAAGCATCTTCGGAGGAAAAACTGCTGGTGACTATGGGTCTTCTGGAGGGGTCACCACCCAGCTTCAGCTACCTGCAGGCTTGATTTCCTGCCTGTATATTGCCTTTGGTATTTCATATAAAATATTGGCTTTGGGTTTAAATCTTGACCCTACAGATAACTTACCATTCTTTGCTGGAAAAAAAAAAAATCAAGATTTAATCAAATCTCATCACTCCCTTTCTCACCAGCCACACCCACTATGAGGGCCACTGCTTGACCCTGCCTTGGGCACAAATTATAGCCAAATATTGATCATATTCAGGCCAAAAGTAGGGCACAAATGGGGTGAACAGGGACAGAGGCCCTAACTTCCAACCCCTGTGCTCGAAGGAACATGTGTCCCATACAGACCAAAAAAAGAATTGGCTTTATTGCTAACAATAACAGACATTTCCCAGCAATTTATGTTACTTGTATATACTCCTTTATGTATTTTGTATCTATTATAAACATATACCATCTATTACATTTATTTTCACATACACTGTCATGTATCATTTTCACGTAGATAGTGTTAGGTACATAGTAAGCATCTAATAAATGCAAGTTAACTGACTCGCTTTGAGGATGTCATAGTGGGACTCTCCTGGTGGCGCAGAGGTTAGGACTCTGAGCTTCCACTGCAGGCAGTTCAGTTTCCATCCCTGGTTGGGGAACTATGATCCCACATGCCCCGTGGTGCGGCGAAAAATAATAATAATAAAGATGCTATAACAAAAATTCAAATCAGTTAAGAGCATATCCTTAATAACAGATAAGGAAGAGTCTTCAGCAACGAGGAAGAAAATTCACACTAAAACGCAAGGAGCTTGGAAAGGATTTTTCTTGATATAAGGAGGGAAAATACACTGGTCCAATCACTTTTATTTCCATATCATTTGGTCTCCATGGACACCATCTAACTTTTGATAGAAAAAAACTTACTAATAATATTAGATGTCTTGTTAAAGATTTTAATGCTCTACATAAAATAGTTATTCTGTTTAATTCCTTACCATTCCCTATATTCTCTCAGAACAAGTAAAATCACTTCTTGCTAAAAATTCTCTAAAAGAAAGTCAGAGTTTAATCCACAGTCATGATTCCCTGACTTTTAAAGTTAAGAATGCATGCGCGGTTAGTCAGTCAGTCCTATACAACTCTTTGCAACCCCATGGACTATAGCCCCGCCAGGCTCCTCTGTCCAGGGGATTCTTCAGGCAAGAATACTGGAGTGGGAAGTTAAGAACGATCTGATAGACTTCTGAAGGTGAATGCCTTAGCATTTGTAGACTGCTGTAACTTAGGCAACCTTCTTTCATAACAGTATCTTATTTGTTCCCAAAAGCAACCCCATCAGATATTCAGTTACATTCGACTATCACCTTTCATAGAACTCACCCCTAAAGGTAATTACTGTATTTATTTTTTGGCTAGGTATTTTCAGCTCACCAACTAGAATGCAAATTCCCCAAAAGGTAAAGAAACTCCCTTCCTGTTCTCAAACTCACAGAACCCAGCACTGTGTCTGGGGCATAGCAAATGTTCTATGAATACTTATTAAATGAATAAAACCCCTTATCTGCTTTAAGTGTTTTTCTGGTATGAAGCACATAACAGAACCATGTCCCAGATATCCCATTTAGAGTTCACTGGTCTGTTCACCATCAAAAGGAACATTTTGTGAAAATGCTCTAAAAACAATCAAGCTTATGTGCCATGACACCAAGAACAGTGTCCTTGAAGACATGAGAAAATTGATGCACATCAAACTCCCCAATGTTAAATGCCCGAAGTTTTAAAGTTTCCACTACTAAGTTCAAACATCTTGAACTAGCTGTGGTATACTGAATATTTGCCTAATAAAGTATACGGGAAAGCAGAGGAAGAGAGAGACTGGGTCATGGTTCACGGAGCTGTCAGGACTTCGGTTCACCATAATCGGTCTCCAATTTAGCCACAAACCCTTACTTTGGATTATCATAACACTTTAACAGGTAAGTAAGTCTTAAGTGTGCAGAATGCCTCTAACTTTTGAAGGACAAAAGAAAAAAAAAAAAACCCAACTCATTGAGAATGAAAAATGTAGATGTTTAATATTAAGAAGAAGTTACAAATCAGAACAGACAAGAACTTGGATCCAGGAGGCCAAAATCTAACTTCTTACACAACAGGCTGTTATAAATTATAACCATTCACTAATTATAGTGAAATTCTGGACTTTGCCCCATCGATCAATACATTTTTCAAGGTATTAAAAAATACCAAATGAAGTCCTCAATATTCCATCTACTGAAGTTTCCTTAGAAAACACAAGTTTTCCCAGAATTTTGTCCTTTCCCTCTCCGAAAAAGGAGTGATGGGGGTGGGGTGAGAAAAGGAGAAAATCCTGAGTGCGGGTGCACGAAGGTAAATAGGGGTCACCTTCCAAGTCGTGGCAAGGAGCTTGCATCTACCTAACGTCAAGACCATCAGCCTTCCGTTCCAGATTGTCACCAGGCCCCTCTCAGCACCTGCCCTTAAAGCACCAAAAAGCAAAGCGCACGCTGCTGAGTCCTCAATGTTATCTGCAGTCGGTCTGAAAACTCATAAACGAATGCAGGCTTGACAGCAACCTTGGTGATTCCTGAAAATCCACAACAGGAAATGTAACTCTCCTCCACCCTCCCTCGCCATTCATCAAAAGCAGACCGAGTCACAGCGACCGGGAGGCCGGTGGCACAGGGAAGATGCCAGCACTCTTCTGAACCGAGGACCGGGCGCGTTTACCGTTGCCCACACTGGAGGGAGGAGGCTGGAGAGGGAGGGAGCGGGGAAAATGTCCCCAAGTTCCAAACACTATCCTTTAGGGGCAAAGACGACCGAAAACCCCGCCGCCAGTACGTGGCCACCTCCACTGCCGGTGCCAAGGGTCACACTTACAGCGATGACCAGGGGTCCCGCCGACACCGGCTGACGTCGGCGCCTCGCCAGGTGCCCAGAAGGCTGTTTCTGCGCCCGGTTCGGGCTGCCAGCCTCCTTCCCGCTTCTTCCCCTCTAAAGGGGTAAGGGGGCGAGGGCGGCCCACGCAGCCACACCTGGGGCCCAAACTGAGATGCCGGTGCGTCCTCGGGGTGGAGGGGGGGGCGCGGTGTGAGCTGCGTCCTGAAACCCTTCCAACTTGCAAAAGGCTGCCCGAGCCCTCTCAGGGCCGGCTCCCTGGCACCGCGAACGGCCGGGCGCCACGATGGGCCGCGGCGGGCATCGCTTGGTGGGCGAGCCCGGCCCGCGAGGCGGAAAGGAAGTGGCGGCCGCGGCTTTGCACCAACCACGTTCGGCCGGCTGGCGAATGCCACTCTGCGCCCCGAGAGGGGTCGGAGGGCGTGGGGCGGGCACTCACGTCCCCACCCCGCCGCCGCCGCCCGCGCCCCAGGACCCCCAGGGGACGCCGGCACCCCCCGCCGCGGGCCTGCCAGCGGGGCGCCGCTCGGTCCCCGGAGGCTCCCCGCCCCCACCTTGCCCGCTCCGTAGCCTTGGCGGGTCAGGCCGAGCGCGTGAGGCCGGCCCGGGGGCGCCCGCGGGGACCCGGAGGCGCCCGGCGCTAGGCCGCGGCCCGGACCGCTGACCCCTCCCGGGACTCCCCGCCCGAGCCCCCCCACCCCACCCCAGCCCCGCGCGGGGACAAGTGCAGCGACAAAGCCCCAGAGCCAGGCCGGGCGCTGGCCGGCGGGAAGGAGGACGCCGCGTCCCTCCCGGGCGGTGGCGACAGCGGCCCAGCCCCCAGGAAACCCGGCGCGCCGGCCAGGCCCCGCGCGCAGCCCCGATCGGAGCCCGCTCGCCCGGCCCCCGACCGCTGGCACCCGATGCCCGTGACCCTTCCCCGAGCCCCGAGGGTGGGCGAGCCCCGGGGACCGCCACCGGGCGCCCCATGAAGTTTCCTTCGGCCGCGGCGGGAGGCGCCTCTCCCGGCCCGGGCGCGGGGCGCAGGCTGCGGGCGGACGGCGGGTTCCTGCCTATTTACGCCAGAGGCTGCCTGGAGAGAGGCGCCGCCGCCGGGCGCCGAGAACGACCCGCTCCCCTCTTTCGGATCTGGTGGCGCCGGCATCTGTAAACACACACACACACACACACACACACACACACACACACACGCACATACATGCACGCGATCATGTTGTTTTTAAAAGGAGGCCCGACTCCAGCGGACCTGCTCCCCCACAAACAACACCTGGGGCGCAGGATCGCACAGAGCAGGTCTGTGTCCATGGAGCCAGCTCTCCGCATCTGCAAATCCAAAAGTGAAATTAAACCTCCACCAACCTCCTCCTCCTCCTCCTCCTCCTCCTTGCAGCCTCAGCAGCAGCACCAGCAGCAGCAGCAGCAGCCGAACCTGCTTCCCCTAAAACCAGATGATCCATAACAGCGCCGACTGTTCCTCCAAAAATCAGTATTAATATTTATGAACCTCAGCATTTTCCGTCTGCAAAACATCGTGTCAAACCATCAGGACGCGCGCGCACGCACACACACACACACACACACACACACATCCCCTCCAGTCCTCCTAAACATGCCCTCGAGAAAAACACACACGCACAGTCCCAACTATTATTTGAAAAAAATGTTACCTCTCAGAGTGCTTTTTTCACGCTACCAATACAATTCCGCAAGGCTTAAGTGTTGCTAGGGTGTGTGAAATGGAAATGAAAGCCCGTCAGTTGAATAATCGCAGGAGCAAAACTAAAAGTTACTCCCCGGCTTGCCTGAGAACAGTCCAGATCGAAAGCAAAACAAGGAGAGGAAACTGCGAAGCGCCGCGGCTGGAAATCCCCCCGCCCCCCGCCCTCCCGGAGCCGGGCTCGCTCCCGCCCGCCCTCCGCGCTCCCCCCGCCCCCCCGCTCCGCCCTCCTCCCTCCGCCCTCCTCCCTCCGCCCTTCCTCCCCAGTGTTTGTTTCAAGCTTGTGCAACCGGGAGGTGCAGGCGGGGGGAGGCCGCGAGCAGCCCGGCCGGGAGGTGCGGAAGTTCGCCGCCGCCGCCGTTCATTGGCGGGCAGCGCCGCTTTCATCATTTCTCAGAAAAGTCAATTTCATTTTCACTTCCCCACGTCGCGGCCGCGGGAGCAACAAGCGGCTGCTCGTGAGTGTGCTGCCCGCGCACCCGAGCGTTCACACCACTCGAGCCGGGGGGTCCGGGGGCGGTGTGTGTGGGTGGGGGGGTCCGGGGGCGCCAGCTTGGGCTCCGGGCGTCAGCTGGTTGGCGGCCGGAGGGGCAAGCAGGTACCCTACCGACTCCCCATCCTAAAGGGCGACCCGAAGGTCGGGAAGGAAGGAGGAGGCTGGCGGCTCCTGGAAGCAACGCTCTAGCCATCCGGTCGGTGGGGTAGGTGTTTACAGCCTCTGTTTTCCGAGTGAGTAAAACTTCACTTTGCAACACTGCCCACTTCCAAGGAACACAAGAAGCAATGAACTGACAGGACAGCATTACTTAGATACTAGTGCGCTACCTGGGCCAAGCGGCGCGTCCTTAACGTTATTTGAACCCTTATCAGTAGCTGAGGGTGTAACCATTTGAGGGGCTGCTATCATCTGGGACCCTGCCCGGGGGCGATAAGGAAGGCCCTCCCCCCCCCCCCCCAAGCCTGAGTGTGCCACAGAAGTTCCCTGCCTGCAGCTAAGATGGGCAAGGGTGAGAGCCGATTTTCCTGAAAGATGTCTTATTGTGGCTGGACCAGGGGACAGGTTTATACTGGAGTACTTCCAGCCAGGTTCTGATTTGGCCTCTTTAACTTACTACCTGGCATTTCCCAATCAAGTTGCTTAACCTAAGGCCTCAGTCTTCAATGCCCTGAAATGGGGATGATTTAGAGAATGCAAAGAATACAGGAGCTGCACTAGTTCCCTTCAAAGGGTATTAGCTCAGACTAACACAGTTCACTTGGGACCTGTCGCTTTGGGGTCCCTTGCTTTAAAATATAGATTCTCCTCTGGTTATATCTGTTCCTTCCCCCACATGCAGTTTCATTGGCCTTCTCCCAAATATCTCTCCCCTCACACAGGAAGTCCCTTCCTGGGGGGCCATAGCTACATTTATGTAAATACTTACCTAAAAAAGCTCCAGCAGTCCTCTTTCACAGAAATATTCAGTGCTACAGACCAGTAAAAGTATCTAAGTATGCTTTTTTTTTTTCATTTATTTCTACCAGTTGGAGGCCAATCACTTTACAACATTGTAGTGGGTTCTGTCATACATTGACATGAATCAGCCTTGGGTTTACATGTATTCCCCATCCTGATCCCCCCTCCCACCTCCCTCTCTACGGGATCCCATGTGTGGCCAGGAGAGAAGGGTTTAGGATTCTGCTTTGTGGCTGTGGTCCCAGAAACAGATCTCCCATACTCTGTTACTTTTTATCCCCTCTCATAGAATACTATTTGCTACAGTCACTGACTTTCTTATTTCATAAAGCAATGACCCTGATAGATGGTTAGAGTAACTATATACAAACTCTGTAGAATTTTCATCACTCTTTACCCACCCGGTGGACCCAAGTAAGAAACCCCGTGGTCCTTAATGTTTTCCTTCCTCCCAACACACCACCCATCATATGGACCTGTTGATGCTGATCCCAAGTATCTCTGGCCCCAGCCCCTCCGCCACCCCTCTGCATCCGCTTCACTCAGTTATGGCAGTGGCCTGGGGACTAGGCTTCCCGCTCGAACTCAACTCCTCTGGGTTAACAGCCAGGTGAAGCAGAAAATCAACTTCAGGTGAAGCACAATTCCAAACCTAACCCCGCCCCTTCAAAAATTTCTCCACAGCCCTCTGGATACAGTCCGTATTATTTTCAAGACATAAAAAGCCCATTATAGTCTGACATTAGACCGCTTTTCCAGCCTCATCTCTTGCTACTGTGCCCCACACCCCTCCCTTGTCAAACCAGCTTCCATTCCTTTTGGTAAAACAACAGAGCCATCCTCTTGTTCCGTATTTTATCTTCAGTGTAGTGCCTAGCACAGAGGCATTCAACTACTTAGGAACTAATAGTCATTTGCCCTTGGCTCAAAATTGCCCTTGGTTCAGAAAATATTGTAGACTTTATCAGAGTATTTTTAACAGAAATGTAATCGATATTTGTTGTGCAGAATACAGAAAAGTTGAAGGAAGGCTATGACATCTGCAATTTTACCAATAAGGAACAGACCTGAAGATATTTTCATGTAGGTCCTTTTAGTAATTTTTGTAAAGAACGTTTCTGCTCAGCATCTCTGTATCGTTTAATAATCGCCATAATACAGCCTGGTGCCCATGTGACATCCTTCTGTCCTGTTTTATTTCTTTGCTGGTTCCTCCTCTGCTGCCAGCCCCCTAAATTATGGTGTGTTGAGACAGTCTAGCCTCGCCCCTCCTGTTCTCTCATCCTACTTGCTTTCTCTTAGAGCGCTCTCGCCTACACCCAGAGCTTTAGAAATCACTATTTGGTGATAACTCCAAAATCTATACCTCCTGAGCTCTGGGTGCATTTACCTTCTAGATGTTCCTTGGGTGCAACAAATTATTTATGTCCCAACTAAACCCATACCATTTTCCCCAGCCACCTTGTATTTGTTACTTCATTAACCAGCCAGGAAACTGGGAAGCATCACCAACTCCCATCTTTCCTGAGTCCATGGAACTTCCTGGGGCATGGGTATCATTTCTAATTTCCAGGCCCCTAAACCCACAAAGCATAGAATGGATTTCACTCTGTTTTTATGCTCTTGAAGACATGTGATTGCAGACCCAAGATGTAAATATGACCCCCAAATCCACATGGTATTCGTATACAGGGTCAAAAAATATTTTAGCCTTTTGATGAGATGCATAGAGTCATAAACCTCTGTGGAAAATGAATCAATATAGCACAATATAACCATTTTGAAAATCTCTGGGGAAAGTAGCTTTTGCCACGCCAAAGAAATCTGACCAAAGATCTGATATAAAGCAATAAATGTTGTTTGAGCAGTCTAACGTAATGAAACTAGAGTGAGGTGTGTTTATGTCTCACCTGTGGATTGGAACATCCTAAGATTATCTGTCTGGATGCACCAGGACTCATTTCAAGGGAGTCGAGAAAGGACAATGATGACTTGGCCATATAGCCGTCGATCTTTCCATGAATGAAACTTAAAGATACAGTCAAGGTTAACCTTTCTCAAATGGGTTAATTTATTTGTTCTAATAAATGAGACTAATTTGATAAAATAATTGTTTAAGTAACGAATATTTATTGATTTTTGCCCAAAAACTCTTCTTGTGAACGTAACAAATGAAAATCTCTGCCATCCAAGAAGTTTTATTACAAAGTAGAATGTTAATTTCCATTGTATCATCCTAGTAATGGCCTGGACATCACCTCCAGCTATTATCACAGTCTTTAGAACTGTACGTTAAAGTTACAACTATAGACTATGATGGCATGCTAACTAGAGGGCTAAGTATTTAGAGCTGTGATTAAATCAGTCGCCCCCCACCCCCGCCCCCGTAACTCTGTCAGTTGATGCCCTAATTTTTCCCGCAGTATCACTGGTACTACTTCTGCCCTGGCCCCCAAGACTCTTTTGCATGTTGCTAGAATTCAGCAGAGGTTATAAACTCATGGAAAATGAGTGTTCTGCACTTGCCAGAGCAGTTGCCCAATACAAAGCCATAGATTATAGTTCTGCGCTGCAAAGAATATCATTGTGAACTCCATGTTGAATAAACAATACAGCCATGGTAGATTTTAGTTGAAACAGTAGAACTGCAAAGATGTTGAAAAAGCCATCCAAGTTCAAGGATCATAGGCATTAAATTGGAGAAATTCTTGACTACTGTATTACCTCATGTAGTGGTTTTTTCCATTTTACTAGAAACTCTGAAATGAGGTTCATTTGTTGCAATTATTCTCTGAAAATCATGAATTTCAATTGAGTAATATATTGCCCAATCCTTAGTAATAAATATTAATTTTGTTCTGTTCCTCTGGTGAAATAAGGGAAGAAATACTCTTTAAATGTGCCAGGATATGTGTGTGTGTGAGTGTGTGTGGTGGGGGAGGTGGGTACAGGGAGGGAGATAGAGATGAGTTTCTCTTATCCAAAAGCAAAGCTTTCAGCTTCAGAAACTTCATAATTTTTTTTTTTGCTATCATTTCTCAGTCTTATCCCAAATGGCTTTGAAATATTCATTATGTCTCTAAGGTGATAAACTATAAAGTAGTGCTTTTAAAGTCAGAAGGGAAAAGTGCCTATAGCCTTGCCTTGAGATTCTTTAGAAACAATTACTGTAATTTTCAAGAATGAAAAATATTTCAGAGACTTCCCTGGTGGTCCAGTGGTTAAAAATTTGCCTCCCAATGCAGGGAGTGCTAGTTCAATCCCTGGTTGAGGGGCTAAGATATCACATGCCTCACAGGGCCAAAAAAACCAAAAGGTAAAAAAGAGGCAATATTGTAACAAATTCAATAAGGACTTTAAAAATGGTCCACATTAAAAAATCTTTAAATTTTTTTTTTAAATATTAAAAAAAGAAAGAGAAACAGAGATCTCAGATCCCAAGGAACCAGGAAAAAAATAAAACAATTATTTCAAACAAGAAATAAATTTCCAGTTTGTAACATAAATTCAGCAAACCACAAAATTCACTGAATCTGAGTTTTTGAAGAATCTTCTGTTACAGCTTCCACTACTTTTCTGTACGCCTCTCTCTCACCAGCATGTGACTCTTGATGATATTCAGTCTGTTCTCCTCCCCCCAGCTTCTGAACACTTTGAATAATACACCTTATTCTATTTGAAAATGTTTGGAAATTTGCCAATCAGAAAGACACGAGAGTGTCATAAAACAAAGGACGAAGAGTATTTTTAAATAGTCTTATTACTTCCTCAAAAAGTTGCCTCTCTACTACATCCAAAAGGTGCACGACATTTCATACATATACCTCTTGATGTTGCCTCTTTAACCTTAGATGCACCTCCAAGACGTTTCCTAGCTGTGTTCTGGGTAAGAATAAAAGGAAGCCCTGCTCTCCCAGAGCTTACATTCTAATAGGGATGATGTCAACACAACCAGACCAATCAGATAGTTACAGATTTGTATCCATGTGCTGAGAGAAACAAGTCAGACCTTTGACAGAAAATACTAGGTGGCCTCTTTGTTTCCTGGGGTACTACAAACCAGGTGGCTGAAATAACAGGAATGTATTGTCTCACAGTTCTGGAAGCTATATGTCCAGGATCAAGGTGTCCATGGGGTTGGTTCCTTCTGAGGGTTGAGAGGGAAGAATGTGTTCCTTGCCTCCCTCCTATCTTCTGGTGGTTGGCCAGCAATCCTGGGCATTCTTTGGCTTGTGGAAGCATCACTTCATCTCTGCCTGCATCTTCACGTGTTCTCCCTGGATGTGTATCTGTATCCAAATTTCCCCTTTTTTATAGAGACAGTAGTTTACTGGATTCAGTTCAGTTCAGTTCAGTTGCTCAGTCGTGTCCGATTCTTTGCAACCCCATGGACTGCAGCACGCCAGGCCTCCCTGTCCAACACCAACTTACTGGATTAGGGACCCCCATACTCCAATATGGGCTTCCCTGGTGGCCCCGTGGTAAAGAATCCACCTGCCAATGCAGGAGACGTGGGTTTGATCCCTGGGTCGGAAAAATCCCCTGGAGAAGGAAATGGCAGCTCACTCCGGTATTCTTGCCTGGAAAATGCCATGGACAGAGAAGCCTGGCAGGCTGCAGTCCACGGGGTCATGAAGAGTCGGACACGTCTTAGCAACTAAATAACAACAACAACAATACTCCAGTATGATCTCATCTTAATTCACTGCATCTGCAAAGACACTCTGAGGTCCTGGGGGTTAGCATTGCAACATGTGAGTTTTGAGGGGCACTCACTTCAACACATAAGAGATACCAACTGTGTGATGAAGCGCTGATGCAGGGGAGAGAGTGGAGGCAAAGGCCTTGAGAAGCAAAAGGGCCCGGCGTGTTCTGGAAACCAAAGGAAGGTAAATGCGACTTAAAAGTTCTGAATGAGGGTGAGGACACAGGCAGAGGCCAGAACAAGGAGTATGGATTTTATTGTGAGATCAATGGGAAGATTTTGAAGGGTTCTGTGGTTTTTAAATGTCACACTATAAATTT
Source organism: Cervus canadensis (assembly GCF_019320065.1). Lineage (NCBI taxonomy): Eukaryota > Metazoa > Chordata > Mammalia > Artiodactyla > Cervidae > Cervus > Cervus canadensis. The sequence goes on from NC_057416.1 coordinate 13,743,262, forward strand.
CCCACATCAATGAAATGCAAGGATTTCTTAATTTGTGGATTCCTTAGAATTTGCAACACTTCTTCTGCTGACCTCTCAGTTCATTACACAATGAGTTTGTTGAGGAAACAACACATTACGGATATTTGGAAACAGTTTGATCTCATTTTTCATTTCTTTTTTTGTATTCCTGAAGTATTTCTTTCCCTTTAACATTTTCTCTGATTTTCATCTCTACAAGTGAAGCAAATATTTACTTTATGCTCTTCATCACACCCCCATAAAAACTTTCCTTAAAAAAAAAAAAAATGTACATTCAACTGTGGATTCCTGGCACACACTATTTTCCTCAGACTGTTTTGAGTGAACAATGATAATTCTCAGAGTTTATGTCACCACAAAATCAATATTCATCCCAAAATTTAATGGTTTTGAATATTTATTTTTTGACTTTGAAAAATTTTCAGAATTTTTTTTTCCATCAGAAACCCCTTGTGTATAATGAATAGTTTCCACAAAACTGAATTTTTGTTGGCAGAAGTTTTAGGTAAAACTTCTCGATTTGCCTTGGATGTTGTGTAATTTGAAAGCAAATATTGGTTTAAATAGCCCATCACATATTTTCTCAGTTTCCAACTGTGGATACTGGATTTCGACTCCTGACAACCAAAAAAAGTCACTTTCTTTCCTGTTTTACATGTTGAAATTTTGAGTAAGATTTCATTTGGGGAAAAGCTTCTGTTGCTTTTTTTTTAAAAAAGGGAAAAAAAGACCAAAGTCTCAAATACTGGCTGTTAGTTCAGCTTCATTTTCCTATAATTGGAGATAAGAAAGAAGACACAGCAAAGTGTGAGTGAAGATCCTTAAGACTGAAGGAGAGGCAGAAAAATGCAGACCAAGGAGCAGAAACTGGAGGAAGGGTAGATGGGTGTGTTCCTGCTGGGTAGCCAGGCAGAGCCAGCTTCATAGGAGGGACCAATTTTTAGGTTCATCCTCACTTGACTTGCTCAGATTGTCTCCATATTTTTCTTGTTTTTAGTTCCTATCTTGACAAGAACATTTCATCTTTTCAGGGGTGTAAAACCAACAGAATCATGACCACTTGTTTCACAGTGTGTATGGTTGATGTCATGTTTGGGTTTTTTTTAATGTTTCATTTTTATCTTTTGGACGTACCGTACAGCATATGGGATCTTAGTTTCCCTACCAGGGATTGAACCCTTATCCCCTACAGTGGAAGTGCAGAGTCTTACCCACTGGCTGGCTGGCTGGTGTGCATGCTCAGTCATGTCCAACTCTTCACAACTGTAGTCCTCCAGGCTCCTCTGTCCATGGGATTTTCCAGGCAAGAATACTGGAGTGGGTTGCCGTTTCCTTCTCCAGGGGATCTTCCTGACCCAGGGATCAAACCAGTGTCTCCTGAGTCTCCTGCATTGACAGGTGGATTCTTTGCCACTGAGGCACCTGGGAAGCCCCCTTAACCATGCCCCTATGTCATGTTTTATGACACTTTTGACCAAGCCTTTTCCCTCATTGAGAAATTAGAGGAACACTACCCTAACCCTCTCATCTTCCACAATGCTTACAAATATTTACCACATACACACTCTTAATGGTATTTTTGCTTATGATGAACTTAAACATAATAGTAGGAAATTTATGCTCCATTGAGGGTAAAAGGAAAGCGAAGTTTTATATTTACAATAAGGTCACCCCAAAGATGTTCCTATATATAAGGCAAAAAGGAACTGTATCAAAACATTAATAGTGGTTGTCTTTAAGTAACAGAACTGAGTGATTTTTTTGGTTGAAAAATTAACATTTTTGTGAATAGATTTTCCTTTTATTAATGTAAAAATGTTAATATATTTTATAGATGATTTCAGAAAATTATTTCTTGATATGCTTATGATTTTTATACAAATGACTTGTTTTAGCTAGTTTCTTGCACTGGTTTATACATCTTATATCTTACACTGCATCCTTATAAGAATTTTTAAATCTGTCTAGATAATTTTTTCCTACAAATGCTATATAGTTTCTTCTAGTCTTTAATTTTGTAAAAATATTCATTTTTAATGACTCTCCAAAGAACCATATAAAGCCAAACATAAATTACTGTGTGTCCAAATCAATGGCTATTAATAAGTGATATATCCCATGGTCATGATTAATATTTGAATAAGCTTTTGCTTTGATTCACATCATGTTTTAAATATGCTGTTTGAAAAAGATTGACTTAAGAGAAATCTATGACAACTAAATCTTTTCTACTTGTAAGGTTTCATTTCATTTGGATGTAAGAATATTACTAGATGCTTAGATGCTCAGCAATCAAATTCAAATTCTTAGATCTCAAATATGAATGAGGATTCTAAGAAAAATACCATAATTTTTGTTACATTTTTTTTCTTTCTTTGCCTTTCCTCTTTCTGGCACTTTCAGCTTTAGTCATCATAGTTCCTATTTTGCTTGCTTTATTTCCACATACAACAGGATTATCAGAAGGGAGAGAAAACAGCTCATCTGAAGGCAGTGATGGGAAGGATGTTTACTTTTCTCTCTCTCTCTCTCTCTCTCACACACACACACACACACACACACACACACACGAGGGGTGGATTCTCTGCATTGGGGAAACTCACTTCAGAATACTTTTCCCTTAGAAGTAAGAAGAAACTATGATGCTATATGTATACAGTTTTCATTCATGATGGGTTAAAATAAGAGTTCATGGGCTGGCCCAGGAACACACCATTTTATAACATTGTACACATGCGAAACTTTCATTCTGAAATCTAGACAGCTGTTGTCAAAAGATTCTATGAGGGCTCAGTGGGTTCTGTCGGGCTGGAACTGCTGGCCCTCTGCAGGGGCGTCCTTAACAGTCTGGAGTAAGCAGGAAAGAAAGGAACCTGGTCTTGCTCTTGAGGCATTTGAAGTTGGGAGATGGGACCCACAATGGAAAGATGATTATTTCAAGACAAATTATATGTGGCCCCACTCCCAGGTAACATTTTAATACATTTTTTGAATTTGTTCATTCAGCATCTGTTTCTTGACTTGATAGTACTTATCTTTTTTTTATATTATAAATGATATTTTCTAATATAAATAATACATATTATTTATATATGTAAATACATATATACATATATGTATTATTATTACATTATACATTTATGCATTGTTATGTGTATTATATCTATATTATATATTATATCTAATTGTATCTAATATAATATATTACATCTAATATAATAATACATATATGACAGTAGGAACACTCAAACTACCTCACAATTGCACTCATCTCACACGTTAGCAAAGTAATGCTCATAATTCTTCAAGCCGGGCTTCAACAGTACGTGAACCGTGAACTTCCAGATGTTCAAGCTGGATTTAGAAAAGCCAGAGGAACTAGAGATCAAATTGCCAACATCCGTTGGATCATTGAAAAAGAAAGAGAGTTCCAGAAAAACTTCTGCTTTATTGACTATGCCAAAGCCTTTGACTATGTGAATCACAACAAACTGTGGAAAATTCTGAAAGAGATGGGAATACCAGACCACCTGACCTGCCTCCTGGGAAATCTGTATGCAGGTCAGGAAGTAACAATTAGAACTGGACATGGGAGAACGGACTGGTTCCAAATAGGGAAAGGAGTATGTCAAGGCTGTATGTTGTCAACCTGCTTATTTAACTTATATGCAGAGTACATCATGAGAAATGCTGGACTGCATGAAGCACAAGCTGGAATCAAGATTGCTGGGAGAAATATCAATAACCTCAGATATGCAGATGACACCACCCTTATGGCAGAAAGTGAAGAGGAACTAAAGAGCCTCTGAATGAGAGTGAAAGGAGAGTGAAAAAGCTGGCTTAAACTCAACATTCAGAAAACTAAGACCATGGCATCTGGTCCCATCACTTCATGGCAAATTGGTGGGGAAACTGGAAACAGTGACAGACTTTATTTTCTTGGGCTCCAAAATCACTGCAGATGGTGACTGCAGCAATGGAATTAAAAGACGCTTGCTCCTTGGAAGAAAAGTTATGATCAACCTAGACAGCATATTAAAAAGCAGAGACATTACTTTACCAAAAAAGGTCCGTCTAGTCAAAGCTATGGTTTTTCCAGTAGTCATGCATGGATGTGAGAGTTGGACTATAAAGAAAGCTGAGCACCGAAAAATTGATCCTTTTGAACTGTGGTGTTGGAGAAGACTCTTGAGAGTCCCTTGGACTGCAAGATCAAACCAGTTCATCCTAAAGGAAATCAGTTCTGAATATTCATTGAAGGACTGATGCTGAAGCTGAAACTCCAATACTTTGGCCACCTGATGCAAAGAACTGACTCATTTGAAAAGACTCTGATGCTGGGAAAGATTGAAGGTGGGAGGTGAAGGGGACAACAGATGATGAGATGGTCGGATGGCATCACCAACTTGATGGCCATGAGTTTGAATAAACTCGGGAAGTTGGTGATGGACAGGGAAGACCGGCTTACTGCAGTTCATGGGGTCACAAAGAGTCGGACACAACTGAGTGACTGAACAGAACTGAATGATGACAATAGAAAATAGAGCAATGCAGACTTATTTGTTATGACAAAATCAGGAAGAACTTGAATGTCTGTTGGTAACTGAATGAGTAAACTAAGGTTGATCTATTCAGTGGGATAATAGGCACCAATAAAAAAAAGAAAAAATTAAGAATATCTGTTTTTATGGATGGGGGCCATGATGTATTTTAAAGAATGAAGATCATGATGCAATGAAATGTTCATAGTTTGATATCCTTTTTGCAAAGACAACAGTGCTAGTATTAGTTGCTCAGTTGTGTTTGACTCTGCCACCCCTTGAATTGTAGCCCACCCGGTTCCTCTGTCCATGTGATTTTCCAGGCAAGAATATTGGAATGGATTGCCTTTCCTTTCTCCAGGAGATCTTCCCAACCCAGGTATCGAACCCATGTCTCTTGCATTGTAGGAGGATTCTTTACTGTCTGAGTCACCAGGGAAGCCCAAATGACATCAGTGGACCCCTGCACAAAACAGTTTGAATTTAAAAGGATAAAGATGTAGATATAAAGCTGTTAATGTTGGTCACCTTAAGGACAAGTGGGCTATTCATTTTTTAAATTTATTTTTGTATTGAGGAAAAAGAAGATAATTTTAAAACAAAATGAAAATTTGGAAATTCATAGCAGATTAAAGAGAAAGAATAAAATCCCTTTGAGGGGCTTCCCTGGCAGTCCAAGGTTAAGATTCCACCTTCTAATGCAGCTGAAAACTACAATCCCACATGCTTTTTTATTATTACTATAAGGTAAAATAAAACGTAAAAATCTATTTTAAAAATTATATTGACTTCTGATTTCTGTTTCGTTTGGTATTATGTGTGTGTATGTGAGAGAGAGAGAGAGAGAAACTGCCCTTGATAATTAATTATAAATAGATGTCCACTAGTCTACGTCACTTCAGGGCCCTTCTGGCAAGAGTGCTTTGACCCAGAGCCACCCCACAGAACCACAAGGGAGAGACATAAGCAGGCTGACTTTTCCCTTCCCTAAGGCATCCTGCCCTCCCTGTGGGAAAGGCCTGAGGGCCTCAGATCCCTTCTGTGTATCTCCACAACCTAAAAGGAGAGCAGGAGTTTCCTAAAGTGTAAAACTATGGGACTAAAGGCTGTGGCTCTCATGCCAGCCTGACCCTGCTCTTGTTAAGGCTTCTCTGGTCACCCTGAGGGATTCTCCTACGTCATCGTACAGAACCAAGATGGCTTCCCCCGGGGCAGGCCGGATGCGCCCGCCAGAGGGACGCCCGCAGCTTCTGGAGTCTGGTCCACTGATTACCCTTTGACAAAGTGTGTGTTCCTGCTCCAGACAGTGCTTGTGCCTCCATGACATCAGTTCAGTGGCCTCAGGAAAAGTAGGGACCTTAGTCCTGTTTTCTCTGTACCTCCCTGAAAGGTGATTCGCCTAGTGATAGGCGTCCATTGCGTCAGAATGACGCGTTCGTCAGTCAAGCACAAAAGGAAACGGTTCCCCGTGGCAAACAAGGAAGCACAGCAAGAAAATCCAGAGGAAGAGCTCGGGCTTCCACTGATGGTGGAATCTGAGCTGTTCCTTAAAGAACAGGTTCACAATGAGTAATTAAAAATAAATTCATCTGTGAGTGTGTCATACTTAGTCCTCAGCCTTAAAATTTCTTGCCAGGAGCTTTCAGGTTTTAAAATGTCCCCTGATCCCACACAGAACACCTGTCTAGCAAACTCATCTGGTCCTACAGTCCCAGCCAATTCGGTGTTTAAGCCAGAGGGATTTTGTTGAACTATACATCAAATGTATTTCTAGGGTTAAAAAAACTAGTTTTTTTCAATTAAAAATTGGATATGGGAGTTGGGGGTGGGGGTGGGGGTAGAAACACTCCTACACCCAACATGTGGAAGAAATATGTGCATTTAATAAGATCTCTGAGGCAGCTCTTTGGCCTCTAAAACTATAGGCTGAGAACTATTTCCCTGCGATACTTTGATTCCATGGGAATGAAAGGGAAGACAGTCACCAGATCAGTGCCTGCAGACAAGAATTCCTTGAAAGCTCTGAGGTTCCGGCGGCATGTGTCACTGGGCGGGCAGATGGAATACTGTGGACCTGCCCTTGGCCATATTCAGGATGTATAGAAAAGTCTGTGCTCAGTCGCTTTAGTTGTATCTGACTCTTGGCGACCCCACGGACTGTAGCCCACCAGGCTCCTCCATCCCTGTGATTCTCCAGGCAAGTATAGTGGAGTGGGTTGCCAGGCCCTCCTTCAGGGGATCTTCCTGACCCAGGAATTGAACCTGCATCTCTTATGTTTCTTACATTGGCAGGTGAGTTCTTTGCGACTAGTGTCATCTGGGAAGCCCCGTATAGAGGAGTAGCCTCAAGTTGTTAAGTCAGCATCCCACTCACAAGTCACTTTAATTACATGGCTTTGATCATTCCATGATACCAGACAGCTGGTGAAAACTAAAGAAGGAAAAAAATCTAATGTCCAGATGTTTTTAGCTTGTGGTCATGTAGCAAAACACCTGTGCACCAAACTAGTATTTTATCCAGATGTTTGATGACCTTTAACTCTTTTCTGCATAGTTTATTTCTTTCTATTAGCCAGTAGATTAAAATTTAATTTATCTCCAAGTTTAGGCTTTAATGAAACAAAAATAAAGGAATTATAAGAATCTACCGCATGTGGCGAGTCCTGTTTTCTGCTACAAAAATATGGGAGACTCTGGTTTCACAAGGACAGAGTAAAGATATACCCACCTAATCGCTTTCTCTCAAAACTGACCAAGAAATATCAAGGAGAACAGGTAACAGAAATTCATACCCATCCTTCAGAAACTGGAGATGTCTGTGCTCTTGGTATATGGAGATAGGATTTTGAAAGAGGAACATCAAAGAGTCAGAGAGAAGGAAAGTCAAACCTCAGTGTCTGCAAAGGGTGTGGGAGGAATGTCTATGAGAAGTGAGCTAATTTTCCATACAGAACCCAGAAAAGCACAGGAATGGGAAAATCTGGGCAGGGGCCAGCAGAATTAAATTGAGCCTGCCCCCCACCCCACCCCAGTTCTCCACCCTCATCCAGTTCCCAAGCAGTTTATTGGCCTCTCTTCTCTTTCCAGACACTCAGGTAAACATAAAAAGAGAGAAAGTGAAAGTCGCTCAGTCGTGTCTGACTCTTTGCAACCCCATGGACTATACAGTCTATGGAATTCTCCAGGCCAGAATACTGGAGTGGGTAGTCTTCCTTCTCGAGGGGATCTTCCCAACCCAGGGACCGAACTCAGGTCTCCCACATTGCAGGTGGATTCCTTACCAGCTGAGCAACATAACTCTCATCCCTTAAGTGCAGGACGCATGAAATGAATTCCTTCCAAAGAGGACAGTATGGAAATAGAGGCAAAGGTAACTCTATAGCAGAGAAACCTGACGAACTACCTCACCCAACTGATCAAAGTTAACGTCATCAGTGATAAACCGTGTTGATAGCTTCAATGATATAATGACAATGACTCAGTGGCCTTTGTCTCAAAAACCCGTAACTCCAATGCGGTAGGCAGAATAATGGCCCCCCAAATGTCCACATTCTAAACCCTAGAATGTATTGTGGTGGTTTAGTTGCTAAGTTGTGTCTTACTCTTGCAACCCCATGGACTGTAGCCTGCTAGACTCTGTTCATGGGCTTCTCTAGGCAAGAACCCTTATGGGAAAAGAGACTTTGCAGATGAGATTAAGGATAGGGACCTTGAGATGCAGAGATTATCCTGGATTATCTGGGGGAACCCAATCTAATCCCAAGAGTTCTTAAAAGTGGAGACCTTTTACTGCTCTGTCGCCAGAGATGAGAAGTGACGATGGTAGCAGGGTCAGAGGCAGAAGTGTCGGAGAGAGTCGCTCGGTTGGTTGCTCCAGGAAGGGACCGCTGGCCAAGGGACTGTATTGATAGACGGCTTCTAGAGACTGGAAAAGGCAAGGACACAGTATCCCCCAGAATTTCCAGAAAGGAATACAGCCCAGGTGACACTTTGATTTTGTCCCAGTGAGACTCACGTCACACTTCTGACCTACAGAACTCTAAGTAAGAAATTTGTGTTGTGTGGTTTAAGCCACTAAGTTTGTAGTAATTTGTTACGGCAACAATAAAAAAAACTAATACATTCCATCTAACCCTGATGAAAACATCACCCCAACCCAAACTGAGGGACATTGTGCAAAGCTCAAAATTCTCAAAGTCATCCAAAACAAATAGTACAGAAATTGTCACAACCTAGGGACGCCTAAGGAGGCGGGATAACTACATGTAAGGTGGCATCCTAGATGAGAAAAAGGACATTGATAAAAACTAAGGAAATCTGAATAAAGTATCGACTTTAGTTAATAGTATCATAATGCTATTATGTTGGTTCACTAGCTCTAATAAATGTATCACGATAACATTAAATGTTAGCAATAGGGGAAATTGGGTAAGACTATATAGACACTCTGTGCTATCTTTGTAATTTTTCTGTAAATCAAGACTCTTCTCAAACAAAAGTTTATTTAAAAAAATTCGCTGGATAGGAATAGCAGTAGATTAGGCACAAAAGGCCAGGGAATAAGAAATGATTCCAATACAATCTATCCATAGTGAAGCACAGAGATTTTAAAAAAAAAAGATTAAAAGAAAATATAAACAAAGACAAACAGAAGTCTTGAAAACTGACTTGAAGCCACCAGAAACTGGAAGAGACAAGGAAGGATTCTCCCCAGCAGTTTTCCAGGCCAGAAGCTATGGTCACATGTATGCTTTGCTGCATATATAATATTAATAACTATGATCAACCACCTCTACCTTTATAAGTACATAAAGTCAAATGGGTTTAAAATCACTAACTCAACAACTATCTGCTTCACATGCAGACTCTGGATTGGTTAGAGTTTTATCATCCTTCATCTCAACCTCATGGTCTTATGTTGTCCCGTATGAAGTTCAGGGTGATTCATCTCCTTTCCTTTTTTTTTTTTTTTCATCTCCTTTTCTAAGTTGATAATTTTCCAATACCAGGCAAATTCCTGACTTTAGTGTTTTGTACTTTTCTATGCTAATACAATGCCAGGTGAGATCCAGAGATTGGGAGAACACAGAATGGCACATAAAGGTTAGTTGTTAATTCTAGCAAAATGATCAAGCAAGTTTTTTTTCTCTCTGCACCTAAGGATAATTTTTTAAAACCTTTTTGATATATTTTTTTCTAGTTTTATTGAGAAACAGTTGATATACATCACTGTGTAACTTTAAGGCCACCAGGATAATGGTTTGATTTACACGTTAATACTTTTAATGAGGACAATTAAATTGAAACTAAATGTGTTTTCAGAGCATCAGTAAGGCTGGTGATCTTCATAAACTTTAATCGGTAGAAAAATTTTACTGTTTCATGTGGCTCAACAAATATATGAACACACTTACACGTATATCAGAGTCATAAACAAAATTTGAGCGTGAGTCCACTCACTTTTTTTAGGTTTTTTTTTTCTTTTTTTTGTTTTTGATGTGGACCATTTTTCAAGTCTTTATTGAAGGTTTGTTGCAGTATTGCTTCTGTCTTATGTTTTGGTTTGTTGGTCGTGAAGTATATGCGATATTAGCTCTCCAACCAAGGATCAAGCTCACACCCCCTGCACTGGAAGGCGAAATTCTACCTGCTGGACTATCAGGGAAGTCCCATTCATCCACTTTTAATGATAATATCTGACCTGTTTTTAGTAGAATGAAAGTGATGAGAGAGTGATGGGAGATTTGGACCATTAACATTTATTATTTACATATAATAATATTAATATATTATAATATTAATTAATATTAATAATAATGTTATTAACATTTAACATTATTAAAACATACCACAGAAATATAGTCACACTCCTGCCTAACATGCCTCAGGCACTCCCCAGAACAATTAGAATAAAATCCACTCACTTCCATGGCCTACAAAATGCCTGCATGGGGTCTGGCCCACACCCACCTCTCTCTCTCACCCCATCTGGGATCACTCTCTCTCCCATTTGCTATGCTTTAGCTCAGGGGTCAGCAAACGATGGGCTCCCCCAATGATTCAGCAGGTAAAGAACTCACCTGTCAATGGAGGAGATGCAGGTTCGATTCCTGGATTGGGAAGATTCCCTGGAGAAGGAAATGGCAATCCACTGCAGTATTCTTGCCTGGGTAATCCCATAGACAAAGGAGCCTGGTGGGCTACAGTCCATGGGGTCACAAAGAGTTAGACACAACTGAGCAAACAACAGCCCACAGGCAAAAGCCAGGGAACCTGTTTTTGTACAGCCCCTGAGCTGAGAATGGCTTTTATTAGTACATTTTTTGTTATTCAGTTATTCAGTTGTGTCCGACTCTTTGCAACCCCATGGTCTGCAGCACGTCAGGCTTCCCTGTCCTTCACCTTCTCCCAGAGCTAGCTCAAACTCATGTCCTTTGAATCAGTGAGGCCATCCAACTGTCACATCCTGTGTTGTCCCCTCCTTCTCTTGCCTTCAATCTTTCCCAGCATCAGGGTCTTTTCCAGTGAGTCAGCTCTTCTCAGCAAGTGGCCAAAGTGTTGGAGCTTCAGTTTCAACATCAATCCTTCTAATGAATATTTAGGATTGATTTCCTATGGGACTGGTTTGATCTCCTTGCAGTCCAAGGGACTCTCAAGTGTCTTCTCCAAAACCACAGTTCAAAAGCACCCATTTTATTATCAAGTGTGAAACAGATCGCCAGTCCGGGTTGGATGCATGAGACAAGAGCTCAGGGCTGGTACACTGGGATGACCCAGAGGGATGGGATGGGGAGGGAGGTGGGAGGGGGGTTCAGGATGGGGAACGAATGTAAATCCATGACTGATTCATGTCAATGTATGGCAAAAACCACTACAATATTGTAATTAGCCTCCAACTAATAAAAAAAAAATGGAAAAAAAAAAGCATCCATTTTTTAGCATTCAACCTTCTTTATGGTCCAAGTCTCACATCCATACAGGACTACTGAAAAAATCATAGCTTTGACTAGACGGACCTTTGTTGGCAAAGTAATGTCTCAGCTTTTTAATATGCTGTCTAGGTTTTCATAGCTTTTCTTCCATGGACCAAGCATATTTTAATTTCGTGGCTGCAGATACCATCTGAGGTGATTTTGGAGCCCAAGAAAATAAAGTATGTCACTGTTTCCACTGTTTCCCCATCTATTTGCTGTGAAGTGATGGGACCGGATGCCATGATCTTAGTTTTCCGAAAGTTGAGTTATAAGCCAGCTTTTTTAAATGGTTGCAAAAAAAGTCAAAAGAAGAACACTATATTGCAACATATGAAAATGACAGGTAATTCAGTTCTCTGTGTCTATAAATGAGGCTTTATTGGAACACAGCCACCCTCATCTGTATGGGTTTCCCTGGTGGCTCAGATGGTAAAGAATCTGCCCACAATGTGGGAGACCTGGGTTCCATCCCTGCATCAGGAAGGTCCTCTGGAGGAGGAAATGGCTACCTACTCCAGTATTCTTGCCTGGGAAATCCCATGGACAGAGGAGTCTGGCAGACATCTCTTCCTATACGAGCATCCCTGGAGAGAGACTGGGTTGAAGGTTCCTTCTTTCCCATCTGGCAGCAGTGATTAATTGAAAAGTTTTCTGGAGACCAGGCTTGGTGCTCAAGGATGTGGCGATTCCTCCTGCAGTCAGTGTGAAGGATGCTCCCCACCTATACACCAAGAGCCTAGGGAGCAGGGGGAAGGGACTATGAGCTCCATCTCCCAGACTCCAGGCAACAGAGGCGGCTTCAGAGACCCTCCTTGGGGTCATTCATGCCATGGCTCCGTCAGATCACAGCCGGCGAAGCAGCAAGCACCGTCCAGAATTTCTGGCGTAGCTTGTGAACACAGGAAAGGGGGTGAGGTGTTCCTTCACTGCATCGCACTGGTCCGCGGGAGCAGTCCACCACTCTCTGGGTGAAAGGGATGGGAAGGAGGAGTCAAAGTGCACCACTCTGCAACCAGAAGGCCTGCACTCTCCACAACAGCTGCAGGACCACGGACAGTCACTCGCCCACTCAGAGCCAGGATCCGCTTCTAGGAACTGTTATTACCAACTTGTCTACCTTATCTACCTTGTAAACTATGACTTACAGGAATAGAAAGCCTTCAGTCATTGTCTCTTAAGGCCATGAAGCTGAGAACACCAAAGTCTACCTAATACACACTCCTGTGACAGCCCCACTTAGTTAAATTGGTACATCCTTTTTTTTTCTTTTTTAAATTGGATCATCCTTAGGTGTATTATTTTTGTTCTTAAAATATGAAAAGAGAAGATGCGTGTGAGACTTTAAGGGATGCTGGCTTAAAATGCAAATACATCGTGTGAGATGCAGGGGGAAGTCTGTCGGAGGCAGTGATGAGAAAGTTGGAGATTCTGAAAAAGAAGGAACAGATCACGGCCGGCCAGGGAGAGAAATGCCTCAATACTTGCGCTCATGTTTAAGTGGCAGTTTTCGTTTGGAAGCAAAATGTTTCTCAAGGCAATTCAGCAAGTGGGGCTTGGTTAGGAATGGTTTGGTGTAACTGAGAGCACTGAACTCCAAGGGGAGCATTCCGACCGAGGCTGTGGCGGGATTTTGAACCGAAATTTAGAGGGAAATGCAGTGAGTCCACCAAGAGTGAGGACAATGCTGGGCTCCGAGCTGTTTTAACATAAACCTGTGTCTGTTAAGACCCTGACGCCGGGAAAGATTGAAGGCAGGAGGAGAAGGGGACGACAGAGGATGAGATGGTTGGATGGCATCACCAACTCAATGGACATGAGCTTGAGTAAGCTCCAGGACTTGGTGAGGGACAGGGAGGCCTGGTGTGCTGCAGTCCATGGGGTTGCAAAGTGTTGGACGTGACTGAACGACTGAACTGAACTGAACTGAACTGATGTCTGTTAATGCTGGTTTTGAGAGCCCTGGCCCTGAAGTTGGGAGATGGGGGCGCAAGAGGATATTCTGACACTTTCCAGCTATGAGAAGCTACTCTCTGGGGGAGGGGGCGGTGTTTTCACTGTAAAATTGGGATTCTACCATTTAGGGCTATTGTGAGGAGCAGAAACCCTGCATGTAAAGCGACTTCTGTGGTGGCCTGTTCAGAGGGCATCTGTCAGTGCTGTGTTAACCCGCCAGGTCGGTCACTGTGTAGACTTCTAAAATCACATCATGATCTTCACTAGGCTGCGAAGCTACCCGCGTGAAAGCTTAGCTGATATGTTGTTCAGTCGCTCAGTCGTGTCTAACTCTCTGTGACCCCATGGACTGCAGCATGCCGGGCTTCCCTGTCCTTCACTGTCTCCTGCTCAAACTCATGTCTATTGAGTTGGTGATGCTATCCACTCTGTCGCCCCCTTCTCCTCCTGCCCTTGATCTTTCCCAGCATCAGGGTCTTTTCCAATGAGTTGGCTCTTCACATCAGGTGGTCAAAGTATTGGAGCTTCAGCTTCAGCATTAGTCCTTCCAATGAATATTCAGAGTTGATTTCCTTTAGGATTGACTGGTTTGATCTTACTGTCCAAGGGACTCTCAACAGTCTTCTCCAGCACCACAGTCAGAAAGCATCAATTCTTCAGTGCTCAGCCTTCTTTCTGGTCCAACTCTGATATGAAAATCTGACAGATTCTACCTGGGGTACCTGGAGCCACTTCACCCTGAGAGAACCACAAGAATAGAATCATCTGCTGCCACAGATGCCAAGGGAACAGGGATGGTCCTCGCTTGGCTGAGGACTGGAGTGAGTCTGGGGTCTGACTCAGATAATTCGTGCAAGGCCAGAGCCACAGGAATTGTTCAGAATGGGACACGGGGCCCAGGGAAAGAACTCTGGCTGAACGGAGAGATTAGGCTGGAAAGATAAGAGCGGGAAGCAGAAAGTGGGTATGTGCCAGGAAGGTCTGAGCAGGTGGTACACACAGCTAGCTGGCTGACACTCTGGCACTGGGGTGTGGCAGGGGCACTTTCCTCCGCTATCCTGCAGAACACGTTGACCTTGCACATGGGTAACCTTTCTCACCCATCCCCAACCCACTCAGACCAGCTGTCAGCTTCCTTGGATGGATGCTTGCCCAGCTGCCTGTCACACCCCAGTGGCATCCAGAGCTCTGCTCCTTTCCTCACCTGCAACAAACAAGAAGACAAAGAAGAGAGCAGAGGCGGGCCGGGGTGAAAGGCCACTCGCCCTGGCCGGCAGTTAGAGGTGAGCCACCAGGCTCCAGGCCCCCAGCATCTGGAGGATTCCTTGGGTACAGGTGGAAGAGGCAATTCCACGTAGCAAAGGCCAACCCTCTTGTCCACTTACAAAGCCATCTCTCAGCATCCATTTATAGCAATTCACCAAGCACCTTCAAATTTTAAGGCTTGGAGGTGGAGAGAGAGCAGGACAGGTGCTGATGAGAAACGGCCCCGAGTTCTAGTCTGTACTGCTTTCCTGCATCTCTCATGCATCTTCCTGGCCTGACCATTGGCACCAGTTGGCAGGTAGGATTGCTGTGCAATTGTTCAATATGACCAGCCAAGCTATATGAGACAAAAGACAGTTTAGGATTATTGATTTTAAAATGTATGAAACAAAAAAAAAAAATAAAATAAAATATATGAAACAATGGAGTGGGTGAAAGATGAATACTGAGTATTTTTCAAGACTGTATAATATTTTATATACAAATAGACTTTGTGGCTTTCCAAGAAGAAAATAGAGCATGTAGTATTTCTATTGTACTGCAGAAAACGCTACAGGCTGGATTGAGCGCCACTCTGAATTTACAGGTCCAAGTCCTAAACCTCAGTTGCTCGGAATGTGACTGAATTTGGAGACAGGACTTTTAAAGAGGTAATTAATTTAGAATAATCAGGGTGGGCCCTAATCTAATGACTGGCATCTTTATAAGAGGAGATTAGGACACAAGACACCAACAGGTGCACCCACTAAGAGATGATCATCTGAAGACATAGCAAGGAAGCAGCTGCCTGCAAGCCAGAGAAGCCTCAGAAGAAACCATCCCTGCCAAAAGGCTGATCTCAGACTTCCAGCCTCAGGAAATAGTCGTGGTAAATTAGAAGCAATGACAAATTAAGCAATACTGTAGAAGCCAAAAGAACAGAATGTGGCCTTCCTTTAAAGAAGGACACCAAACCAAAGAAGCACATTCTCTCCTATCTGCAGCCCTTGTACAATAAACCATCATTATATAAAGAGAGACAGAAGGAGGCTGTGACCTGTCTCTCTAGTTTGGGGTGAGATAGGTTCCAAGAAGAGAGGATAACTTAGTCTATTTCATTCATTGCTTTATTTAGTTTTATTCCTTGTAGCACCCTGGTTTGAGAGGGCTTGCAACACAGTGTTCCAGCCAGTGTATTTGGCCAAATAGGTGACAGGAGGGGCCGGAACAGGTGAATGCCTCATCCTTGGGGTGACCAAGTGCAGTATTTTCCCCAGCATGCAATACACAAACATGACTTTCCATCATTTTCATTCTCTATATGTTTCCAGTGAGATGGAGAAGGTTGGGAGGTTGGGTTGTAGCTGAAATGGTTCTTGATCTATGAGGCCTTCATGTAGATAACAAAAGTCTGTGTGTAATCTCACCTGATTCCAACTAGTTATGGAGAAGGGAAATCCTCTTTGATCTATCTCACTGTTCCCTTGGGATACTCCCTGTCCTCACCAACCTCTGTTCTGCTCCCAAATTTACACAGAAGAGAAGTCAAGTAGGAGAAGCGTTACTGGGTAAATGTTCAATCGTCACTGATCAGTTTAGTGACCTTGGACAAATTACAAAGATCATATACTGAACTCCCTTGAATGTATAGATGAGGAAACCTTCACTATGACTCAATAGTTTGAAATATCAAAGAAATGGTTGGTGGTAACACCAAGACAAGAACCCTTATTCTCTCTAGTTCAGGTATTCAGCTGCCATTGCCCCTGAACCAGAAAACTGTCGTCATGCTGCAAGGAAATTATTCACTGATACAAAACAAACAAAAAAATCACCATGTGCGCTGTCACCATGGCAGATCAGCAGAGCTGTGATCCAACAAGACTGGCTTCCTCCAAATGGGATGGTCAAAATGGACAAAGGGCCTTGATGCTCATTGTGTTCAAGGATCAGTGTTCTGTTTTGCTGATGCAGAAGTCCCAGAATTGGTTGTATCCAGGACAGACTCACATCAACTATCCCTGAAGACCTGAGATCTAAAGCAGAATGCTAGTTTATTACCTTATAAGGGAGGATAGATCTATCTACTTACCCCAATCTCTGCAGCTCCTTCTAATTTTCCAGGTCCCTTAGAGGCTGTGTGATGATCATGAAATTAGAGTGCGGGGATTCCCAGGCCCCAGAACACCTGATGAAGCAGCCTGTCAGTGACCAAGTGCAGGATTGTGACCAAGAGGATTTCAGTGCCTGCCAGATCATTCTTCCCTCTACATCCTGCCCGCCCCCCCACCCACTGCTGAATCCCTGCCATCCAACTCTTTGCTTGAGAGGGTGGTGTTCAGCCTTGCCCCTCCTGTTAGCAGTCATCCTTCCCTAGATAAAGCAAGCACAATTGATTCCTATTCCTCCAGGTTAATAACACCTATTATGTCCAGCCTCAGGTAAGTTGGTACAGATGTCCTGCTATAATGGCATTGATTAGCCTAGGGCATCTCTATCTCCTTAGTCAATAATTTACTGATTTCACTCATTATCTTTTGGTACTTCCTCATTTAGTCCTGAAGTTGTGAGTGTCTTATTGTTACTCCATGTACTGACCACAATATCTGCTAAAAGCAAAGCCTATTTGAAGGAGGAAACAGACACAACAGGCTCCATCTTGAAAGCAGGACTCCATCTTGGGCCAGATGTGGACTTTGAGCTCTATGCCCAGTATCTACAGAAACGACATACCAACTGGAAAACCAGATCCCCTGGATGAAAGAGCCCCAGGGCTCATACCTAGACTGTCCGTCACCTAAAAGAATACCCTAATTATCTGTGTAACCAAATAGAATCATAAATTCTATTATGCTTATTGGGGTATGACCACAGGCCTAATGATAATTGTCCACTGTTAACTACCTAGGCTTATGGCATACGAATCACTGGTTAACTTTGACTGTATCTTTCTTTTTCTTTGTTCAGACTAGTTTCAGAGAATTTGGGGAGGTGGGTTTGAGCACATACACTTAGGGTATATAAGGTTTTCACAAAAACTGGTCGGGGTCCTTGGCTAAGAGGAGACTGCCTTGGGCCCGCTGGTGTAATAAACTGCACTCCACTATCTGCATTGTCCTTCTGAGTTTGTTTGTTTCCCGGAACGCGTGGCTACAACATACTGTCCAGCTTAGGGCGCCAACCAAAGAATTCTCATGGACCATCTTTGGAGAAATCATGAAGCGAAGCACATTCTGTGGTTGTTTAGTTGCTCAGTCGTGTCCAACTCTTTTGCGACCCCACAAACTGTAGCCCGAGGGCTCCTCTGTCCATGGGATTCCCCAGGCAAGAATACTGGAGCGGGTCTCCATTTCCTTCTCCAGGAGGTCTTCCCCACCCAGGAATTGAACCCGAGCTTCCTGCAATGGCAGGCAGCTTCTTTACCGCTGAGCCGTCAGGGAGGCCTGTAGCACATATTACAGCCTCTTGTTTCCTATTTTCACCCTTCGGCACTTGGGGCTGATTTTGTTGCCCTGAACCACACTCTGGCATAACTTCTCTAGTAATTCTTAGCCCTCTTTTGTCCATATTCCCTTTCTCTTCTAACCTCCCAGCAACCTTTCATCCCCATACTTAATCCCAGGCACTCACACGCAAGTACTGGTTGTACTGTGCTAACACACACCCTCAGCGCCTTCTGGAAAGCAGCAGAGATTAAATCCTTATTTCTGGTGCAGAGTACCACTGCCAGTTCTCAGCCCTGAGACCTCTTGGAGCCTCAGTTTCCTCACCTGCAAAATGATGATGGTCACTTTGGTCACCTGCTTTCTGCACAAGATTGCTGAGAAATTCAGAGAAGATAATGCAGGCCAGAACAGTCTGTAAAAGGCTCGGCAAGCCACCCAAAGGTAGAGAAAACAGTGCGGATAATTTGCCAAAAAAAAAAAATAGGTATTCATTTAAATGTGGCTTTGTTCCTTTGTTGCATCTAATTAAATCAAAGGAAATGTCAGGTTTAATTCTTAAAGACCAAGATTATGTTTTTGCCCAGGCAAGAGAAATGTGCCTTGGGGATACACTTAATTTGGTTTTTCTATGCTTTAGGATTAAAACCCTATCTGGAATTCTCATGCCTTTTTATCCTTCTATGCATTTTGATGCTAATGTAGGAAAGTTCAGCAGAGATGAATATTCTAAATATTTATTACCTTATTTAATGAGTATCTTCATTAATACTTAGGGTTCATCATGTGACTGGGCTTTTCAAAAGCAAGAGTAGGCGGATGGGAAGCCAAGCCTTGTGCTTGCTTGCAGAAAAAAAAAAATGGAGACACAAATAAGTAAATTTAATTAGGGATTGCACATGACGCGATTGAGCGATGCAGGCAAATTTACCCTGCCTTCCAGCGGGAGGGTTTTGTCCTGCTGGGTAACATTTCAAAGGCCCTGGTTCATGGGAACCATGTCTCCTTTCTGCCTAGACGCTCTTGCAAGCTGCTGTCAGGTGTAGAGATTTCATTTCAAATACCGAATGTTCTCCAGCTCCTGTAATAACCTGCAGCTGTTTGACCACTCGGTGCAAGAGGCTGAACGTTGTACATTGCCCCGGAGCTGCCTCAGACCAAAGCACAATATTTTCCGCTTCCAAGAATCAGTGAAGGGCCACCTATTAGTGGAATTTAAAATATTTTTCCAATTAAGTTCCAGACCTACCGAGTCAGTTTTGAATGCGAGAAGAAAGGGCCAGCAAGTGAACGGAGTTGCTCTAAAAAAGCTGTTTCTTGAGATGACGGGAGTTCGATGTTTGCAGAGCCCTCCACCCTCTTTCTGAATAAGGAAACACCTGCATGAAGCGGGGGTGCAAAGCCCTCCCTCCCTCCAGGCACAATGAGAGAGAAAATGCTGTGGATTTTTCAGTGCTGTTATCCAACGGTCAAAAAGTGAGTGTCTAACTAATAAGCAGTGGAGATAGTGGGTAGATAAGCCATGTTTGTTGAATGAATGAATGAATGAGTGAACATACTTTTATGAATGAGTCAACATACTTGTTGAATGAATGAATGAATGAGTGAACACTGTACTTTTAAAAACATTTTAACTTTGCAAAACTCCATTAGTCTGAGTTCAAGTTGTTGTTTTTTTTCCCTTAAAATTCTAAAAATACACACTTGGGAGGTTGTCACACCCCTCCAGGAAGGGCACCCAGAGACGGGTGAAGGGAGATGGGGCATATCTGTGATGGGCCGGGTCAGCTGACCCAAACCTGGCTTGGCGCTTAATGGAATCAGAGACATTCCGGCAGCATCGCATGTCCTTCTCTATCTGTACGTTTTAGGAGCAGACAGTGGGCCCTGGTTTGCATGCGTGTGGGTGTGAACTGAGTCGCTTCAGTCGTGTCTGACTCTTTGTGACCCTGTGGACCATAGCCTCTTTCCATGGGATTCTCCAGGCAAGAATCCTGGAGTTGGGTTGCCACACCCTCCTCCAGGGGATCTTCCCCACCCAGGGATCAAACCCAAGTCTCTTACATCTCCTGCATCAGGAGGCAAGTCCTTTACCACTTATTGCTTGGCTATTACTTTTTTTCTTTCTATCTTCTTTTTTTTTCCTTTTTAGATTGTTCAGGATTGACCATACTAGACTTGGTCATATTCCAAATACTTGTGTGAAGTGTGTGTATAACACTAAATGCAAGACTAAATGGTATTTAAGTTGTGTTCCAGAAGGATATGTGGGTGATGATTATAGACTCTAGAATTAGGAAAAGAAATAATGGGTATGATTTTCATTGTCTTCTGTTATCTAGTCAACCCCTCTGCCTTGCTTTTCTTTCTGTCATAAAAATAGAATGGAAGCAAAATGTCAAGGTCTTGTTTTTGCCACTGAATTGTCATGTGTATCCATTTAAATTTTTTCCTCCCCAGAACCAAGAGGTCCTTGACTGAGGGGACCTTTGGGGCCTTGGATACAAGGTTACACAGGAGGGTTTGCACAGAGTTACTGCAGCTGACCCCTTCTCTCTCCTTGTCCCAAACCTGAGGACCTTACTCTGAAGATACCCTGAGATTGGTCGTGTTGCGATGTCCACAGGAAATGAGTTATGGGCCTGATAAAACCAACCTTGCTGAGACTTCTCATGTGAGAGCTGGGTAGTATTTATCTGTGCTCTCTTTGTGCTGAGCAGCTTAGGGACACAGTGGAATTGGAGTCTGCAGAGTTAGACACCAGGATCCCAAGAGCAAATGTCTTATGTCAGAGCTGTGGCTCAGAGGCGTCAGTAGTGTCTTTATCTTGTGCGTTTGCCCAAGAACTGAAGGGCCTTTCACAATATGTCTGTGTTCAGTCACTTAGTCGTGTCAGACTCTTTGCAACCCCATGACTGTAGCCCGCCAGGCTCCTCTGTCCATGGGACTTCCCAGGCAAGAATACTGGAGTGGCTTGCCATTTCCATCTTCAGGGGAATCTTCCCAACCCCGGGATGGAACCTGAATCTCCTGGGTTTCCTGCATTGCAGGTGTGTTGTTCACCCACTGAGCCATCGGGGAAGCCTCTGAGCCATTGGGCAACTGTGAAGGGAATGACAATTTGGGATCCTTGTGAGATATACTAGGAATATACAGGAATGGAAGAGGGCGATGGAGAGGCGAAAGGGAACATTCCCGCATTTACTCTTCTGCATTGAACCCAGTCTCACAGCCTCACCAGTCACGGGCCACGGCCTCCTGCATCAAAGCCGTGACACCCAGGAGTCTCCCAGGACCGCTCCTGATTAATGGTTATGCTGAATGGTTGACCCAGCCTGGAACTTTCGCCTTTCCTTCTCTCTACACCTCTGACATCCCTGAGCTTCTTTCCAATGAGATTACTAGCTTGAGGAACATGCCCATGAAACCAAACCACACTGCTATGCCTCTTTTTTTTTTCAGCATCTTTTTATTACAGACTTTTCCCTCCCAACACGTTGAAGGGTGCCGGTGCTGAATGTACATGCAAAGTTGTTGGGACTGAGAAACATGATAAACCGTTAATGGATGTCCTCGTTTTAAATCTACAGTATCAGTAGATCTTTCTACTTAATTATGCCAAGAAAAAAAAAAGAGTGAAATTCTGTGTATTCTAGCCTCTGTCACCCTGGCAGTGCCTCGCTTACGTCACTGCTGGGAGCTTGGATCGATGGCCAGTTCTCAAAGACTGTCCCTGAGCAGAACCAAGATGCTAAAGAATAGCTTTCACATGTGGAGTTTCCTCTGCAGGACCTCAGGCTCATTCGTGCTCCAGCCCACGGGGGGAGTCACTTGCGAAAAGGCTGAGTGCCCGCAGCTGGCGGGGCTGAGCTGTTTCTGAAACTCGGAGCAGCTATGACTCACCCCTCCCACAGTCCGTTAACTTCTCTCTCCTCTTACGAGACCAGCTACCCTTCTCGCTCTGACTCCTACTTATTTTCAAATTTGCTCAATAACCGTGACATTCAAACCCAACCTGCTCCATGTACAGGGTGCTGAGAAAACATACACAGGGAGCCGAGGGTCTACAGAAAAATACAGTGACCAGAAAGGCAGGGCTCTCCTCTGCAACTCTGGGTAGTGAGAAAGAGGTGCTAAGAGGAGACTCCAGCACATTTTAGGACATGTGCCATCCTGCCCAGTCGAGTTAAAGGAATGTAGTCATCCTGACTGGTGATTTCAGGAAGTCACACCAGATGCCGAATTGAATTCACCAGTTCCTGTGTGATTAGGAACATGATACTTCAGTGCCCAAACCGGACTGAACTGGTGACAATATAGCTAAAATGGTTTCCTACCATAAAGCAGTGATGCTCAAAGCTATTCTCCCCGTGCTGCTTTCAGGTTCTGTTGCCAAAGTCACAAAAGGAAAGTTTTTAAAACAGGAAAAAAAATTTTTCAGAGAAGGTTCAGGTCTTTCTTCTGTGGCTCCAACTGCCAATACAATTAAAAAAAAAAAAAAAAAAAGCAATGAACTGTAGCTGGATTTAAGAGAAACTTTGAAGAAAGGGTAAAAAAAAAAAAAAAAAACAACGCCATCAGTTTGGTGCAAAGCCACTGAAACCATGTAGCAAGTAGCACCAACCCCTCCCATCCTTCCATCAGGCACCATGAATTTAAAATGTTCTTCAGTTGTACAGCCATTTCTGAGTTTGCCTCCTAAGCTCATCTGTGTTCACAGTCCATGGAATCCGAAAGCCTCAGAAACTTGGCAAAGCGGAAATATTCAACAGATTCACTTAGCAAATATTTGTTGCGTGTTAACCATGTTTCAGCACTGAGACATAGGGAATTACCATAACAATAATTGGCTTGGATATCAGCCCAGTAAAATTAACCACCGGACTATCAATGGGGACCCCAGAGAAATGTATTCAGTGTATTCAAATGTATTAAAAATATAAGTGATTTTCTACATAGTAATATTTTTTTTTCATATTTCTTTGCTTTAAAAGTTAGATCAACATGGGCTGTAACCTTTTACTTTGAGTTCTGACAATCTGTACACAACTCTCAGTGGAAGGCTCATCAGGGTGTCTATCCGGGTCGCTCAGTGGTAAAGAACCCGTCTGCCAATGCAGGAGACACAAAAGACATGGGTTCGATCCCTGGTTGGGATCCCTGGAGGAGGAAACGGCAACCCACTCCAGTATTCTTGCCTGGAGAACCCCATGGACAAAGGAGCCTGGCAGGCTACAGTCCATGGGGTCACAAAGAGTTGGACACAACTGAGCATGCACACATGCCCTGGTTTAAACTTCATCCCTTCTGTCTCCTGTCTCCTGATTGGTTTCTCCACCTTCAACGTCTTTTTTTAGCCATAGCATGTGGCATTCAAGCTCTTAGTTCCCTGACCAGCGGTCCAATCTGAACACCCTGCATTGGGAGCATGGAATATTAGCCAAGGCACCACCGGGAAGTCCTTTTAATCTTTTTTTCCCTCATTTCTTTTTTTACCTTTATTATATTCTTAAAGTCAAGTTTATAAAGGTATAGTATATAAAAACAAAACTCACTCCCTTAAGTACAGTTTGATGAGTTTTGACAAATGTATATGGTTGTGTAACCACCACCATAATCAAAATACAATAGATTTCCATCACCCCAAAAAGTTCTCAACCTTTTATAGCCAATCCCCTTTCCAGGTTTGGCAATTACTAACAATTTTTCTCTCTATAGTTTTGCCTTTTAAAGAATACTATGAAAATAAGATAATATATAATCTTTGTATCTGGCCACTTTCACTTAACATAAACCTTTTGATTTCATCCGTGTTGTGGTTATCAATAGCTCAGTCCTTTTTAATGGCTGAGTGGTATTCCTCTGTGTGGATATATAGTGACACATTGTTTTATGCATTCATCAGTTGGAGGACATTTTAGTTGTTTCCATTTTGATGATGCTATGAATAAAGCTCTAGAAACATTCAGAGATGGGTCTCTGTGTGAATACTTCTTCCTTCCTCCTGTGTTAAATAAAAGCATAGGAATGAAGTTATGGGTCATATAGACAATGTATGTGGGTGTTTGGCTTTATAAAAATCTCTCAAACTGTATTTCAAAGTGGCTGTATAATTTTGTATATCAACCCGCAGGGAATAAAAGTTCCAATTGTTCTGCATCTTTATCCACACTTAGTGTTGCCAGTCTTATAAATTATCTAGGATATCTTTGCCTAAGCTAAGGTCATAAAAACTATGTATAAAATTGATACTATTCCTTTCTTAAATGGTTGGTAAAATCCAAATCATCTGGTCTGGAATTTCTTTGTGGAGAGGTTTTTAACTACAAATCCAATTTCTTTCATTCAGTTTCTTTAGTAGAAAGCTGTTCAGGTTATCTGTTTCTTCTTGAGTGGGCTTTAGTGGTTTGCGTTTTTCAAGAGATGTCTATATCGAAACTATCAAGCTTACTGGCATAAAGTTGACCATGATATATCCTCATTATCATTTTAATATTTGTAGTGATGGCCCTCTTTCATTTGAAAAATTGCTCATTTGTGACTTTGTTGTACTTTTTTTGCCAATCTGGCTAGAGGTTTATCAATTTTATGGATCTTTTCAAGAAACAGCTTCTTGTTTTTACTTTATTTTCACCTGTTTTCTAGTATATTAATTTCTGTTTTTATTTTTATTATTTCTTTCCTTCTGCTTGCTTTGGGTTTAATTTGTTCTTGTTTTTTTAACTTTTTTAAGGTGAAAGTCTAGGTTAACAGTTCGAAAGCTTTCTTCCTTTCTAATATAAGCATTTAATGCTATAAATTTCTATATAAGCCCTGCTTTAGCTGTAACCTAGAAATTTAATATGTGTGTCAATCAATTTTATTCAAATGATATTTTTAAATTTTCTTTGTAATTTCTTGTTTAACCATGGGTTATTTAGAAGGGTAATGATTAATATTCAATATTTGAAGGTTTTTTTCCTAGAAATATTTCTGTTATGACTTATGGTTTAATATCATGTGATCAGAAAACTTACTTTGCATGAACTACATTTCTCCTCAAAGCCACATTCTAAGTGAAAAACATCTCTATGTATTGCTATGGAGTGGTCTCCAGAATACAGTGTGAATAAAGCAAGGTGGTGATATATCTCACATATGCTTTTAAATAGAAGGAAAGACTACCCACTCCAGTATTCTGGCCTGGAGAATTCTATGGACTGTATAGTCCATGGGGTCGCAAAGAGTTGGACATGACTGAGTGACTTTCACTTTTAAACCACAAATAAATAAGCAAAATGATTCCCTATGGAATGGATTGAAGGAACCAGGTGGAGATGAAGGGTAGAAACTAGAGTTCCCTGAAAACACTTTGTCTTGTAGATTTTCTTGGGAAGCATGATTATAAAGCAAAATTGAATAAAAGAGAAAAAGAAAAATACTCTTAAAAACAAAAGGCTCCCAAAACTATACAGATGGGCAAAATTCCTAAGCAAATACAGTGCTTTGTATTTGCTTACAAAAGTAAGCAAATGCTTCATGTGGACCTTCTTAAAAGAAGTATTGTGGCTAAAGTTGGCAAACTAGTTTTTCTCTGGGAGCAAATCATTCCTCTGCTAAAACCTTCCAAGAACCCTACTGCTTACCCAAATGAGCACAATACACATTCACCCCCTCAGTGCTATCTGAGATGAATTTTTCTTTTTCTTTTCTTTTTTTTTTTTTGAGATGATTTTTAAGTGATCCATGGATAGATGTTTTCTAAAATTTTAATTGTAACTGATTCATTGTAAAGTGTATTATTAGAAAAATAAAACTAGTATAACAAAACTGGTTTGGGGGATATTATTGCTTAGGGCAAGATTAAGTAAAAAAGAGGTGATTTTAATATTTTTTTTAATAAATAATAAGACAGAGGGCATGGATATGGCAAAATGTTAAAAAAAAAAAAAGAGTGGGGAAAATACGTTTGGCAATGGTGGCTGACAAGATGGGGTTCAAGTTTTCCACATGGCACCCAGGGTACTTTCCTCTCCAACCTCATTTCTTGCCACTTCTTGCCCAGCATAGTATGCCTCAGCAACAAACACCAAATATCACTGATTTTCCACTCTCCAAAAGGTGTCTTGCCTTCCTAAGCCCACCTTTTTCTACTCACCTACTCTCTGAACTCCAAATTATCCTTTAAGGCAGCTCTCAGGCAGACCATACATCTTGATTTCCACCCTCACTGCGCTTATCTACAGTATCTGGGAACGGTCTCCGTGTGTTTGTAACCCACAGGACTTTGAGCTCTCAGGGCAAGGACTGTCTTATTTATCTTTGTATCCCCAGTGGCAACACAATGATTATTAGCTCACAAATGTCTTGCGTAAAACCTAGAGTGGGCATGGAATATGCTTAGTCATAAAACAGTAGTGCTTTTATTGAAATCTCTTCTCTGTGCAAGGCACAGCAATGGTCAATTGGAATCAAAGAACATGAATAAACTGTGCAGGGAGCTTACAGTGATCTCATTTAACCTTCAGAATGATTTTATGGGTTAGGAATTATTCTCTATCTTAACAGATGAGAAATCTGAAGCTAAGCAGCAGCAATATAGCATAATGGCTAGATGACTGATTTCCGCCATTCAAAAGCCTGCGTTCAAATCCATTTAATAGACCTGAGTGGATTACTCAACTTCTCTAAATCTTGATTTCCTCTCCTATGAAATAGAATACTGATAACAATACCTATCTCTTAGGGTTATTTTCAGGATTAAAGGAGATAAGGTTGATAAGGCCACTTCAACAGTGCCTGGCCCACAGTATCTATTAAACCTGTATATATATATATAAATCACATTTATGAAACAGTATGTCACAATAAGTATAATATAATAAACACAAAGTCTGCCTCGAAAATAGAAGACATAAGTAAATTTTACCCAAAAATAGTCAAAAAGCAACTTAAAACTTCACACATGTTTTGAAAGTACCATAGAAGATTTCCTTTATAATACACAATGAAATGTCTATGAATATCCTCCTTATCGAGCATATAACTTCCCAAAACACTACGGATCACAGCATTCAACCTCCTCCAATCTTTCTCTTTCCGTGTCTCAACCCCGTCCCCGCAAAGGAAAACAAAACTTTCTTTTCAAACACACCCCGTGCTGGTTCTTTCACTTTTTGCCCATCTCATTTCATCTGCCGAACCCGTTATCTCCTTTCCCCAAGTAACTTTTAACCTTTCCATTGTAAATCAGTTTTGTTGTGAACTTAAAACTGGCCTAAAAAAAATTAAAGCTCTATATTTTTAAGAAATCTTCAGAGCCTTCTCAGTGTATATGCTGCATCACAACTCTTTAGCATGGTCTGGGCAAAACCGACTAAATTATTCATTAGAGTAGTAACCTCCTGAAGGAGGAAATGGCAACCCACTCTGATTTTCTTAGGCTTTCCAGGTGGCTCAAATGGGGAAGTGTCTGCCTGCAATGTAGGAGACCCAGGTTCCATCCCTGGGTTGGGAAGATACCCTTGGAGAAGGAAATGTCAACCCACTCCAGTACTCTTGCCTGGAAAATTCCATGGACAGAAGAGCCTGATAGGCTCCAGTCCATGGGGTCGCAAAGAGTCGGACATGTCTGACGGATTTTTCTTTCACTTTCCAATTTTCTTGCCTCGAGAATCCCATGGACAGAGGAGCCTGGCGGGCTACAGTCAATGAGGTTGCAAAGAGTCAGACATAACCAAATCAACTGAGCAGGCACACCTAACCTCTGCCCCACCCCACCAGCCCTTAACTTTACTCCAATCTTTGGAGTAAGGTCAATACCAAGATGGCAAAGACAGACATCCTTGTTGGGCAGGACCTTATAAATACGTATCCTTTTCTTTCCCTGTCTCATTAAGTTAGCCTCCCCCAATCCCATACTTAGTAATGGTGGATGTAGCAGTTCTCTTTGACACAAAAACCCCACGGTCTTCGCAAACTCTGTGAGGATAAAAGATGAAATGATTCAAAGCAGAACTGTCTCAAACTATAGTGATGGGGAACAGATCAGTGGCTGTGGGAAGTGAGCATGACTACGCAGATACAGCCCCGGGAACATTCTATGGTGGTAGAATTGTTCTGTATTCTCCCTGTGCTGCTGGTTACATGAATCTACATGTGTTAAAATTCATACAAAGTCTATCTACCTGTATGATGACTTTTTTTTTTTAAACCAAAGCTGTTTCAACACTTACAAATTTTCTCCTATGCAATGTGGATACAATTGAAATAATAGCCAGGACATGGAAGCAACCTAGATGCCCATCAGCAGACGAATGGATAACGAAGCTGTGGTACATATACACCATGGAATATTACTCAGCCATTAAAAACAATTCATTTGAATCAGTTCTAATGAGATGGATGAAACTGGATCTCATTATACAGAGTGAAGTAAGCCAGAAAGATAAAGACCAATACAGTATACTAACGCATATATATGGAATTTTAAAAGATGGTAATGATAACCCTATATGCAAAACAGAAAAAGAAACACAGATGTACAGAACAGACTTTTAGACTCTGTGGGAGAAGGCAAGGGTGAGATGTTCTGAGAGAATAACATTGAAACAAGCATACTATCAAGGATGAAACAGATCACCAGCCCAGGTTGGATGCATGAGACGGGTGCTCAGGGCTGGTGCACTGGGAAGACCCAGAGGGATGGGATGGAGAGGGAGGCGGGAGTGGGGATCGGGAAGGGGAACACATGTAAATCCATGGCTGATTCATGTCAATGTACGGCAAAAACCACTACAATACTGTAAAGTTATTAGCCTCCAACTAATAAAAATAAATGGGGGGAAAAAAAAAAAGAAATTGAGTCCAAAATTAAACAATATAAAGTGTAAGCTGCCTTTCCTCCTCTAACAGGGCTGTACCCAAGGGTCAGCCCTTGGTAAAGCTGTCACTTTTCTTTGTAAAGAAAGCTGAGCACCAAAGAATTGATGCTTTTGAACTGTGTTGATGGAGAAGACTCTTGAGAGTCCCTTGGACTGCAAGGAGATCCAACCAGTCCATCCTAAAGGAGATCAGTCCTGGGTGTTCATTGGAAGGATTGATGTTGAAGCTGAAACTCCAATATTTTGGCCTCCTGATGCGAAGAGCTGACTCACTGGAAAAGACCCTGATGCTGGGAAAGATTGGGGGCAGGAGGAGTAGGGGATGACTGAGGATAAGATGGTTGGATGGCATCACTGACTCAATGGCCATGAGTTTGAGCAAGCTCCAGGAGATGGTGATGGACAGGGAGGCTTGGAGTGCTGCAGTCCACGGGGTCTCAAAGAGTTGGACACGACTTAGCGACTGAACAACAGCAACACATTTCCTTGACATAAGGTTTTGCTCTCAGCTGATGGCCAGAACAGAAAGGATCAAATAAACCCATCTCACCGCATGGAGGTGTTAATAACCAAGAATGATTGAATGGACTACAAATACCATTATTCATCTTGGGCAAAGAAGTTTTCACATCATTCAACTCATTTCTTGTAGTATGAGAGGCCTGCCCATTTCTGACTTTAAAACATACATGAACCATCTCAGAAAGAGGTCATTCCTTAAAAGTCTGCAGGATAGTGGGCTGTGTGCTGCGGGCACGGGAGCACAGGGACAGACTCTCTGTACTTTCTGCTCAGTTTGGCTGTGACCCTTCTAGGGTCAGTTGCTCAGTCGTGTCTGACTCTCTGTGACCCCATAGGCTGTAGCCCGCCAGGCTTCTCTGTCCACGGATTCTCCAGACGAGAATGCTGGAGCAGGTTGCCATTCCCTTCTCCAGCCTTTCTGCGACCCTATAACTGCTCGGAAAAAACAAAGCTGACTTTTTTTTTTTTTTTAAGTCCTCCAGGGGACTTCCCTGGTGGTCCACTGGTTGGGATTTCCTTCCAGTGCAGGGAGTATGGGTTCGATCCCTGGTCGAGGAGCTGAGATCCCATATGTCTTGTGGCCAAAAAACCAAAACATAAAATAAAAGTAATATTGTAAAAAATTCAATAAAGACTTTAAAAATGGTTCACATCAAAAAAAATCTTTAGCATAAAAAATAGAAAACATTTAAAAAGTCTTCCAAGCCTTCTCAGTATGTACTCTACAATTCTTCAAAACTGACTGTATTACTCATTAATAATGATAGTAACTAATACTGTATATATAATATTTATATATTATATTTAATAATTAATTAGTATTATAAACATGTTGAATAATACCTTTTATATTTTAAGTAGTATAATATTGAAGTTTAAGTTTTATAAATAATGATAGAATAATACACAAGAGTAGCAGCTAGTATTTTTCACCTCTTCTCATGTGACAAGCACTATTCATAGTGTTCCCTGTGTGCTGCTGTTGTTTGGTCACTAACTCGTGTCCAACTCTTTGCGACCCCAGGAACTGTAGCCCGCCAGGCTCCTCTGCCCTCGCAAGAATACAGGAGTGGGTTGCCATTTCCTCCTCCAGAGGATCTTCCTGACCCAGGGATTGAACCCACATCTACTGCATTGGCAAGCAGGTTCTTTATCACTGAACCACCCAGCAAGCAATGTGTTACCTTGTTTAATTCTCTAACAGTCCTAGCAGGTAGATATTATCTCAGTTTTACAGGTGAGGAAATGGAGGCAAATGAGATTAAAGCAACTTCCTGTGATAGACACGGAGATGTTGCACCCAGAGGCCCGGTCACGTTGCCCACCTTCAGGGAGCAGAGAGGTCAGCCTTCTGCCGTTAGCTCCTTCAGGGTCAGCCACAGGCGCGGAGCATGCCTGGCCCGAGAGCTTGCCCTTCCAAGACATCACGTACCAAACTTTAGCACAAGGTCGCTGTAAAAAGGCCTGGCCATTTCAGCCCAATGCCCAACATTGACAGTGGAGGTTGGTTGAGGCTATGTCAGACCTGCAGCTCACTTCCGTCCTTTCCTCCAGCCAGCCCTGCTTCTGCCCTGCCTTCATAAGTCCTGGTCCTTCATAAACATCCTACACCCCAATCTCCGTCTCCGCGTGGGCTTCCAGAGGACGCAACCTCCAGCACTCAGCCGGGGTCATGAAGCTGCTAAGTGGTGATGCCACTTGGCAGTCTGATGCTCCAAAGCACTATGAGATGCTGCTCCCAGATATAAAAACAAATGCAGAACACTCTGAGAGCAATTGAACAAGGGCTGAAACTATTACTTAGAAAATCTGAAACTCTGTCTTTAATTTTTTGCTAGGTCACTTGTGACCCTATATTGAGATAACATTTACATACCATAAAAATTCACCCTTCTCAAGTATACATGTGAATTGCTTTTACTTTATTTTCAAAGCCATGCGACCATCGCCACTATCTAATTCGAGAACATTTCATCACCCCAAAAAGAAACCCTGTACCCTTGAGCAGTCACTCCCCATTTGTCTTCAGTTCTGGTCTTCCTGAACAATAATTAAATTATTCATCTCTTCATGCCACTGATGAGAATTTTCTACCATCATGCAAGGTACAAACTTTCCTAATTTCACTCTCTTTCAAAGTACCAAATTCCTAAACATGTTCAAATTCTTGTTTGGTAATCTCACTCTTGGGAATTTATTATTTAAAAAAAATTACAAAAAGATGGGGGGAAATCAGTTTACATAGTTTATAAAACTGAAAAATTGGGAATAAGATGTGTTCATCATGGGATTTTGTTAATTAAATCATGGCTTATTAACAAAATGGAATATTATGCATCTGCTACAGACTAAATAGCAACAAGAAAAATGCCTGGTATAACATTAACCATAAAAGCAGAATATATATATATAAAATTGCATCTACAGCTATGTGAAATATGTACACATGGATACAGATCTAAAGGAAGTGGACAAAAATGAAAACAGTTGCTGAGACAGGATGTGAAATTATTTTCATTCTCCTGAGTTCCTTTATTGTTGTCCAAAGGTGGTGGTTGCAGTGAATAAGACTTGGAGGAAAATATGCATGTAATCTACTCTCACCAGTGAGACTTTGAATTCAGAAGGGGAGGTAAGCACTGCATACAATTCTTGTTAAGAGCAAAGGTTTTGGAGTCACGGGGACTTGGATTTTAATTCTGGCTCTGATGCTTCTGAGATGTGACTTTGGACAAGAACCTAACCTCTGTAAGACTCATTTTCCACGACTATTAACAGGGGCTCATGGCACATCGACCCAACAGGTCTGCTCTGAAGATGCAGTGAGACAGTCACTTCGTGTCTGTTCAGTCGCTACACTCCTGTCCAACTCTCTGTAGCCCGCCAGGCTCCTCTGCCCATGGGATTCTCCAGCCAAGAATACAGGAGAGAGTTGCCATGCCCTCCTCCAGGGGATCTTCCTGACCCAGGGATTGAACCCACATCTCCATGTCTCCTGCACTGCAGGCAGATCTTTTACTGCTGAGATGCTGGGTGCCACTTAACAAATGGTAGCTGCTGCTGCTTTTGCTGCATAGGTAATGGGGGCAAGAGCGATGGCCATGGTACTGACAAGAGACAGGAGTCAGAGAACAGAGATTTTTGCTTATGAAAATATTCCTAACACTGGGAAACTTGAATGGCAATGTCATTTTATACTGAACACACACGCAGAGGACTCCCCATTATTTCTATCAAACTCATTTCTCCAACTCAGACCGGGGGAGTGTTGCTTCAAAGGAGAGTTGGGGTTGCTGGCATCACCTTTTTTCAGCAGGAGACCCAGAAACCTGTACCAACAAGATGCTCAGTGGTGTCCTGGTTGAAAATTTTACCAAAGAAAATCAAGTTCTACTGAATTGGTATGACTCATTTTATTAATGAATACAGCGCCTGCTGACTATTCCCATTGTTGTGATTGGGGATATCGTCTCCATTACTAACAAAGAGCCAGTGTGGCGGATGAAGCAAGCCCCACCCTTGTCTTTGTCTTTCCTCCACGCTGTGGATGAGCTGTCCTCTTCTTCCAGGCCCAGGCCTCCCTCGCACACAGGATGCCAGCCCAGACTTTCCTGCCCACTTAAGGGCTCTGGCAGGTCCTCTTACTCTTGCATCTGTTTGTCCTCTCTGCTCATCTAAACATGCTGTGGCATATCCCAGCTTCATAAAAGACCAAAATCCTTGCTAGATCCCACATCCTCTTCTGAGTTCACTGGATCTCTCGCCTGCCCTTTACCCCACAACTCCCAGAAAGAGAACAGCAGGATGTTGCAAATTATTGAAGCGATAACCAGCACAGGCTTCCCAGGTGGCTCAGGAGTAAAGAATCTTCCCACCAACGCAGGAGACGCAGGTTCAATCCCTGGGCGGGGAAGATCCGTTGGAGTAGGAAATGGCAACCCACTCCAGGAATCTTGCCTGGAAATTCCATGGACAGAGGAGCTTGGTGGGCGGCAGTCTGTGGGGCTGCAGAGAGTTGGACACGACTGAGTGGCTGAGTACATACTGTAACTCACACACAGTAAACTCTACATATTTCATATGTACAATTTAATGATGTACAGTGGGCATATGATGTACCCACGAAACTCTCACTGCACTGAAAATAATAAACATATCACCCTCAAAATTTGCCACATGCCTCTTTAAGATCCCTTCCCTTCCACCCCTGACTCCCCAGGCAACCAGTGATTTGCTGTCACTCTGTGTTCATTGGCCACAATTTTTATAAATGAAATCATTCAATAGATACTCTTTTCTGTCTTTCTTCTTTCACATACAATATTTGTGAGATTCATCCATGTTGCAGCATGTATAAGGGTTTCTATCCTTTTTATTGCTGAATATCATTTATTTGTACCCCAGTTTGTTTATCCATTTACCTGTTGATGGACACTAGGATTATTTCCAATCTGGGGCTATTACAAGTAAAGCTGCCATAAAGAATGATGTACAAGTCTTTGTATAGAGATACGCTTTCATTTATCCTGGGTAAATACCTAGAATGGAATGTCTGGTTCAAAACAAATGCAAAATCGTTTCCAGGGTGTTTCTACAATTTCACATTCCCACCAGCAACAGAGCAGAGTCCCACATCCTAATCAACACTTGGGATGTAGTCAGATTTTATTTTATTTTTTTTACCATTCCAACAGTTGTGGTTTCTTACTGTGGTTTTAATTTGCATTTTCCTACTGACTAATGAAATTGAGCATCTTTTCATGTGCTTATTTGCCATCCAGAAACATTTTTTGGTGAAGCTCAGTTCAGTCGCTCAGTCGTGTCTGACTCTTTTTTTTTTTTTTTTTGTGAAGCATCTATTCAAATCTTTGCCCATGTTTTAAAATTGTTTCCTTATTGTTGAGTTTTGAGAGTTTGGGGTTTTTAAAAAAATATCCTGGTTGTATATTCTTTATTGGATGCAATTTACAAATATTTTAACCCAGTCTTTTCATTCTCTTGACAGCGTGGGTTTTTTTGGAAAGGATTTCTTAGAAAGTTTGTTTTAAAAAATACTTTTACCTTTTCTTTTTTTTTCATGTGGAAGGTGGTTCTGAGGTGCCTACACTTGGATTTTTTTTGTAAACTTTTAATTTTGTATTGGGGTATAGCCAATTAACAAACAATATTGTGACAGTTTCAGATGAACAGTGAATGGACCCAGCCATATCTACTCATGTATCCATTCTCCCCAAACTCCCTTCCCATCCAGGTGACCATACAACGCTGAACAGAGTTCTATGTGCTATACAGTAGTTCTTGTCAGCTATCCACTTAAAACACAGCAGGGTGTTCATGTCCATCCCAAACTCCCCAACTATCCCTTCTCCCTTAACAGTGTCTTTTAAAAAGCAGAAATTTTAATTTTGATAAGGACAACTTATCAATTTTTATGCATAGTTCTTTTGGTGTTGTAGCTAAGAAATCTGTGCCGAATTCAACGTCATAGATGTTTCATCCTATGTTTTCTTCTAGTAGATTCATAGTTTTAGGTTTCATATTTGTCTATAATCCATTGGAGTTGATTTTGTATATTGTGTGAGATATTTAGATTAGTGAAGGACAGGGAAGCTTGGCGTCCATGGGGTTACAAAGAGTCATATACAACTGAGCGACTGAACAATATTTAGATTGAAGTCCTTTTTCTTTCTTCATTTTTTTGTATCTAATCATTGTAGCACTATTGGCTAGATAGACCACCCTTTATTCACAGAATTCCCTTTGCACCTTTGTTGAAAATCAATTGTCCATATGTATTTAGAAATACTTCTGGTATCTTCATTCTGCTCTATTATCAATTTGTCTATGTCCATGACAGGGACTTCTCTGACTGTCCAGTGGTTAAGACCTTTGGACCATCGCCTTCCAATGCAGGGGTTACAGGTTCAGTCCCTGGTCAGGAACTTAGTAAGATCCCATGTGCCTTGTGGCCAAAAAACCAAAACATAAAACAGAAGCAGCATTGTATCAATCCTTCTTAATTTGACATTGAATTAAAGTGACATTTAATTACCCTTAACTTGAAAATAATAAATGTGAAAGCACTCTTTTGATTCTTTATTATAAACATGTCTAAAACAAAATACACAGGAACTCCATTTCAATCAATGTTTTTTCATTTGGGAAACAGCACAGAACAGTGATCCCTTTTTGTCCCACCCCTAACACTTAGACAAGAAATTATTTTATAATCTTGAAGGAAGGTCAAGGTGACCCCTGTTCCCCACCAAAGTCCAGCCATCCTAAACTGGATGATACTCAAAAATAAATGTTACTCCAAATTCCATAGTCTTCCCTATATGAAGAAATGACCTGGGGTTAAAAAAAGAACTGCTGAAAGAATCTATCATTCTTAAACACTCTCGTTTATTTCTAACAAGGGAGCAAAGCAGAAATCAAGAAACAAAACATAACTCAGAATGCTGCAGCCAACTGTCTATTTTTTCACAATCTGCCCACTCCTTAAACAAACATGAAACGTTATAACTAGCTGTAGTCAGATACTACGGGAAGCAAAAAGACCAGAAGAAAAACCTCAAACATCCGGCCTTCATCTGTCTTCTGCATGAAATCTACTTGGCTTCGTGACTATAAATGTTTCCCTCTTAAGAAGTGAAAATCAGACATGATGTCATAGAATGACCAGGTCCACACTATATTTTTCAAAATTAGTATTTTTCTGATGAACACACGACCCACATATTGGAAAAACTATTATGTTTTATCAGAGGGGACCAAAACCAGAAATTCTATTTGTTTTAATATCAATAGATAATCAACAAGATGTGTATTGGTTTAAATGTGTGTATTTCCTTGTATCTTTTTTAAAAAATGCCTGTTAGCTGTATGTGGTAATAGTTACAGTGGTGTTGGGTCAGGGTAGATATAAAGCTTTTTCGGAATCTAGCATTTCTTTTGTTGCCCAAAGCAACAACCTCAGGGGAAATAAAAGAACCCTGGTGAGAACACATCACAGTAAAAATGTACATTTTTCTCTCAAGTGTTGGTAGGAAGCAAATGAATGGGGCCTCTGACCTGGAACCAATTAGCCCTGAAGTTAAAATGGCAGCTTGGGGCAAAATGAAGGGTTTGGTGTCAATTAATCTGTTTTCTGGACTACATACACTGCAAAATGTTCATCCTGTTTTAAAAAATAATTAAAGGACCCTGAACTAAAATGTACTATGCCTCTAACTCTCTGCAGGACCCAAACTTGTGTATTAATGTCACTTCAGACTTTAGCATCCCAAGCTCACAGGCCCTTAAGTCTTAAACTTTTAGTCTACTTTAATGATTCTTACAAAGGTCCTCACTCTGATACTGAATGATAATGATGATATTAACAATGGCTGTCTCTTACATGCTCACTGTGGCAGGTCCTAAGCTAAACCTATGTTAAGTTCCTCATTATTGGAACAACCCTGTGTGTGTGCTCAGCATCTCATATATGTATATGCATTATACATATATGTATATGTACTATATATGTACAGTATACACCCATATATGCACATATGGTAGCATTCACACACACACACACACACACACACACGTAAGGTATACTAAGAGATTTCTTTTAAATAATTGACTTCTGTAATTGTGGGGGCTTGGCAAGTCTGAAATCTATAAGGTGGGTTGGAAACTTGGGTGGGAACTGATGTTTCAGTCTTGAGGCAGAACTTCTATTTCAGCAAAAACTCAGTTTTGCTTTTAAGGCCTTTCAAGTGATTGGATGAGTCTCCCCCTCCTACCCCCACCCATTATGGAGGGTTGTCTCCCACACAACTTGTAGATGTTAACCACAGCTCCAAAACAGCTTCCCAGCAACACCTAGATGAGTCTTGCTCATCTAAATAACTGGGTGCTATAGTTCAGCCAAGTTGACGCATAAAATTGACCATCATATCCTGGAAAATCTTTGCTCAATATTGTGTTTTCATAACGTTGAAAATCGCAGCCCTCCACACAGATAGCCTTAGGTTGCCTATCTTCCTTTTTTCTTATGTTTCCCTTAGCACCTATTATCTTTAACCCATCACCCTATATCTTCTTATGTTTACTGTCTTTCTGTCCCTTGTAGAATGTAAGCTCCACAGCGCAGGGACGTGTGTGTGTTTTTCACTGATGTATCCTCAGGATCCCCACGAGTACCTGAAACACAGTGGGCCCTTGAGAAATCTTTGTGAGTGACTAAAGCGAGTATGAAGGTGGGCACTCAGTAAATACTTGCGGAATAAATGGAGGGTCTCATCCTGAAGTATTCTTGAACAGATTTTTGAAGGGTGGAAGGACAGTGGATTGTAGGGGAGAAAAAGGAAGAACTTCAGAGTTCACATCCATGAGATGGAAGAAGTAGTGAAGAAGCAGCATACACAGATCCAGGTGTGCCTTCCCCTGTTACTTTACTGTGTGACTTTGGACAGATTATCTCATGCCTCTGGGCCTCAGAGTTTTCATCTGTAAACTGAGAATAACAATACTTAATACACAGGGTTGTTCTGATCTCCCCAGGCATCTCAGAGGTAAAGAATCCACCTGGCAATGCAGGAGAAGCAAGAGATGCAGGTTCGATCCCTAGGTCAGGAAGATCCCCTGGAGAAGGAAATGGCAACCCACTCCAGTATTCTTGCCTGGAGAAACCCATAGACAGAGGAGCCTAGAGGGCTACAGTCAATGGGGTCACAAAGCGTCAGACACAACTGAGTGCATGCACACCATAAACACACACACACACACACACACACACACACACACACACATCCACATGGGGTCACAAAGCGTCAGACACAACTGAGTGCATGCACACCATAAACACACACACACATACATACACACACATCCTACTGGCTGTTTCTCTGGAGAACCCTGACTGATATATGGGGTAAGAGTGTTCCAGGCAGAGGGAAGGCAAGAACAAAGGCCTCATATGTTGGACACCATGGCAGATAGCATGCAGACCACTGTGAACAACACAGATGTGGCTCCTACTTTCCCCAAGCTTAGCAACAAGTCATAGATACTGCCAACTGACCCATCTATCTTGTCCCGGATTCTCAGCTCTTCCCAGACTTATTTGCTTTACCCTTCAGCCTTGACCCCGTGGTCCCCAGTTTCAACTCTTAACTAGCATTCCTAGTTGCCCTGGCCTTTCATTACACTTGCCACATAACTATCATTACCAACTCACTTTGGGGTAATTATGGAGTTTAAGAACTATGTTCAAATACTTTAACTTGCCTTCACAGAAACTGTCATATGGAGAGAAAAGGAAAAATCATCTTTATTTCACAGATGAGGAGACTGAGATTCAAAGAGGTAAACTAACCTGGATGAAATTACAGTTAATAAATACCAGAGCTGGGAATCCAGCTTTCTCAAGAACACATTTTTAAAAAAAGCAATTTATGGTTACCTGTAATTGTTCACCTCCCACCCACCATTCATTCTTCAACCCATTTCTCTCTGATATTCCCCACTCTTGAACTGGAATGCTTCTGTTTCCAGCGGGGGGTTGGGAGGGGGGAGGCTGTAGTTTCCCACGCATTACATTTATGGTCATATTACATTTATTAATTATACATATTAAAACTGTTAACCAAGTGATTCCTTAAGAGACTTCCTATTCGCCTTTAAATACAGGCATTCCTCCACGCTTCTGTTTTCGGAGCACAGTAACAATCAGGAGTTGAAATATTACAAAAATAGAAATCCCAGGCCCAACCAAAACAAACTACAAAACTATAGGAAAAATCTTTCAAGAAGCGCGCGTGGATTACTAGGGTAAAAATATCTGACTTGAAGTCTCCTCTGGAGTCTAATTTCCCGCGAAAATATAAAGATTGAAAAAAACAATCCACCACTCCAATAAAACCCAGGATTGTCAGCCTCTCCCACGCCCTGGGAGAGATGTCGGACAGCTTCAAGGAAGAGCTGATGGCGAGGACCAGCGCAGGCCGCGACCACCTGTGCAGGTGCCTGAAAGACCCTTCTCCCAGTTGAGAAGAGTCAAGCCCGTGCACACCACAAACCTAGGCAGCCGCGCACCAGTACACTTTGCTGTAGATTAGCAAAGGTTTTGTGTGATCGAAAAAAATAAGCGGCGCCCAACAGCTTCCCACGCAACCCACAAACTCCACCCATCTTTAACTTTTCTTGGACTCGCGGAGCCACTGTTGCTGAGGACACGCCCCGGCAGGAAGTAGAGCGGCGAGAGCGGCAGCACGCTGCATCCTGGGAGTTGTAGTCCACGCTCAGACCGCGCAGGCGCACGAATAGAGGCGGGGGCGCCCAGGAGCAGAGCCCCACGGGAACTGTAGTTTCTCTTGTGTTAACACAGACCGAGAGTGTCAGAAGGTCAGACGCACGCAGTTCTGAGAGTTCTCGGTTCAGTTAGCGGTGATGTTTTCAACGAATGTCTGAAGGACAGGGCAACTTAGTTTGGGAACTGTGGGTGCCGTCTTCTGTTCGACAGTAGATCTGAGATGGGTTGAGATATCCCTCAAGTGGACTGTGTGAGGCGAAGGACAAACCACGAAATCTGCAAACGGGATTATGGAGCTGTGAGAAAACACTGTATAATTAAAGACTACAGTTATTTAGTCCCAAAGACTCAGAGAAAGAAGGGACTTCAATATCATTCACCTCATGAATCAGAAGAACATTTTTGAGAAATTCTGGCCGCTTTGAAAAGAATACCAAAGAATTTTATTTACGACATGCAGGTTAATGAAAGTATGGCCCTATCTTGCTAAGTCACTTCAGTCGTGTCCGACCCTGTGCGACCCCATAGACGGCAGCCTACCAGGCTCCCCCGTCCCTGGGATTCTCAAGGCAAGAATACTGGAGTGGGTTGCCATTTCCTTCTCCAGTGTGTGAAAGTGAAAGTGAAGTCTCTCAGTCATGTCCGACTCGTAGCGACCCGATGGACTGCAGCCTACCAGGCTCCTCCATCCATGGGTTTTTCCAGGCAAGAGTACTGGAGTGGGGTGCCATTGCCTTCTCTGATGGCCCTACCTGGAAGAATGTTAAGTTCATTTTTTTGGACGAGGGTTTTTTGTTTGTTTGTTTGTTTGTTCTTTTAAACTTCTGTATATTTTCTGAATTGTTTACAAGGGATCAATATTCCCTTTTGATATAAAATATGAAGAAAAATATATAGAGCAATTTTACCTCCTAGAATCTACCTTGGAGTTTTGTCTTTCTTACTTTAGGTTCTTCTTTCCTTCCTTCCTTTC
This sequence comes from Cervus canadensis, assembly GCF_019320065.1. NCBI lineage: Eukaryota > Metazoa > Chordata > Mammalia > Artiodactyla > Cervidae > Cervus > Cervus canadensis. The sequence goes on from NC_057416.1 coordinate 13,784,096, forward strand.
TTCCTCTTTTGCTCCTACCCTCCCTCTTTCTTTTCTTCATTCTGAAAGAAAAAATTTACTGAGGATAGAGGGAGATTGTACAAATAGAGATGTCCTTTATGTAGTCCTCTATTCTCCAGGGAAATACACACACATTTTGAAGAGTTTTTATGTATATGTCTGTGTATATATCTACATACATGTGTGTGTATATTGTATGTTTTTCAGATAATGGTATCATACATAGTGTATGAATCATTATGTAATTTGCATTTCTCCCTACTCTGCATCCTATTTTTTTAGATTTATCATAAAATAATACATACAGTTCTAATTCATTTTTTTACTTCAATAAGAACATATACTCATATGCTTATTTTTGCTTAATAAAGCCATGCCACTTAAAGAAAGATTTTTTTGGCTGCCCCTCTCAGCATGCAGGTTCCTAGTTCCCTGACCAGAATTGAACCCATGTCACCTGCAGTGCAAGGGCAGAGTCTTAACCACTTTACCACCAGGGTAGTCCCTGAGCAATATCATATTTTCAAGTGTATGTTTAACTTTATAAGAAATTGACTATTAATATGGATCAATAAGCCAGCTCCCAAACGTACAAAACAATATCAATGAAAGTTATCAGCCTTTTTTAACCCTTTTGTGAACTTTCCATTAGTGTTGTTGTAGGACATTTGGGAGATGGCTTACTGATCCTTCTTAAAAGAGAAGTTTATTCCTTCTTTTGCCGTCCTACATGTGTTTGTGTTTCCTAGTATTTCCTCCTTGGGTTTCTTCTCTTGCTACTCTTTGTTCTCCTCTTGGACAGTCTCAACCACTCCCTTGGATTTTGCTAACCACTGATGAACCTTATTTAATAGCTCCAACCCTGATTTTCTTATATGTGTACCCACCTACTTACAAAATACCTATCTTCACATTTCTACAGCCTTGCCCAATTTATCCAACATACCTAGCTAACAATATGACCATCACCCCTGCATTCCTCTCTGTGACTGACCTCAGTCCTGAAAAGCAGTCATCCAAGCCAATCATCCAGGAAATGTCCTCAGCTTCTCTCCTTCACAATTCACATTAAGTTCTATAAATTCCACTGATTAAATAGGCCTTGCTCTTCTCCCTCCTTTTCATTTTTCCACTGTTATTACCTTCGCTCAGAACCTTGCCTATAATACTGCATGCATGCATGCATGCTAAGTCTCTTCAGTCGTGTCCAACTCTTTGTGATCCTATGGACTGTAGCCTATCAGGATCCTCTGTCCATGGGCTTCTCCAGGCAAGAATACTGGAATAGGTTGCCATGCCCTCCTTCAGGGGATCTTCCCAACCCAGCGACAGAATCTGCATCTCTTGTGTCTCCTGCACTGGCAGGCAGGTTCTTTATCATTAGCGCCACTAACCCATTTATTGACTTCTCTGATTTGTACTACCTCAAATCCTTACCCACGTGTGTCCCTGCCTCTCCACTTACCTCTTCCACTCATCCCTACAGCATTCACTTTGTCCCAGTTGCACTAAGCTATTAGCAGTTCTTCGGACAAATTATGTGGTACATCACATGACATTTCATGTCACAGTATGTGCTGGCTAAGGGATAAGATTTTAAATCATAGAATTTGGATCAGTTCAGTTCAGTCGCTCAGTCATGTCCAACTCTTTGGCTCCTCTGTCCATATGATTCTCCAGGCAAGAATACTGGAGTGGGTTGCCATTCCCTTCTCCAAGGGATCTTCCCAACCCAGAAATCGAACCCGGGTCTCCTGCATTGCTGGCAGATTCTTTATTGTCTGAGCCACCAGGGAAGTCCTTAATCCAATAGTACCGGTGTCCTTATAAGGAGAGGAGAAGAGGCACAGAGACAGAGACACCCAGGAAGAATGCCAGCGACCACAGAGTTTAAGGTTGGAGAGATGCCTCTACAAGCCAAAGAATGCCAAGGGTTGACAGCCACCACTGGAAGCTGTGAAGAGGCAGAGAAGAATTCTGCCCAGAATCTCAGGGCACAGAGCCCAAGATGACACCTTGATTTCAGACTTCTGGCCTCAGAGCTGTAAGAGAATACAGTATGCTTAAATCGCTGATAATATCTTTATTGTATTAATTAGTTGCATTTTTATACCAGTTAAGAAAATAATTCATACTAAATAGTAAATAACTAAGAAACACATAATAATAGTTAACTCTGAATTATGGTACTTTGTGTAACTTTTTTAAAGCAGCCCTAGGGACCAGATACACTTGCTATGAATACTTCTCTCATGGCCAGCTGATGTGACTTTGCTGAATTCAGAGTTGGAAGGGCTGTACACACCAGTTCTCATGAGCTAGTATAAGCTGTACCATTGAACTGCTGACTTTGGGCTCATCTAAGACAGACTTTATTTTCTTGGGCTGCAAAATCGCCTCAGATGGTGACTGCAGCCAAGAAATTAAAAGACGCTTGTTCCTTGGAAGAAAGGCTGTGACAAACCTAGACAGCTTATAAAAAAGCAGAGAAATTACTCTGTCAATAAAGGTCTGTCTAGTCAAAGCTATGGTTTTTCCTGTAGTCATGTCCGGATGTGAGATTTGGACCATAAAGAAGGTTGAACACTGAAGAATTGATGCTTTTGAACTGTGGTGTTGGAGAAGACTCTTGAGAGTCCCTTGGACTGCAAGGAGATCCAGTCAGTCCATCCTAAAGGAGATCAGTCCTGAATATTCATTGGAAGGACTGGTGCTGAAGCTGAAGCTACAATACTTTTGGCCACCTGATGCAAAGAGCTGACCCACTGGAAAAGACCCTGATGCTGGAAAAGATTGGGGGCAGGAGGAGAAAGGGATGACAGAGGATGAGATGGCTGGATGGCATCACCGACTCAATGGACATGAGTTTGAGCAAGCTCTGGGAGATAGGGAGCCCTGGCATGCTGCAGTCCATGGGATTGCAAAGAGTCAGACACGACTGAACAACAGCAACAATAGCCGTAAGAAAGTTCAAAGTGTGTTCAGGGAAGAATTTGACATGGGTTCAAGCAAGAACTTTCAGTATAGAAGTATCATCTCTGGACATTGTCTTGTGTTGTATGCACTTTATCTTTTAAAATCTCCATGTTGAGTTGAAGACGTTCATTAACCTATTTCACTTCCAGGCAAGCAAGCAAGGACGTGAATGTGAAAGTACCTGATAATCATTCAAATCTCAGTGACAACATGAGAAAATATATGTCAAGTTACTCGGTTGAATCTAATTCCTGTGTTCATTTTTTTTTCTTTTGGGGTTTTTTGGGGGTGGATGGGGGTGCATAATTAATTTTCTTTCATTTGTTATTCTGACTGTTTTGGTTAAGAGAGTTTTTAAATTGCTCAGCACTAATAGATCCTGGATCAAGAGACCAACACACCTACAGGAGTGTCAGAAATTTGTCACAAAAATGTACTCATCAACTTCTCAGTGAGTTTGATAGTCAAGAAGATGACATTCGCTCAGTGACAGCATGTGTGACAGAACTAAATGACTGAGAAGAAGATGAAAACCACTTTACAGTAATTTCTGACATTGCCATCAACATTAAAAATGCTGAGATTTACAGAAACTCCTCCCAAGGTGGAGGTCCAGAGGAGGAACTGTGTGAGCCTGAGCGGAAGAACCAATGATTAGCACTCAAGATGCAAAACAGAGCAACTTTGACTTCACAAAGGACCACATTCCTGGATGCCATTTCCTCGTGTGGATTCCTGGTTGCCGCAAGATGATAAGCAAATACCAGAGAAGCCTTCCACTTCGTGTGTGACTGAGCCCCTCCTTGTAGAACATATTAGATGTACTTTGATGTTTTCTAAGAAAATACCAATCTCCAACTAGCACAGGTTCCTGGGAAAGAAGGAAAAAGAGGCAGAGAGAAGGAAGGAAGAAGAGGTAGGAAGGAGGGGAGAGAAAGGAAGAAAGGAAGGAACAGAGGAAGGAAGAAAAAAAAGATGGCTTGGCTTATGGAAAAAGATTCCTCCAGAGAGCTTGAAATAGGAATTACCGAAGAAAGCAACTTTCTGGCATGACAGAGCCCATTGGTGGCCGTTGGAAAGAATATAAATTTGAAATCTATGTCCGTTGAGTCTTAGATATCCTCCTTTACCCACTGTATTTCAAATAACTTTCAGAATAAAATCTTCTTTTAGCATAAGAAAAAAGATCTCACTACCACCTTGCCATATTTGTCGTTCACGACTGACTCTTTGCAACCCCACGGACGGCAGCATGCCAGGATCCCCTGTCCCTCTCTGTCTCTTGGAGTTTGCCCAAGTTCGGGCGTATCTATATACCCTTGCCATGTACGGAATCATGCAAACCTTTATAATCAGGTGTTTTTACAGAACAGTCTGACGAGGGAACTAGAAGCCTGAGTATTTAGGACTCACTAGTTTTAAGGTTTTAACCATGTTGTACTTCAGTTTTCTCCTTTATAAAATGATAGGGTTGTACTATGTAAGTTAAGTCGCTTAGTCGTGTCCAACATTTTGTGACCCCGTGGACTGTAGCCCACCAGGTTCCTCCATCCATGGGATTCTCCAGGCAAGAATACTAGAGTGGGTTGCCATTTCCTTCTCCAGGTGCTATGTAAGTAATTCTCAATTATCTTATATAGAATTCCTTCCCAACCTGTCCTGGTACTTGATGCTCCCAGGTCAAAAGAAATACCTAAACACTTCTCTTTATCAAGTAGTGAGGTCTAAACAACTTAGTAGTAGTTTGTGTGGTATCCAACAGATGTCTCTGGCCCTCAGAAACTTAAAATAACCCACGGTGCCTCTGCAGGTTTGCTCGTCACCCCAAAGTGCTTCAGCACACAATTTAAGAATCATAGTTCTAATCAAAGAAACTTAGTTCTACTCTGATAGAAATTTAAAGGTCTTTTTTTTTTTTTTAGAGAAAAAATGCTTGTATCATAGTTACTTACACAAGTTTTATACACATGACCATTACAGTGGCAATTACTGAAGGTATATTTTAATGTCAAAGTTTTAAAACACAGATAATTTTGTTAGTAAGATGAAACATAAAATTGTTGCTGGGAGTATAGTTTACGGTCTCATCATAAAGCACAAGATAAATTCTGGTAATACTCTTAGAACTATAGATCTAATACATAAAAATTATTTCATTAGAAATGAAATGATTAGGACTTCTCTGGTTGTCCAGCAGCTAAGACTCCGTGCTCCCATTGCAGGGGGCCTGGGTTTGATCCCTGGTCGGGGTCTTAGTCCCGCATGCCGTAGCTAAGACCAAGTGCAGCCAAATAAATAAATATGTCTTTTCAAAAGAAATTAAATGATAGTAATACTATTGACAGTTACTTTTACAGCTACATTATAAATTCAAAGATAAAAATATGAATCCATCAGGGAACATATAACAATTATTGAACCTTATTGTTGAGAAACTGGTAGCTGCATTTTATTGAATAGCATCTCAGTTCTTGGGATAAAGTTTTAAACAGCAACTGGAAGAACAGCTTTATGTTTAAAAATGTTTTATTTTTAGAGTTGTCATGGTGTAAAAGTTATTCTCACAAATCGAAGTTGCTGGAAAGAGCCCAAGTTTTGTGAAAGTTTTTCATGAAGTGTTTCATGTTGTCCCTGCTTTAACCCCAAACAACTGCACACTCTTCATAAGCTGTTGAATATTGGTTCAGCTGATAAATTAAGAAAATCCCCCCTCTTTGAAATCCTAAGCCACAGAATATGTGTTATACTGCTAATAAGAAGGATTAGACAGATATGGGCCACCCAAAGTTTCTCCTATTCCTGGATCATCTGCAATGAGAAAATATCAATTTAATTGTGTTTCTTTCTTATCCAGGTCAAGAGTTAGCACCAATATGAAGATACCGAACTGCATAGAGACGAAATCTAGAGCAGCAGGAGACAGTACCTGAAAACACAGGTTCTGAGGAAACTAGGGAGGGGCAGAACTATAGTTTGGAGGAGGAAATGGCAACCCACTCCAGTGTTCTTGCCTGGAGAATCCCAGAGACAGAGGAGCCTGGTGGGCTGCTGTCTGTGCGGTTGCACAGAGTTGGACACGACTAGCAGCGACTTAGCAGCAGCAGCAGCAGCAGAACTACAGTTAATAGCTGTCAGGGGTGGTTTGCAGGACGTAGGATGTGACTAGGGGAAGAGGTGGCTAGAGGAAGAGAATTAGAAGAAATGATGCTCATCCAAGGTTATTTTGATTAACTAGCCAGAAGGCCACCAATGGATACTCAGTAAAATGATCGAAGGAGAAATAGCACACTTGGCACATAGATTTAGGAATTGAGGGAGAATTAATTTTAGCTTTATTTTTTAAATAGTTTTGATTAATTTTTATTTTATTTTAATTAATTAAAAAACAGTTTTATTTTAGAAGAGCTTTTAGTTTTTTAATTGTGGGTATATATATATATATATATATATATATATATATATAACTAAATATACCATTTTAAACATTCTGAGGCACATAAGTGATTTTTTTGCCAAAGTCACACTGTTAAAAACAAATTAGGCAGTTTGATATATTTTTAGAAGAACGTGGAGAATGAAGAAACCAACAGAGAAAGAAATTGTTTGTGGAAATTAGGTCTCCTGACTTTCAGATCAGATTCAGCTAAAAATACTCTTACTTCTATACATGCCTTGTCTTCACATCACAGGTTTGATACAGCTGGAGTTGCATACCCTAATTGCTGTTCCATGCTGTATGCAGGTGTATGATTGACTCATCTTTGAAAATCTTATTTACTTTTTGAAGTCAATTGGTTTCCCTGAAACATCGTGTTGCTGCCTAATAGTCAATAGTTCAGCATCATTTTTTTTTTTTGCTTCAAGAAATAGCAGAGAAAATGACATTAGCATTTTAAGGTGGGTTTTATTTCTCTATATGTAAATATATATATCGTTCAATCAAAAAATGTATTAGTATTCAGGTGAAGATTATAGAGATCTTGTGGAACATCTGCTTTGTCTTGATTAGTTTTAAAATCAGATGCAGCAATTCCATTGCAATTCAACTTGTTTCTATTTTATTATATCATACTAGGGTAATTTTTTAATATTTAATTTTAAATTTTACTTATTTGTTTTTTGGTTGCACTGGGTCTTTATTGCTGTTATTGCAGTCTCTCTGGTTGCGTCGAACAGGGGCTACTCTTTGTGGCAGTACTCGGATTTCTCTCTGCATTGGCTTCCCCAGTTGCAGCGTGCAGGCTCCAGGGTGCGCAGCTTCAGTAATTGCAGTATGTGGGCTTCCGTCGTTTCAGCTCACAGGCTTAGTTGCTCTGCAGCATGTGGAATCTTCCTAGCCCAGGGATCAAACTCATGTCCCCTGTATTGGCAGGTAGATTCCTATCCACTGCGCCACCAGGAAAGTCCCATACTAGGTTAATCTTGAAGACTCCTAATAGCTTTCATTGAGTTTACACCAGAATATCACACATCTCTAGATTGAGTAGCATAAAGTCCCCTATTCAAATCAATGCAAGCTCTTGTAATGTAATGACACCTCCAAATGCTAAAAGCGGACCTTAGGTATTAAGTTGAGGTAGAGAGACTATTACTCCTATTTATTATTTCAGGGCAGAATAATCCCAGTTTCACTGATCACAAAGTAAAATGGAGACTGTGGTGAAGAGGGACTTGAGGGTCACACAGACTGGCTTATAATTCCCACCTTTACACAAAGAAACTGCATGACATTGTGTGGATTGTGAACTCCCCCAGAGTTTGAATTTTCTCACCAGCAAAAGAGAGGTTAACGTCTACACATTATGATTGATGTGGGATAAAAGAGAACTAACATGAACGCCATGGGCAGTACCTGGTCCTTCGAGCTGGTGACATTCAACAAGGGTTAGTCCCCTTCCCAGCTTTTCTCTGCTTGCACTACGAATTTGAAAATATACAGCTATAAAAAGTTGTCTTGGAAGAGACTGAATTGGAAATTTTGTTTGGAATAATGAGATTGCAAGGGTGTCAGTTTTGTGGCATAAGGATTTGTTGGCAGACGTTTGGAGCTTTCTGCCTGCAAGGTGTTTGTAGAGCTCTTATAGCTTTAAGAGAACAGTCTGTTACTGTCAGTGAGGTTAAGCCTCTTTTCAAATGTTCAGAAGCCTTTTCCTTTCCTGCAAAGGATTCTGGAGAACCTTACTTTAGACCTAAATCAGACTGGCCAGGTTCCAGAAATTCTGATAACTGCTACGCCAGAGGGACAAGCCCTGTGGGGAGTTTGGGTCCCTGGGTCAGAACCACAGACCTGTGTTCCCCACCCCCGCACCCCGCCTAGCAGTCCCACTTTTGAACTTTGTCTGGTATGTGTTCTCATGTACCAGTGCAAGGATGTTTGTCACAGACCCATGGAGGCATTGCTTGTGATTGTAAACGGGTGGAAACAACCTAAATAGTAGCAATAGTGCATGGCGTGCTGGCTAAGTTGCTCAGTCCAACTCTTTGTGACCCCATGGATTGTAGCCTGGAAGGCTCTACCTGTTGATGGGATTGTCCAGGCAAGAAACAAGTGGGTTGCCATGCCCTCCTCCAGGGGATCTTCCCGACCTAGAGATCAAACCCTCATTTCTTACATCTCCTGTATTTGCAGGTGGGTTCTTTACCACAAGTGCCACCTGGGAAGCCGTGCTAGCAATAGTAATATTAATTAAATGTTGGCACATCCCTAGTATAAAAAAGAGAGAGAGAGAACAGTCTGGATGCCATCTTCTTCCTCTAGCACAGAACTTCCTTCCCTTTTGTGGACAGTATTTTGCACAGCCCTAAAATAATGCCATTCTTTTCCAATTGTCTGGACTCATCTAACAGTTACAAAACAGTATTTCACCAGCAGAGGCTACTACAGTTTATATAAAGGTTATAAACTGAAACTTCCTCTTAGATTATGCAATGGTTTCTTTTTGGTGGTGGGGGAAGGGAGGAAATATTTCAGTTTAAATTTTTATAAAATAAATGGAAGATGATGGCTACTTGATGCACATGTCTATCAAATTGTGTTACATTTACATGCATATCCGGGTCCTCTTTTAGAGTGTAAGTTACTTGAGGGCTGAGACTGTGTCATAAGTCTCCTATATCCTTTGTGCCTTGCTGAGTAGAGTACACAGTCAGTGCTCAACAAGCATTTTTTAAAAATGCACTAAGAATAAATCTTGGTAGACAGAAAAATATATGAGTATAATTTATTGACATGGCCAGGCCCACAAAATTCAATTTCCTGTGAAAATCTTCCCCATCTTTCAAGGCCCAACCCAGGAGCAAAGGATCTTCTTCCTAGACAATCCGCTAAACTTTCCAAAACTCCAAGAGGTCATTTTCCTCACATTTGCCTACTCATAGCATTTTATATTCTTATTTTTGAACATCTGCAATCTTCTGCCTCATGTTATAATCTATTTGATGACTTAGGTATAAATTATTATTAAGTCCTACCTGTCCATAATTGCATCATCCTCAAATTTCTCAGAGTCCTCATCAAATGTGTGTCGAATTCACCCCTTATTCAACAGTTAACCTCTGTTATAGCCTCTGAAATACTAAAGCTTCAAAAAAAGTTTTAAAGTAGCTTCAAAACCCTTTTGGAACTAGGTATGTTCATAGCAACATGAAAATAGGAAAATACTGAAAGCTTCATATAGTAGAAGGATACTACCTGGATTTATATCTGGGCTCCATCATTTATTTGCTGCTGGATGGTGGTCAAGTTTCTTAGCCTCTCTGTGCCTCAGTTCCTTCATCCGCAAAATGAGGAGGATAATAGTACCTAACGTGGTTGGAGACAGTATAGGCAGAGGTCTCTGAAGAGATCTTGTCACATAGTGAGCACTCGGTCACTATCATGTACTGTTTGATCGTCACCATCATCATCATTGACTCAGAGAGAGTCCTACTTTATATGCAGCTTCTCAAAAGAATACCAGGCTTTGGCAACATGAGAGGAAATGACACTGATGTGATTTGTTAAAAAAAAAAAAGTCTATTGTGGTAAGAACACTTAACATGAGATGTACCCTCTTAACAGATTTTTAGATTCACAGTACAGTACTGTCATCTGTAGCATAATAATGTGCAGCAGATTTCTAGAACTTACATCATCTTGTATAATTGAAAATATGCCTGTCAATTAGCCTTTCCTCATTTCCCCATTCCTGTAGCCCTTGGCAACATTCTAAAGAATCTTTGCTTCTCTGAGTCTGACTGTTCAACGTATCTCATATAAGTAAATCATGCACTATTTGTCCTTTTGTAACTAGCTTATTTCACTTAGCATAATGTCTTCACGTTTCTTCCATGTTGTCACACGTTGTGGTATTTCCTTCTTTTTAGAGGCAGAATACGGTAATAGTCCGTCATATGAATATTTTTCTTTATCCATTCATCTGTTGATAGGTATGGTAAGTATTGAGGTTGTTTCTGCATCTTGACCATTGGGAATGGTGCTGCAAGGAACATAGGACTGTCAGTGTTTGGTCAAGATCCTGTTTTCAGTGTTTTCGATACATACTCAGAAGTGGGACTGCTGACTCACACGGTGTTTCTATTTTTAATTTTTTGAGGAACTTCCATACTGTTTTCTGTAGTGGCTGCACATTTTGCATTCCCTCCAACTTTGAGCAAGGGTTCCAACTTCTCCACATCTTCACCAACATTTGCTGTCTCTTCTGTTTCGAACTGTAGCCATCTGAAGAAGTGTGAGGTGGTATCTCGTTGGGGTTTTGACTGGATTATCCTGATGATCAGTGTTGTTAAACAGCTTTTCCTATACCTGTTGGTTACATGTATCTCCTTTTTGGAGAAATGTCTTTTCTAGTCTTGCCCATTTTTTTAACCAGATTATTTGTTTGTTTATTTGTTTTTGCTACTGTGTTGTATGTGTTCCTTACCCAGTTTTGGAAATTAATCCCTTCTCTGATATATGGATTGCAAATATTTTCTCCCACTTCGTAGGTTGCCTTTTCATTCGGTTTTTATTTTCTGTGCTTGGCAGAACCTTTTAGTTTGATGTAGCCCATTTATTTCTTTTTGCTTTTCGCTTTTGTTAACTATGCTTCTGGAGTGATATCCAAGAAATCACCTCCAAGACCAACGTCCCGAAGATGTTCCCCTATGTTTTCTTCTAGGAGCTTGACAGTTTCAGGTCTTACATTTAATTAATCCACTTTGAGTTGATTTTTGAATATGGTGTAACATATGAATCTAGTTTCTGATATAAACTTTTTAACTTTAATTTCTTTAATTTTGTTTATTTATTTATGGCTGCACAGGGCCTCTGTTGCTGCGTGCTGGCTTTTCCTTAGTTGTAGCGAGTGAGGACTGCTCTCTAGTGGCAGTGCAAGGGCTCCTCATTGCGATGGCTTCTCTTGTGGAGCACGGGGTCCAGGCACGCGGGCTCAGAAGGTGTGGCTCACCAGCTTGGTAGCCTCACAGCATGTAGGATCTTTCTAGAGCAGGGACTGAACCTGTATCCCCTGCATTGGTAGGTGGATTCTTAACCACTAGACCACCAGGGAAGTCCTATTTCTGTTTTATTGTATCATACTCAGTTCAGTTCAGTTCAGTCACTCGGTCGTGTACGACTCTTTGCGACCCCATGGACTGCAGCACGCCAGGCCTCCCTGTCCATCACCAACTCCCAGAGCTCACTCAAACACATGTCCTTGAGTCGGTGATGCCATCCAATCATCTCACCTTCTGTTGTCCCCTTCTCCTCCCACCTTCAATTTTTCCCATCATCAGAGTCTTTTCAAGTGAGTCAGTTCTTTGTATCAGGTGGCCAAAGTATTGGAGTTTCAGCTTCAGCATCAGTCCTTCCAATGAATATTCAGGACTGATTTCCTTTAGGATGGACTGGTTGGATCTCCTTGCTGTCCAAGGGACTCCCAGGAGTCTTCTCCAACACCACAGTTCAAAAGCATCAATTCTACCGTACTCAGCTTTCTTTATAGTCCAACTCTCACATCCATACATTACTACTGGAAAAACCAAAGCTTTGACTAGATGGACCTTTGTTGGTGAGGTATTGTTTCTGCTTTTTAATATGCTGTCTAGGGTGGTCATAACTTTTCTTCCAAGGAGCAAGTGTCTTTTAATTTCATGGCTTTAGTCACCATCTGCAGTGATTTTGGAGCCCCCCCAAAAATAAAGTCTGTCACTGTTTCCATTGTTTCCCCATCTATTTGCCATGAAGTGATGAGACCAGAGACCATGATCTTAGTTTTCTGAATGTTGAATTTTAAGCCAACTTTTTCACTCTCCTCTTTCACTTTCATCAAGAGGCTCTTTAGTTCTTCTTCACTTTCTGCCATAAGAGTGGTGTCATCTGAATATCTGCTTATATCATACTAGGTTAATCTTAAAGATCTCTAATAACTTTCATTCAATTTAGACCAAAATATCACAAATCTCTAGACTGAGTAGTATAATGCCCCCGATTCAGATAAGAGCTTTCTAGTTACGGTGTGAGGGCTTCTCACTGAAGTGGCTTCTCTTGTTGCAGAGCGTGTGCCCTAGAGATCAGGCCCAGTAGTTGTGGGGCAGGGCCTTAGTTTCCCCATGACATGTGGAATCTTCCTGGAGCGGGGCTGGAACCCGTGTCCCCTGCATTGGCAGGTGGATTCCTAACCACGGACCACCAGGGAAGTCCTGAATTTTTACACTGATAAATCGGTTGTTTATTTCGCCATTCAGTTTCTGTTGTCCCCTCTTCAAACTCACAGTCCATCTCTTTTACTTCTTCTAAAATGTTTTCTCTTCTTGCAAGTTGCATCTTTGCCTGGGACAGGGCCCGTCTTTCTCTCTGCTTTGCTTCCCACATCCCTAACTGACCCAGATACGCATCACTCCTGGTGCTTCCCTGCCCCGCCTGCCGCCAGCACTGAATCAACAAGCACAGTCTCTCCTGTCATATTCTGAGATTCAACCCTCAGGTGATAATTCTCTCATGTTTAGTCATTCACATCCTTTGGTTCACAGAGATGTTCAGTCTAGTGCCTTCAAATTGCTAACCTAAATAATATCCCTAGATTTTTAAAGATAATATTAAGTTTATTTTAGTAACAACCATGAGTCATTACAGAAGCTAATGAACTTGGGAATTCTATATAAAGTCATCCAAGCATATAAAGCCTATTTTTTTCAAGGTTCCTGTTTCTTAGTTCAAGGCCACAAAAAATTGGAATGTGATGGAGCTTGACTCCCACATTTGCCATATGTCTAAATAACTGTGAGTTATAAATCAAGCCAACAAACTGTTAAATAAAACATGCTCTATTCTTCTACCTTGACAGATACTGCAGAAGGATGACCTCTAGAGGTCAAGGTTGAATTTCAAATTCTCAGACTCCTTGGTGTTCTGTATGTGGTGGCCAAGGGAAGGCTGGCCCCCCAGCCCTGGGCCACACCCCTCCCCTCTCCCCCAAGCCCTGTTCTCACATGAGGGGGTTTGCATCCCTGTGTGGATGCCCTAAGCCCCAGTCAAGCTCTATCCGCACATTCTTGCCTGCCTCAGACAGCAGCGCCTTGGATACTGTTTGGGTAAGCAGCCTGCCTTTGAAGATAGCAGAGGCCATGCAGACTCACAGCCGTTCAAGGAGGGTCCTCAGGACACAATGTGTGGTCTAGAACAGAGGGTGAAAGCTCTGGATGGGAAGGGGTGCAATTGGGGGATGGCCAGAGGAGTACCTTCTAAAGCACAAAGTCCAGGCAGGGGCCTCCTTGCCCGAGTCAAACAAAGGCTCAACCAACGGGGTCTCGTGAGCTCTCAGACCTTTCCTTTCAGTCCCAGCCCCAGGGGACTGTTTCATGGAAGCACAGACTTTCCTTGTACGCCAGCATCTTACCTCAAGCTCAAGTTCAAGCCAAACTTCCTGCCCCAAGGTCAACTCCAACACACACAAATGCAGCCCAGAAATACCAGGCACTTCACAGCCCAAGAGGAAACCTCAGTGAATCCAAGTCAGGAGCAGATGGGCAAACCTCAAGCTGCCCAGATTTTTTTTTTTTTTTTCAGGTGGACAGTTCTAAACAGGTTTCCATGAGCTTCTTTTGAGATCCCAGTGAAAACAAGCCCACCGCTCCCAGCAGCAACCTCAGCAGCCCACCCTGTTTACGCTTTTCTACCTCCCCTCCTCACTCTCCTGCCTCCTGGAATCACCACCCAAGTAAACCATCCACACTCCTCAGCCTCTGCCTTGAGGGGTACTTAAAGGAATTGTCAAAGCTATGGTTTTTCCAGTAGTCATGTGCGGATGTGAGAGCTGGACCATAAAGAAGGCTGAGCGCCAAAGAATTGATGCTTTCAAACTGTGATGCTGGAGAAGACTCTTGAGAGTCCCTTGGAAAGCAAGGGGATCAAACTAGTCAATCCTAAAGGAAATCAACCCTGAATATTCATCGGAGGGACTAATGATGAAGCTGAAGCTCCAATAATTTGGCCAACTGATGCAAAGAACTGACTCATTTGAAAAGACCCTGATGCTGGGAAAGATTGAAGGCAGGAGGAGAAAGGGATGACAGAGGATGAGATGGTTGGATGGCATCACCGACTCAGTGGACATGAGTTTGGGCCATCTCCAGGAGATAGGGAAGAACAGGGAGGCCTGGAGTGCTGCAGTCCATGGGGTCACAAAGAGTCAGACACGACTTAGCGACTGAACAACAACAACAAAGGAATAAAGAGACAAAGACAGGAAACAGAAGGACCAGCCCCTTCCAAGTACAACTGTAGCATCAGCACAGTCTCGCTGATGACCTTCATCAACAATCGTGTGAGAACATTTCCTAAGTGTACAGTGTTCTCGACAAATTTATGTTACAGCCTAAATACGTATTCAAGAGATCTTTTGTTTGGTTTTGTTTTTCTTGCAGGGGGCAATCCCTTTACTCTTTCCTGTATTTCAATGTCTAAATTCCTCATGCGATGCCTCACTTTCAAGCTTAAAATTTCCCCGAGTTGACTATGGCCCGTTGGGAGGCAGAATGGAGGGAATGGCATGTGGAAAATGAACAAGGAGGGAAGCAGACCCGAGGCCAAAAGCTGTGACTAATTTTGACATCAGAGATGATAATGAACATGACAAAGTGCAAACAGCCCTTTTCACAGCTGACCATCAAACCGAGGGTGGCCGACTCCAGATTTTCCTGGACAATTCCGTTTCAGATTTTTGACATGGGATTTATAAACACATTCCTCTTGTCAGGCCATTTGTCCAGATTTAAGCTTCAGAGAATACTGTCCCAGACCATTCACAGCGATGGCCAGGCCAAGGTCTGCTTTCTGTTGCCTGGGCACCTTGCCTGATTCTCAGGCTTGGCCTCCTCTGGGACACATAATACCCAGGTCCTGGGTACCCCTGGGATAAGGTTCCTTGACAAGGCCAATCAAGACCTCTTCTTACACAGCCTGGCCCTGGTAGGGGCGCCCCGCTGCAGAAAGCGCCCTGCGGCTGGGTGACTACCAGCCTCTATTATTGTTGTTTAGTCACTAAATCACGACAGATTCTTTGTGACCCCATGGACTGCAGTCCGCCAGGCTCCTCGCCTCTAGAACTACCTCTCCCTAGCACCAGCTCTTACTGGCAGCTCTGGTTGGAGAACCCTGTGCCCAGGCTTTGGCCCCTCTGGGAGGCAGCCTGGCTGCCTTCAAAGAGCTTGGCTCTTCGAGCTTCCTTTTTGTTGTTGTCTTGTTTTTTCTTTGAGGTTTCTCATGTTTAATTTCTAGGTAATTTTTTTTAATTGGATCAGAAAGAAGATTAAAACGGGAAAGGCAAATTAAAAAAAAAAATGCAAGAAGGGACTTCCCTGGTGGTCCAGTGGTTAAGATTCTACCTCCTAATGTAGGTGGCATGGGTTCCATTCCTGGTCAGGGAGCTAGGATGCAGCAAGCCAGGCTGCACAGCCAATAAAAGGAAAAATTTTTTTAAGAAAAAGAAAATAGGGTCACCATGCAATGAGAGGCCTAATTAGGGTCCTGGAGCTCTTCTTCCTCACAGCCTGATTCTGCCCTGAGGCTTCAGCCATTCTTGACCTAAAAGTGAACCTACTCATCTACTATTTACTCCCATATTTAAAAACCAAAAACAGGGTGGGCGGCAGAGAGATGATCAACTTGGGAAACCGATCATCTTAGGGCTGGAAGGGACCTTAGACTAATCCCTCACCTAAAACAGGAGATTCTGTCATTGGATTATAGTCTAAGGTAATATGTTGGAGATTTCTGTAGATATGGAAAAAAGAATCCTAAAACCTGAAGTGGTGGCACATTGCTATTTAATAATGTTTTCTGGGGATTCTCTGGTGGCTCAAAAGAATCTGCCTGCCAACGCAGACATGGGTTCGAATCATGATCTGGGAAGATCCCACATGCCACGGAGCAACCAGGCGCGTGTGCCACAATTATTGAGCCTGTGTTCTAAAGCCGGGAAACGCAATTCATGAGCCCATGTGCTGTAACGACTGAAGCCTGCGTACCCTAGAGCCCCCGCGTACCCTAGAACCCCTGCGTACCCTAGCTCTGCAACAAGAGAAGCCAGGGCCACGAAAAGCCCGTGCACTTCTAGAGGAAATGTGCGTGCAGCAAGGAAAACCCAGCATAGTCGAAAATAAAGAAATAAATTCGTATAAAAATTAATATATTCTACAAGCAAGGGGCTATTTTGTATTATAGATGGTGTGGACGGATCCTGCACGGTGCAAGGGGACAGAGGTGATTTCATTATCAATGCTGCCTCCAAGTGGTGGAGGCAAGAAAGCACACCCAGAATGCGGCACAGCCATTAGCGACTCCAGGGAGCAGACGTTTACATACATGAGGATAGACAATTCCCCATCGTTATAAACAGTGCTACAATAATCTAGGTTTTATCCTCCTCCTCAGAAATTAGAACAGCATCCATATAATTATGAGAAACACCTTTTATGTACAAGCCCTGGAAAAAATCACATTTTAACCTCCACCAAAAGGCCACGGAAAGACGTTTTAAATATTCTAAGTATTATTCAGCAAACATTTATTGAAATGAGCCATGGGCCAGGCACTGTTCTAGGCTCTTGGGATAGAAAGATGAATCATACAGAACTCTTGGCTAAAGGAACTCACAGTTTTTGCCCTGGAATGAACAATCAACAAACCACTGCCCAGTGTGATGTGGACTATAACAGACAGTATAATGATATTTTTCATATTTTCCTTCTAAGCAACAGCGATTCAACAAAATGGAAATGGAGGAGTATAAGGACTCTCTCTTCCCTCCTAATATTTAGAACAAACCTTCCACGGCTGCCTCTCCAGGCTCCTCTTCGAAAATGCAGACAGCTAAGAACAGTGTCCTTAAATCAGTTGCCTCTTGCTTGGGGTTAGCCTGAGGTCACAAGATGCAACTTTCAGCAGATAATTTCCCCCATCTTTCATAAACTTTTAAATGTAGTCTGTGAAAAACTTTGAGGACATAACAAACAACAACTGCCCCCCCCCCCCAAAAAAACCTACTTGCCTACTAGTCACATTTTTAAAAACACCTATTATGTTTCTCTGAATGCAGAGTTCCAAAGAATAGCAGGGAGAGATAAGCAAGCCTGCTTAAGTGAACAATGAAAAGCAATAGAGGGAAACCATAGAATGGGAAAGGCGAGAGATCTTTTCAAGAAAATTAGAGATACCAAGGGAACATTTCATGCAAAGATGGGCACAATAGAGGACAGAAACGGTATGGACCTAACAGAAGAGGATATTAAGAAGAGGTGGTAAGAACACACGGAAGAACTGTACAAAAAAGGTTTTAATGACCTGGATAACCACAATGCTGTGATTACTCACCTAGAGCCAGACATCCTGGAGTGTGAAGTCAAGTGGGCCTTAGGAAGCATTACTACAAATGAACAAAGATAGTAGAGGTGATGGAATTCCAACTGAGCTATTTCAAATCCTAAAAGATGATGCTGTGAAAGTGCTGCACTCAATGTGCCAGCAAATTTGGAAAACTCAGTAGTGGCCACAGGACTTGAAAAAGTCAGTTTTCATTCCAATCCTAAAGAAGGGTAATGCCAACAATTGTTCAAACTACCACACAATTGTACTCATTTCACATGCTAGCAAGGTAATGATCAAAATCCAAGCTAGGCTTCAACAGTATGTGAACCGAGAACTTCCAGATGTACAAGCTAGATTTAGAAAAGGCAGAGGAAGCAGAGATCAAATTGCTAACATCCATTGGATCATAGACAAAGCAAGAGAGTTCCAAAAAAACATCTATTTCTGCTTTATTGACGATTACGCTAAAGCCTTTGACTATGTGGATCATAACAAACTATGGAAAATTCTTCAAGAGATGGGAATACCAGATCACCTTACCTGCCTCCTGAGAAACCCATATGTAGGTCAAAAAGCAACAGTTAGAACCAGACATGGAACAACAGACTGGTTCCAAATTGGGAAAGGAGTATATCAAGGCTGTATACTGTCACTCTGCTTATATAACTTACATGCAGAGTACATCATGCGAAATGCCAGGCTGGATGAAGCATAAGCTGGAATGAAGATTTCCAGGAGAAATATCAATAACCTCGGATATGCAGATGACACCACCCTAATGGCAGAAAGTGAAGAAGAACTAAAGAGCCTCTTGATGAAAGTGAAAGAGGAGAGTGAAAAAGTTGGCTTAAAACTCAACATTCAAAACACTAAGATCATGGCATCCGATCCCATCACTTCATGGCAAATAGATGGAGAAACAATGGAAACAGTGACAGACTTTATTTTCTTGGGCTCCAAAATCACTGTGGACAGTGACTGCAGCCATGAAATTAAAAGACGCTTGCTCCTTGGAAGAAAAGCTATGACAAACCTAGACAGCATATTACAAAGCAGAGAGATTACTTTGCCAACAAAGGTCCGTCTAGTCAGAGCTATGGCTTTTCCAGTAGTCATGTATGGATGTGAGAGCTGGACCATAAAGAAGGCTGAGTGCTGAAGAATTGATGCCTTAAACTGTGGTGTTGGAGAAGACTCTTGAGAGTCCCTTGGACTGCAAGGAGCTCAAATGAGTCAACCCTAAAGGAAATCAACCCTGAATGTTCATTCTAAGGACTGATGCTAAAGCTGAGGCTCCAATATTTTGGCCATCTGATGCAAAGAACTGACTCACTGGAAAAGACCCTGATGCTGGGAAAGATTAAAGGGGGGAGGAGAAGGGGGTGGCAGAGGATGAGATGGTTGGATGGCATCATCAAGTCAATGGACATGAGTTTGAGCCAACTCTGGGAGATGGTGAAGGACGGGGAAGCCTGGCGTGCTACAGTCCATGGGGTCACAAAGAGTTGGATACAACTGAGTGACCGAACAACAACTTTACCTTTTTCTCTTTATTGTGTTTCCAATATCAGTGTAGAAGCAACAAATTGTCTCTTTACAGTAACAGTAGATTGACAGCATCAAACATCAGAGATATCAGAGAAGAGAAATTAACTTGCTAAATATAAGGTTGTCAGAACAAAACAGTGGAAACAGAAAAGTTAAAATAGGCCAGATTACAAATTGAATAGAGGACTTCCCTGGTGATCCAGTGCTTAAGACTCCATGCTTCCAACACAGGGGCGCAGGTTCAATCCCTGGTAGGGAAATTAGGATCCCACATGCTGCATGGTGTGAGCAAAAAATAAAAGAATAATAATTTTTAAAATAAATAAGATTAAAACATTTTTTTAAACATTGAGAAAAACCAAATTAAATAGAAAATAGCTGGAAATATGGTAACGAAGCAAACAGGAAAAACTTAGCAAGCAGTATTCAGCAAAGAAAAGAAAATACAGTGACCATGACTGGAGCTTTGGGTGTCTTTGTCATGCAAAATGGAATATGCAAAAGAGGCAATATGCATTGATCCAAATGTATTGACAAATTTCAGTAAAAAGCAAATTGAAATATATTTATCCTTAGTAGATGAAAGGAATAATGCTTCAGATTGGACCAGCTTTGGTTTAAAAAGTGGAAGCACTTTTGAGCCATTTAAGAAGAAAGAATCAGGCCAAAATTTAGGATTCATTTAATGTAATTAGCATTTAATGAATAATTTAGGGGGAAATCTAACCTAAACAAGTGATAGCCAGGGAAAAACAAACACATTCTAAAATATCAAAAGCTAACCATGTCTTGGTGTCGGTATTTCTGAGAAAGGACCAAAAATGACAGTTTATAGTCTTAAAGAAGATTGAATGAAGTTGGATCACAGAGTCTACCTCCCCTCAATACCTAATGAAATAAAGTATCCCAAAAGAAACAGCATAATTTTCTTGGCATAACCAACATGGAAAAGAATATAATTACTGCCAGGCTATAAACTTCAGAAGAGGATGATGATCGATGAAACAGAAAGAAAACTTTGACAAGGCTCTGCCAGGCATCAAACCGACTCTCACCCGCCGAATGAGTCCAGAGCCACTGGACAAAACAGGTGCACAGTCCAGGACCACGAGACCATAAGGACTTCTGAGACTGCTCACTGTTGTCTCAAAGTGAAAAATGAAAACTAACAAAAATTTCATTGCTGTATTATTAAAATTCCTTCAAATATTTTGTAGGAAAATTATATGTAAAGTGAAATATGTGATCATGTTACCATATTTAATGCAGTAAAGAACAAGAGTGTCACCAAAATTGAAGACCTGACATAATCTCTAAGAGACCCTCCCTATTAATATTTTCCATATTGAGGAGAAAGGGACTGAGGCAATAGCTTTATATTGTCGTGGAGTGAAAAAAAATAATTGCTCTAAAGGTCAGCTTTGAATTCACTTTTATTTCAGTTTTTTTTTCTGTTAAATTCAAGCAAAATATAACAACTCAAAAAGTTGTTTTTTAATCTTGCTGAATAGGCTCAATAGGAGAGTGGAAATGATAGAAGATAAACACTTAAGAACAGGGACTAGAAATTACTCAGTCTGAAAGACAGAGAAAATAGATTGAAAAAAAAAAATGAACAGAGCTTCAAAGACCTGTGGAACAACAACAAAAGTTACACTGCTTGAGTCATTGGAGTCCCAGAAGGAGAGAATGGGGAACTGAAAAAAAACATTTGAAGAAATAGTGACTGAAAGACGGAAACCTACCAATTCACGGAACTGGATGAAGCTCAAATCAAAGGAATCCACACCAAGACAATCTCATAATCAAACATTTGAAAGCTAAAAGCAAAGAAAAAAATCTAAAAGCAATCAGAGAAAAATCACACATTATCTACAGGGGAACACCAATTCAAATAACAGCAGATTACTCATCAGAAACCATGGAGCTTGGCAGGAAATGTCGCAACCTTTCTCAACGGCTAAAAGGAAGGAAGAGGCTATGTGAATTCTGTGTCCAGAGAAACTATCCTTGGGAAAGAAAAAGAAATAAAGATGTCCTCAAATGAAAGAAAACTAAAACAATGTGTCCCTAGCACACCGACCCTCAAAGAATGGTGAAAGGGAGTTGTCTAGGTGGAAAATGATAACAGAAGAAGGCTTGGGACTTCAGAAAGAAAAAAACAAACAATGGAATGGGAGAAAATAAAGGTAAATATAATAAGCTGTCCTCATGAGTTCCTGAAATCATATTTGACACTTGAAGCAAAAATTATAACAACATTTTTTAGTGCTCAATATATGTAGAAGAAATACTTGAAACAATTATATTTTAAAAGTAGGGGTAAAAAAAAGATATAAATGGAAGTAAGTTTTCAATACTGCACTTGTAGTTGAACATGGATATCAATAGATTGTGATGTCATGTTTGTATATTGTAATACCTAGAGCAACCATAAAGAAACCTATACAAAGGAATATACTCAAAAAAGGACAAGTTAAACAAGATAAACCTTAAAAAAAAGCAAAAAACTGCCCAACCACAAGAAAGCAAGAAAAGAGAAACAGGAAACAAACAAAAAATAAAGTTTTAAATGGCAGACTTCAGCCTAAGCATTTCAAGAATTGGCTTAAAAATAAGATCTATACACACTAATTAAAGGATAGAGATTAGCCGAATAGTTTTTTTTTTTTTTAAGAAAAGAAAGTGTGATCTAACCAGATGCTGTCCGCAAGAAACTCACTTCAAACCCAACCACATGGGTAGTTTGAAAGTAGAGAGATAAGTATATGTCATGTTAATAATAATTGTAAAAGCAAGAGTGATTCTATATTGTTAATAGAAAAAAATAAAAGAGATGAAGGACAATACATAATGATTTTTAAAAATCCACCAAGAAGACATAGACACTAAATGTGCATGTACCAAACAATGGAGTTTTAAAATTCAACTAAATGTAAAACTTTTAATCAAAATTAGCACTGGTGATACCACTTATTCAGAATTATTTTAGTCTATCCACTCTTCCATCATCTATTTTTCGATCTTCCTATTTATCTGTATATGGGCCCAGAGGGTGAACGGCATGGTATTTTCCTGTGTTAATGATGGTTAACATTGTGTTCTTCCACTGGCTTGGAAAGGGAAAGGACAAATGCTGTGAAGTGTTACCCATAACATTTGAGGGGGTCCGTTTTTTCACCGAGATAACCACAATGGTGTGGTCACTCACCTTTTGCTGCTCAACTGTCACGCAGCATCTCAGGTGAGAAGGGCCTCTTGTATGGGGATTTTCCCATAGTTCCTTGTGGTGCGTGAGTGCAGACCCTGAATTGAGAAGCATGTAAGTACTTTGTGTATCAACATGACAGTTAAAGGGACAGATTGTTGCCGTGTGTTTAGTTATTGGAGATAAGACGATAGTGACAGTAATGAGGTCAAGACACGTTATCTGGGAGAGTGAGACTTGGTCTTTGAGAGCGGATCCCCTCTACCTCTCTGCCATGACTCATTGACCAAAAAAGTTTAGGTGGAGCAATGCAGCAAGTAACAGACACCCTGATGTGTGATCACTATCGTGTGCTGCTGACACTCATGATGTCACTAGACCTGTCTTCCGGTTCACAACAGATGGACTGAAAAAAAGAAAAAAAAAAAAAAGTCTCTTTGAAGATTTTCTGGAGTCTCCCCATTGTATTAGGATGAAATTACTCAGAATTCAGGAAGCTTGGAACGTGGGTTGTATTTTACTCTTTGGCAGATGTAGATTGGAGTAAGGGTCTGTCCATTGTCCTTGTAGTCTCAGGTCACCCTTGGGAAAACATCATGGTGCCACTCCTGATTTTTTTTTTTTTTTTTGCCACTCCTGATTTTATACCTGATGGGCGGTGGGAGGCTCATCTGTGTCCAGGGAGGAAAGGCGACTTTAATAGCTAGAGTTATCAAATGAATGACACTGACATCTGCTTCTTGTGGGTGGGTTAAGATAGAGGAACTTAGGACTTGACAGCCATGTTCTTTAGTCGGGCTTAATAAAACCCCTTCCAGTGACCTTTAGGCAATGTGAAAACTGATGAACACAAAAGTGAAACCGGTGCTGTTTCACGATCATCCAGATCAAATGGCAGAGCTCACCTTCTTGTGAATGAAATATCACACCTCAGAGCTATTGTTATAATCCAAGACAATACCATTCACCTCGTCCATTCTGCCACCTGTTGTCTATTCTGTCTACGCTCGTGCCTAGAAAGGCCCAAAGTGCTACGGATTAATATGTCATATGGGGAGAGTGCCTGTCTTTTTTAAGCTATAGATTTTATGCTTATAAGAAATAAGGGCAGGGCCAGTTTTAACACAGATCATGGCAAGTTTAATTTTCAAAGTGTACTTTTGAGATTTTACTATTCCTGTTGGGTAATCGAGGCATTGTTGGTATTACAGGGCTTTACAAACTGTTTACACCATCCTGTAAAAAACCCACTCACTCTTTTTTTTAAAATTTATTTGTGGTCTTTTTTGTGGCACACAGGATCTTTAGTCTTCTGGCGTTGAACAGGGAATGAACCTGGGCCCCTTGCATTGGGAGCGCGGAGTCTTAGCCACTGACCCACCAGGAAAAGTCCCCCTGCTCACTCTTAATGGACAAGGTGTTTCAAATGTTGAAATAAAGTATTTTAAAATTTGCTGACAAATATTTGTATGTGAGCTGCTTCTCTCCACTTTGAAAAGATACCAGAGTGTATATCTATAAGGACAATACTTAATTTGAGTATATATTTATAAGGATAACATTTTGTTTGAGTGGACTGTCTGAATAATTACAAGTGTCCTTCCAGGAGAAGGATGAACTGCCTACTTTGTCTGTAAGGTTTTTTTATTACTGTGAGCTTAAAAAATTGGGCAGTTCTGACATTCCTGTAGAGCTCCATTGGCAAAACTGTGGAGCTTGTTACTCACCTCTCATTATTCACAGAATCCCTTCTTTGTTCCTTTGTGCCAAGCTGTGAGTTAAATTAGTGGGAAACGGGAGTACTTTTTTGGCAATACCACATGGCCATTGAGGGGGTGCCAAAGATATTTTGGGTGCATAGTCACCCTAACAGACTGCTAAGTATTACCGCACCGCGCCCCCCCCACCGCCCTGAATTTAGGGTTGTCAGAGAAAAGTGGTCATTTTTTAAAATTCAGGTCTAATCTGAGAACGGGGAATAGCAATGACTTGTGTTAGTGACCTAGCAATGCAATAGTCAATAGAAGGACCATTTGGACAACTTAGTACAAGGGAGGTGCCCTTATGGTTTCATAACCACCATTAGCTATGAATTACCCCAAAGCATAGCCAGTGCCATTGAAAATGTTAACAGGTTTGGGGGGCTTTTTTAAAAGAGGAAACTGTATTCACTTGAAGAGTTTCTGCTGCGTGGGTGCCTGCTGGGGGAGGTTTTTCCTGTAGTGTTGGCTTGAGTGGGCCGGTTATTTCTGTTTTCTGTCTTCCTAGGCTGCCCCTTTCTTTGGAAGCTCTTTTATCTGTTTTATTTTTTTCATTTGTACCATTGGCCTGGCTGTGTTGCCAGCTTCTCTGTTATTCAATCCAGGATGCATGAAACAATAAGAAAACTCACTGCCACATCATTCTCTGGGTTCTGAGGTTGCTCCCCCGTCTTCCTCCTTTTCTCCCCTTTCAGAGTTTTCTACATTTGCTTTATAATATCTAGACTTTCTAGCAGGAGGGGTAGGAGGAGTACATTGACTCTGCCTTAGTCTCTGCAGTATTTTTATATCAATCAAATAAGAATTCCATTGGAATTGAGACACAGAGCATACATTTCAGAGGTCTCTAGGGATGCACAGAGTGAACTTCATCAGAGCTTTCTCCAGTAGAAACCCTGTATCTGAGTCATTTTTTAAAAATCAACTTTTGGGAATTTCCTGGTGGTCCAGTGATTAGGAGTCTGCACTTTCACTGCCGAGGGCCTGGGTTCGATATCTGGTCAGGGAACTAAGATCCTATAAGCTGCATGGCATGGCAAAAAAAAAAAAAAAACTTGTTAGGTTTACTATTCATATAATAATGACTGTTTTACATAGACTTAAATGGACTCATTTTAAGACTGCACTTTGACGCATTTTGACAAATATATACACCTACTCAGCCATTACCACCATCAAGCTGGCAAATATTCTGTACTTTCTAAAACCTTCCTTCTGCCCCTTTGCAGGTTTTCTGTCCTAATCTCTGCCCCAGGGAGGTACAAAGATTTTCTCACTGAGGGCTTGGTTTTTGCCTGTTCTCGTCCTTGTTTAAATGGAATCTTATAGTACACGTTTTCTGGTCTGGTTTCTTGCATTCACGAAGATGCTTCTAAGACTCATCCACATTGTATGTACTGGGAGTCTTACTTTTTATTGGTGAAGAGTATTGCTCAATCTCTGTATCCATTCACCTCTTGATGCATATTTGTGTTGTTTCCATTTTAGGCCCTTATGAATAAAGGTGCTGTGAACACTCACGTACGTCTTTTGGTGGACGTGTGTTTCTATTTCTCTTGAATAAACACCTAGCAGTGGAATGAGTGGCTCATATAGTAAGAGTGTATTTAACATTATGAAAGTGCTAAACTGATTTCACAAGTGGCTGCTCAAGTTTGCATTACCAACAGTGGTGCATGAGAATCTGATTACTTCACATCCTTGGGCTCTGGCCCTGGTCCCTGCCACCTGCACTGATGAGGATCCCTCCAAAGCTAGTTTGGTTTCAGTGTGACGCTCAGCCTTTGGCACTGCTTACTAAAACTAGTCCATGCCCCCACCATCTCAGCTCTTTATACTCCCTTCACTGGAGCTAGGACAGACTCTGGGGTCTTCCCTTGCACAGATCCAGAACCACTCTTCCCATTTGACTTTGAAAGTCTGGAGTTTTTACTCCAAGAAGTCTTTCTCATACCCAAATCCACATGTTTTTCAGCACAAAGGAGTCCTTCTTTAAGGGAAAACTATTACTTCCAGGTGTCCTTAAGAAGTTTAGCCTGAAAGGGATGTAAAAATCATTTGGGGCTTCCCTGTTGGCTCAGGGATAAAGAATCTGCCTGCCAGTGCAGCAGATACGGGTTCAACCCCTGACCCAGGAAGATCCCACGTGCAGTGGAGCAGCTAAGCCCATGTGCCGTAACTATTGAGCCTGCGCTCTAGAGCCTGGGAGCTGCAACTACGGAGCGCATGGGCCGCAACTACTGAAGCCCGCGTGCCCTAGAGCCTGTCCTCTGCAGCAAGAGAAGCCACTGCAATGAGAAGCCCATGCTCCACAACCAGAGAAAGCCTGCATGCAGCAATGAAGACCCAGCGCAGCCGAAAATAATCAATGAATAACATTTAAAAAAAAATCATTTGGAGGTGTACTAGAGACCAGTAGACCAATCAAGTTTCAGTTATCTGGATAGGAGGTAATGAGCAGGATCAATTTGTGCTATTTCCATCCTAGTAGACCTTGAAAGGAGAAGGCAATGGAAACCCACTCCAGTACTCTTGCCTGGAAAATCTCATGGACAGAGGAGCCTGGTAGGCTGCGACCCATGGGGTCGCGAAGAGTCGGACATGACTGGGAGACTTCACTTTCACTTTTCACTTTCATGCATTGGAGATGGAAATGGCAACCCACTCCAGTGTTCTTGCCTGGAGAATGCCGGGGACGGCAGAGACTGGTGGGCTGCCGTCTATGGGGTCGCACAGAGTCGGACATGACTGAAGCAGCAGCAGCAGCAGACCTTTAAAGATCAACAAGCTACTTACTTTCAAAATGTGGCTTGCCCCATGGAGCCTATTAATATTAATACAAAATTGTTATTTCACTGCAAATTTGGGGGAAAAAAGGTTTTATGCAAAAGAAATAGTCCTCCATTAATTCCATTAATTCAATTTCAATCAATTTGAAAATAATTTTTATCATCTCTTGGACTCTTGGGGTGTCTAAGGTGGTTTCAATTCTTATTAGTGGGAGTCATCAGGACATTAAATTTTATTTGGAAAATGCCTTAACCTACCCTACACTGGCTGGTAGTTTTTCCATTTTCTGGTGTTCACCGGCAGGAATCTTATTCAATTGGTGGCTTAGATGATAAAGCACCTGCCCGCAATGTGGGAGACCCAGGTTCGATCCCTGGGTTGGGAAGATCCTCTGGAGAAGGAAATGACAACCCACTCCAGTACTCTTGCCTGGAAAATTCCATGGACAGAGGAGCCCGGTAGGCTCCAGTCCATGGGGTTGAAAAGAGTCAGACACAACTGAGCGACTTCACTTAAACGACTTCACTTCCTTTGACATCCAAGGCAACCAGTCTGTGGACATTTTGGTCAAACATCACTGCATGAGGCCCAGAGCAGGGGACCAGGTGAATTTAATCCTGTCTGAGCATTAGTTTCCCCATGTTTAGCTTGAGAGTATTTTAAAAAGTACATCTCATGACCTGAATTCCTGTGGATGTACATTACAACCTCAAGATGTCTGCAGAACAGAATGGAAGGTGTCTGAGATGGTACTAGATGTTTCCTCCAGGGCAAAATATTTCCCAAAAGGACAATATTATTACTGGGTGTGGTATCTGGAATTTTTTTGTTTTTTGCTGTGATTCTGTAGAATACAGCAATTTCACAAGAAGAGAAATCACCTGGTAAACTTCCAAGTGAATCAAAGCTGATTCACAAGGGGTCTATCAAGTGTTACTTACCTCTGGGCTCAGCCTCGGCCCTGACTTGGAGCTGGGCATGACCAAGCAGGCACAGAGGGTAGAAGTCCTGCCCCCTGGGGTCCATGCGCTGTATGATTCTCACCCTTTGAGTGTGGGCAAGACCTTGGAATGTGGTGGGATTTCACTCTTGTCAGGCTAGGTCACATGGCAGAAGGGAAGGGATCTCGCAGATGCATTAATAACTAAGGCCTCTAACTGGTTGCCTGTGCATTAATCAAAAAGGGAGATGATCCTGGCTGAGCCCCACCTGAGCAAGTGTGAACACCTCGAAAGGGGGCCTGGGCCTTCTCTGGAAGGAGGAGATACTTGAACTGAGATATCTTCCTCCTGGCCTGGAAGGAAACAGCATGTCATAAACTGCCTGTAAAGAGGCTCTCGTGGCAGGGACCGCAGGGTGGCTTGTAGTTGTCCGAGGGTGGTGTCCCGCTGACATTCAGCCAGAAAACAGACATAAGGAACTGAGTTCTGCCCATAACTTTCATGAGGCTAGCTTTGCCCACTAGCATCTTGATTTCGGCCTGGTTGGCCCCTGATCTGAGGACCTTGCGCCACTGTGCCTGTACTCCAGGCCACAGAAACAGTGTGAGAATAAACATGGGCTGTTTTAAGATGCTCTGGTGCTGGTTTAGTCACCAAGTCATGTCCAACTCTTGCGATCCTATGGACTGTAGCCCTCCAGGCTCTTCTGTCCATGGGATTTCCTAGGCAAGAATACTGGAATGCGTTACCATTTCCTTCTCCAGGGGATCTCCCTCACCTGGAGATCAAACATGTATCTCTCATGTCTCCTGAATTGCCAGGTGGGTTCTTTACCACCAGGGCCACCTGGGAAGTTGGCGTGCATAGGTAAGATGCCGGTGTGCATAGGTAAGATGCTGGTGTGCGTAGGTAAGATGTTGGTGTGTGGTAAGATGCTGGTATGTGATAAGAAGCTGAGTGTGTGGTAAGATGCTGAGTGTGTGGTAAGATGCTGAGTGTGTGGTAAGATGCTGAGTGTGTGGTAAATAGTTTCACATCAGTAGAAAATGACTTCAGCAAGTACCAGACATTATTCACATGCCCCTAGCTTTCTGCAAAGCTGCTTTCACCTTGAAGTCACAGTACTGGCACAGACCTTGCCTATATGCAGTAGGGCAGTGATCCAACCTATTGTGAGCTCTAGGAATCTGAGGGAAGCCATGGAGGGTCCCATAGGAAATAAATGAGCCTTGATTAAGACAGCACTGATTGCTTATGGAGTCCGAAGCTGTGTCCCGGAGAAGGCAATGGCACCCCACTCCAGTACTCTTGCCTGGAAAATCCCATGGATGCAGGAGCCTGGTAGGCTGTGGTCCACGGGGTCGCGAAGAGTCGGACACGACTGAGCAACTTCACTTTCACTTTTCACTTTCACTTTTCACTTTCACACACTGGAGAAGGAAATGGCAACCCACTCCAGTGTTCTTGCCTGGAGAATCCCAGGGACGGGGGAGCCTGGTGGGCTGCCGTCTATGGGGTCGCACAGAGTCGGACACGACTGAAGTGACTTAGCAGCAAGCTGTGTCCTTTCTTAAAAATTATTATTTATTTTGCTGCGTCGGGTCTTAGTTGCAGAACTCAGGATCTTTCCTTATGGGCTCTCTAGTGTGGTGGCAGACTCAGCCGTGAGAGTGCATGGGCTTAGTTGCTCTGCAGCATGTGAGATCCTAGTTCCTTGACCAGGAATTTAACCCTCTTCCCCTGCATTGCAAGGTGAATTCTCAACCACTGGACCATCGGGGAAGTCCCCTAAATTGTGTGCTTCATGTGTATACTCTCTAATCTTCCCAACCACACTGCAAGGATGCTGTGTGGTTATAATTATTTTCTGACTGAGAAAACTGAGGTTCGCAGAGGTGAACGAAGGTGCCCAAGGCCATGTAGTTAATGAGCAGAGATATCGAGCTCCGCGGCTGGACCTTGCCGACCCCAAAGCCGGTGACCTTTTGCTTTCCCAATGCTGCTTCCTGCTTCTCACCTCCACTTTGTCTCTGAGTCCCTAAGAGCCACAGCGTCACTCGGCTCCCCGAGTGCCCCACTCCGTGGCACGCTCACGCACTTACTCCTTGCTTGGAGCCCAGACTCCCCTTGTGGGTTTTCTTGCTCACATCTGTTTGCTGCCGCCCACATGCAACACCATGGCCTGATGCTCCTAACCTCAGTCCCTCAGCTCGGGCAGCTATCTGTGTCCTAAAGTAACAGAAAGAAGAATGCAGCTGGATAGAAACTCAAAAGGGAAAGTAAAAAATAGAAAATTACGGTGTTTTAAATGTATTGCCAAGAGACTTCGAAAAACCAGGGTACACAATCCCAGGGTAGGGATCTGCCCATTTTCAACCAAATTTGACTCTCCAACTCTGTAGGGATCCCCCTCTATTCTGAGACTTGTTAACCCTCCTTTAAGTTGGCTTCCTTTTAAAAAAAATTTTTTTTTAAATTTGTTTTTGACTGTGCTGGGTCTTTGTTGCTGTGTGGACTTTTCTCTAGTTGTGGTCAGCGGGGGCTACTCTCTAGTTGCCGTGTGCAGGCTTCTCATTTTAGTGGATTCTCGTTGCAGAGCACAGGCTGTAGGGCGCGTGGGTTTCAGGAGTAGCAGCATGAGGGTTCAGTAGTTGTGGCTCCAGACCTCTAGAGCACAAGCTCAATAGTTGAGGCACATAGGCTTAGTTGCTCCATGGTATGTGGGATCTTCCTGGATCAGGGACTGAACCTGTGTCTACTGCAGTGGCAGGCAGAATCTTTGCCCCTGAGTATGGTGGCTTCTTCAAGTGATGCGCTGAAGTATAGTTGTGGGTCCTTTGGAGGGCAGGTTCTGGAAAAGTGAGCCTCTGATATACTTGTTCAGATCATTCATAAGGATCTGAGATCTTGTATTCATCTGCTCTTTCCTCCAGCTAACTTCCCCCCCACTCAGCCAATAAGAGATTCTTTCCTATCTTCCACTCTTTGACCAAATCCACATACACGTGCTCATTTGGTATCTTGGGAGAAACGGAACATTTCCTGCCATATCAGTAAATAAAGGATGTCACAGTCATCAGCAATTTCAGCCACCATGGATGGTGGGCCGGTGAGCCCTGAGGAACTCAGGAAGGAAAGAATACCCACCATCTAACGGCTATCAGACTGCAGCCACTCCCTACGGTGAGCCCTGAAGAAACTCAGGTGTGAAAACACAGGATACCATCCCCAGGTACATACCAGAGGAATGATTTCAGTGAGCCCAGACTCCTATATCTTCTCATACATAGAAAACTACTAAACTCCTTAACTTGAGATATCTGGTTTTCTTTAATTAACAACAATCTTTTGATGTTCAGACTACCTGCCTTTTGTTACAAAACTCTGTAACCTGGCTCCCCTCCTTGCCTCCGTGGAACAGTTCTCTAAGGGTCACTTGAGGTGCTATCTCCCAGGCTTTGGAGTCTTAAAAATTCCCACTGAATAAAACGTAACTCTCAACGTCTAGGTTGTGAATATTTAAGTCCACACTCACAAGGGCAAAGCTCTAAGTGTCAGGTGCCAGGTGTTTCCTCAACCTGTTTTACAGATGCAGACTCTCTGCTAGACGTCAGTGCATGCTTTGACGTGTGTTTTTAACTTGGTGTCCTTTGGAGAAGTAAGTTGTTGGGGGGGACAGTAGAAAGAACAAAACTTGGGAGGCAGTAATCCAAAATTCATGTTCAGGCGCTACCAACCACAGGCTGTGTGACCTTAGGCCAGCTGTTTAACATCTTTCCATTACGAAATTTCAACCTCAGTTACAAAATTGAGATGATAATACTATTTTGTAAGATTTTCATGAGAATTGAGGGAGATAAAGTTCGAAAAGAGCTTGGCATAGAGATTCTGCCTAAGAGTAGCTACTAAGCACTTGTGACAAAACCCTCATCCTCACTTCCTTTAACCCTGTCACCACCTCCTACTCCCCCACGTTGAGGTTTTTAGACACAGGTCTTTGTGGCCCCAAGGAGACGTGTCACATTAAGTCCTTGTGTCTTGCTGCTTCACAGCTGAAGGCCAGGTGTAACACAGAAAGACAAGGTAATCTGCCTCTTCCCTCTCTGCCCTTCCCCACCACCGGGTCAGTGTCCTCCAAGCTGGGGAAGAGGGGAAAGAGTCGGGATGAGACACTGCTGAGGGCCTCTGGGAAGGAGCCCTGCTCTCCAGCCACTTGGATTTGGGGTTCGGCAAATTAGAACAGACTGGTGCCCCACTTTCTGGTTGGATCCCTGAAGGAGAAGTCACACCCCCCAGCACCCTACCCATCATGGTCGCTGTAGAAAAGGCTTAAGCAGGTGGGCTGGGGCAGCCTCCTGGATACTCTGCTTGCCCCCACAAGGCTCTGGAAACAGTGTGATAATCTTCCTCTGTGGTGTGAGATGCAATGGACTTTGAGGGGTGATGGGTAGAAGCAGAAAGGTGGTGGTGGTTTAGTTGCTAAGTCGTGTCCAACTCTTGCAACCCCATGGACTTTAGCCTGCCAGGTTCCTCTGTCTATGGGATTTCCCAAGCAAGAATACTGGAGTGGGTTGCCATCTCCTCCTCCAGGGGATCTTCACAACCCAGGGATCAAATCCATCTCTTGCAGGTGGTTCCTGCATGAGACAGGCAGATTTTTTTTACTGACTGAGCCACCAGGCAAGGCCAGCATTAGAATATGCCCCGCTAAAAACATACCTCTTTGGCACAGGATTATTTTGAGAAACTACAGACAGAGAAGAAGCTCTGAAAACAAAGGAGAAATTACTCTTTTGCAAGAGAAATGTACATTTGCCAAGGAAATTCCCACTTGTACCGTTGTCTCCCTCTCTGGACCAAGAAGAAAAGGATAAGCCTAGGTCACAAGGGACCCACCTTCCATGGAGGAGACAGCCTGAAATCCATAGAACAAAGCTTACCCTGTCTACCTCCCTCTTCCTGGTAACCGCCCCCATAACCAGCCTCCCCTCACTTGTCTTTAGCTGAAGAGGTTATTTAAGCCAGTCGTTTAGGCCACAACTGGGGAGTTACTCAGTTTTGCTGGGTGTCTCCCATGTACACGTATATTCATAAACTTCTCTGTTTTTTTTTTTTTCTCTTTTGAATCTGTCTTTTATTTACAGGGCCCTCAGCCAAGAACTCAAAAGGGTAGAGGGAAAAATGTTTTTCCTCCGTTTCAAGGATGGGTGTGACTGGAACGGGAGGAGGCAGAATGACCGCAGAGCAAATGATAAGAGGAGAAACCCCCGTGGGAATGCAGACACCATGATGGGTGCCCGAGAAGCGGAGGGGAGGGGAGGGGAGGGGGCCAGCCCAATGGGAATGACATGCATCTCAGCAGGACCCGCGGGGCACCTGTGACAAGGGAAGACCAAACATCCCCAGCCCCCTCCTCCCTCCATGACGGGGCGCTTCACGAACTCCCAGGCAGGGAGGGAGCCCCAAGTTGGCTGGGTTAACTCTGAATGGGTTGGGTTTGTCCCAAACACTAGCAAGCAGAATGGGGGTTCAAGTAACCTGACTGATGAACAGAGTGATAAAAATAGTTCATGTATTGGGACCCTTAAAAGGGAGGGCACCCCAGCGAGCCCACCCATGTCACAGATCTAAAGCTACATCAGCTGGTACCCACCACAAACACCCGTCCAGGAAAACTGACACACCACTCACGATCCTCCGGCTCAGCTTTAGCTAGTACACCTTACCCTGGAAAGCAGGACCTGCAAGTCTTAGAAGGAAATCCCCAGCCCCCTACCCAGTCACGCTCTGGTTCCACGTTGCCATTTCTAACTCTATAAAACTCCCTCTTGTCCAAAATCTCTCAGGAAGAGGGTTTCACAGATGGCAAGGTGCTGTGCTCCTTGAATAAGGGACAGCAAACTCATTACTAAATCATTTTTGTTTTGTTATCTAATGAGAAAGTTACGAAGGGGAACAGAATATGACACTCCAAAATATGCCACTCTGACGTGTGGGTTGTTTTGGCCTGAAGGCAATGAAGGCATCGCAGACCCTGAAAGCTCTATGAGTCTCCGTTAACTGCCTAAAAGAATTTAGATAAAGTACTTTTGCAGGAAGAGTTATTACCAGAGGTAACTTTTCTTTGAGATGGTAATCTAGGGTTCTACTGGGGTCATAGTCCAACGTGCGTTTCTTTTTAAAATTAATACATTTTCATTTTTGGCTATGCTGGGGCTTTGTCACTGCACACGAGCTTTCTCTAGCTGTAGTGAGAAGGGGCTACTCTCCAGCTGTGGTGCGCACAGGCTTGTCATTGTGGTGACGTCTCTTGTTGCGGGACACAGGCTTGGAGTGCTTGTGGCACATGGGCTCAGGAGTGTGGCTTCCAGGTTCCAAAGCATGAGCTCAGTAGTTGTGGCTGCAAACTTACTTGCGCTGTGGCATGTGGGATCCTTCTGGACCAGGGATCCAACCTGTGTCCTCCTCATTGGCAAGCAGATTCGCAACCATTGGGCCATCAGGGAAGCCCCCAAAGATAGCTTTTATATCAGAAAGACTTATCTGCAAAGCAAGGCAAACATTTGTTTACCAAACATTTTTTTTTTCTTCTCGTCTGCCTGTGATTTGTCCTCCTCCCTTGTGAAGCCCCAGACCCCCTACTCCCTTCTCCTTAGCTCAGGAAGGTAAATAAGTCTCACTGACAATAGAAGGGACACAAACTTGAGCACTGTAAGGAATGATAAGTCAAGAAAGTAGTCCTACTAACATTTCCAATGACAGCAACATGATGGATATGCGGAGTAACCTGCCATGGTTCTCTATAGCTTTAATCTGTCAGACAACTTTTCTGTCGTTATCTTTTTTAAAAAATGCATTGGATTTTAAAAAAATATTTAGTTTTATTTATTTATTTATATGGCTACATCATGTGTTAGTTGCGGCATGTGGATCCCGGAGCAGGGATTGAACCCGGGGCCCCTGCATTGGGAGCGCTGAGTCCCAGCCACTGGACCACCAGGGAAGTCTCCATCATTGTTAAATGTTCTCATGTCACTCCTACTGGAAGGAATATATTTTTGACCTCATTTTAGAGCAAGAGAAACTGGAGTTCAGACTGGGGAAGAGACAGCTAGTAAGCGGATTCCAGAGCTAGTGCAACCCAAACAGTATGAAACCAACCAACAGAGGAAGTGCACCCGTGGGAGGTGAAGTGGGGATGGGGGAATTCTGAGTTGAAATGAACTGTGACTGTATTTAGTGAAAAACATTTCTTAGTCTTGGTTTACCTGTAAGTTTCACACGCTGAAAAAATGAGTTGCCCAACAACCATAGGACCTTCAAAGACAGTGCAGATGTCAACTCAGTATTTCCCAGAATTTACTTGATGTGATTCGAAATTATGCTCCTCTCCAGCTAAGCAAGCTGATAGCAATGCAGTGGTTTGAAGGGACTTTTACATTGAGGGTTGAATACAGAGTAGATGCCCTTAAAACTCATAGATAAACTTTCACAGTAAGCTGCCGTCAGTGACTTGATGACTTTTGAGAAGAAATTTGTAAAGAGAATTTGTAACATTTTTAGCAGTTAACTTTAAGGATGTGAATGTATTACAGCAGCTCTAAGTCTAGCTTTTTAAAAATTATTTACTTATTTTCATCTTTTTTTGGCCCCACAGCATGGCATGTGGGATCTTAGTTAGCTGACCAGAGATCAAACCTGTGCTCCTTGCATTAACATAAGACTGCAAGACCAGTCTTAACCACTGGTCAGCCAGGGAAGTCCCTAGCTTATCTTTTTTATGTTCTCCTTGGATCAGCCAAAGCACTCTTTTGGTTAAACTATTTCAGTCTTTTAATTCTGCTCTATGCTTGAGGGCATGTGAGAGGATGGGAGAGAACAGGGATAAATCCACTTCTGATTTTGTATGGTTTTGTACTTGTATGAGAAATTCAAATGAAATATAAAGAACATGTGATTGCTTTGAACATCAGAGAGATATACCCAGAAGATTCATATTAAATCTCTCACATGAAAATTTTTGGGAAAAAAAAATTGTTTAGAAGGTACCAAATTGATCAATAGGGATAAAGTACTGAAACTAAAATACACAGATGGAATCTGTCCTCCATGGACAGGCTTAATATTTAAATAATTTAATTTTGTATCAGCCTGGGTTGGGTCAACAGATGATGATAAATCAGACCTAAAGTTGATACACACAAGCCAGACAAATCTGGTTTGCTTCTCACTGAGAGATCCCAACTGGTAGCTGGGACAGAGAGCCATGAAGGGTGGAAGGGGAGCAGGAGATGGAGAGGACAGGGTGGGGTGTGGATGCAGAAGATTTTGGTACCCAGACTGCCTCTATCACTCACCCCCCTAGGAATCCAACTCGTTCTCACAGATTTACAAATAATTGAAACTCTCAACAGACACCACTTGCAAATTTGATTGCTCAGTCTCTTCCCTCTGAATTTGCATCACCAACCGGAGCTCTGGAGGGAAAAATTCAAAACAGAGACCCAGCAGCATTGTCTAGAAAGAGGGAACTACTATTTCTGCCTGGTACTTTTGACAATATTATATTCCGATTAAAAAATGGAAGCAGAAATATGTATTTTAAAGTTTTGAGCAGAATTTTCAGCTATTTTTCTAAGCTGTAAAAATGAGCAGGCACCTTGAAAAATGTGAGAGTATGTCCCTTCTTATTTTGGGGGTCGAGGAGGAAATGGGAGTTAAAATGTTCTTTTATGCACAATGTTGATAACAGGTGGTCATTCTAAAAGTGTTATTTGGCAAAAACAAAAGATGGGTGTTTTAAAAATTCCCTAAAATGAAAGGTTTTGTAAACACAACTACATTTTATCACATTGTCTTATTACTGTACTCCAACACATGGAATGGGCTTCCCTGGAGGGAAAGATGGCAAAGAATCCGCCTGCAGTGCA
Organism: Cervus canadensis; assembly: GCF_019320065.1. Lineage (NCBI taxonomy): Eukaryota > Metazoa > Chordata > Mammalia > Artiodactyla > Cervidae > Cervus > Cervus canadensis. The sequence goes on from NC_057416.1 coordinate 13,821,094, forward strand.
GGAGACGTGGGTTCAATCCCTGGGTTGGGAAGATCCCCTGGAAAAGGGAATGGCTATCCCAGTATTCTTGCCTGGGGAATCCCATGGACAGAGGAGCCTGGTGGGCTACAGTCCACGGGGTCGGCAAAAAGTTGGACACGACTGATTGACTAACACACACACACACACACACACACACACACACACACACACACACACACACACACACGGAGTCTCGTTTCAGCACATCATTGCCCGCAGGGAGGAGGGCACATCCAACATTCTCAGCCCTTAGATCCACAACCTCATTTCCAAAATGGTCCTTCATTCTACTTCACTGTTCAACCCAACCAGTCACACCTTTTCCATGATCAAATTTGCCTCACCTCCCATCCATACTCTGACTACAATCAGCAGTCCTTTCTTTTTCCTAATATATCTATATTTTATTGAAGTATAGTTGACTTACAACGTTTTAGGTGCACAGCAAGGCGATTCGGTTACACATTTGTACATATATTATTTTTCAGATTATTTTCCATTATAGGTTATTACAAGATATTGACTGTAGTTCCCTGCGCTATACAGTAAACCTTTGTTGCTTGTTGCATATCTTAAAAAAAAAAAACTGTTGAAGGTAGCATTTGGCTTCTTTCTTTTTAAAAATGATTCGTTTTGGTTGCGCTAGGTCTTTGTTGCTGTGCACAGGCTTTCTCGAGTTGCAGCAAGCTGGGGTTACTCTCTAGTTGCAGTACCCCGGCCTCTCATTGCGGTGGCTTCTCTTGTCGAGGAGCGCAGGCTCTAGGGGCACAGGGGTCAGTAGTTGTAGCATGCAGGCTTAGCAGTCGTGGAGCACAGGCTTAGCTGGTCCACAGCACGGGGGATCTTCCCGGACCAGGGATCGAACATATGTACCCCGCACTGCCAGATGGATTCCACTGGACCACCAGGGAAGCCCTATTAGCCATCCTTTAGTCTTATTTTTTTTCACTATTGTATGATGAGGGTTCTTCAAATTCACCAAGACCACCAGGCCATGGACCACTTGGCTTACTCCCTAAAATTACCCCTTTCCTGTGTTCACTGTCCTGTCTATCCAGCCCAGCTTCCATGGTCCGTCAGCTGAGTAACTCATCTTGCAGTCTCTGAAATCTGTGACTTCTCTTTTTTCGCCAGGCCGCATGGCACGTGGGATCTTTGTTCCCTGACTAGGGATCAAACCCATGCCCCTTGCAGTTGAACCTTGGAGTCTTAACCACCATGGAAGTCCCACTCCTCTTTTTTAAAAATTTTGGGCCAATTTCCAAAGTTGGCTGAAGCCAGCTAATGCCAATACTAAAGCAGCTGAATGTTCCCAGATAAAACCCCACAATGGGGCAAGTTGGTACCACTGTGATTTCAACTGGGCCCTAAATGCTGCCCAGAAATCTCACTAAACTTCTCTGGTTTATCCATTCTCCAGCTCTTGACAATGATGGTTTCAAACCTTCCTTATTCTTCTAACCCTTTGAAGAGCTAATTTTGAGCAGAGTCCTTGCTTCTACTTCTTAAAAAATATAAGAGAACTTCCTGCCACAAAACTTACAAGCCTAGTTTTATTCACACCCAGCTTTTCATATTTCCTCCTGTTAAAAAAAAAAAAAAGGCTTCTCTGCATCCCCACAATTATGTTGATTTAAATTGTTGATTTAACCCTCTCTCATTTCTTAGGAATCCTACACTGTCAGTTACTTCTCCCTCCAGTATTTTCAATCTTTATCCTGACTTGATTCTTGCCATAAGCATTTAAATATGTTCAGTCTCTTGCACACATTTCAACTCACTTCCTATTCCCCACCCTGCCCTTCTTGCAAAGCCAATTTCTCAAGTTTTCTATACTTCTAATTTCCATTTCCTCACTTGGCACTTCCCTGTCGATCCTCTCCAAGCTGGCTTCTGCCTCAATATTTGCCCAGACTCCCCTTTGTCAGGGCTTCCCTGGTGGCTCAGATGGTAAAGAATCTGCCTGCAACGCTGGACACCCGGCTTTGATCCCTGGATCAGGAAGATCCCCTGGAGAAGAAAATGGCAACCCACTCCAGTACTCTTGCCTGGAGAATTCCATGGACAGAGGAGCCTGGCAGGCTATAGTCCATGGGGTCACAGAGTCAGACACGACTGAGCAACTAACACGCACACACCCTTTGTCAGGATCACTTATAACCCTGTCACAAATCCAATGCATATTTCAAATGCTCCTTTTCTTGCCATTTTCAGTGTCCCAGCTGGCCACTGCCAAGCAGCTTCTTCGCCTGGCCTTCTCACCCTCTACTCCCCTGTTTTCCCACCTTGAGCTCTGGCAGTCCTTTTCAGTGTCCTTTCCTAGGTCCCTGGATGTTGGAGTCTCTTACCTTTGCACGTGTACTCTCTCCCTAGGTGGGATCTGAGAAGTAACATCCTCAAGGTCGTGCACTGCGCCACCTCCCCGCACCAACCTCATCTGTTCTTCTGCTTATTCTCTGCATCCACAACAGGCTCCTCAATGCTCCTTAAACCTGCCAGGCAGAAGAGAGTCTGGGGACTTCCCTGGTGGTCCAGTGGTTAAGAATCTGCTTCCCAGTGTGGGGATTTCGATTCCTGGTCAGGGAACTAAGATCCCACTGAGGAACAAAGATTCCACATGCCACAGGGCAACTAAGACCTAACAACAGTCACATTAACTTTTAAAAAAAATGAGTCTTTGGAAATATTTCAGTAAAATCAGTGAATCAGCTTTCAATACTTTGGCCAAACGGTCTTCCCTCTTGGGGAACTGTATATGAGGGTGTTTAGGTCCCCAAGCTGACATTTAACTCACTTAAAACCAAAACATAAGAGGTAGATCAGACACTGGACTCTTTAGCTCAAACGTGCTACTTAAAGCTTTTGTACCAACTTTAAATTTGGAAAAACATTTTCTGGGGAGGGAGGTGCTTGCTTTTTCTGAACATCTCTAAACATATCAGTTCCTCAGTTCTTTTCATTAACAATGTGGCAGATGGTAGATGTTCTGGGCATAAAAATCCTTTGATAGATATTTGTTGGTCTGCCTCATCATGTGATAGTTTATTATAATCATATTGCAAAGGGTAAGGATGGAAGACCTAGAAAGTAAGTTAAAAAATACACAGGAATTGTCTAGATTCCTCTTGGAGCTATAAAAAACCGAGGCTGAGACTTCAGGCTCAAGTTCTAATATTGTGTGTTATGATTTCTCAATGCATATGTACAGACGCTGAGTCAAAGAAGAAAATAAACAAGTTGTACAAAATCCTGGAACATGGCTATTGCACAGTTATGATGCCCTCTCCGCCCCTACCCCCCGCACTGATTCACATTCTCATTCCTGAAATAGTTTTGTGCCATTCCCACCTCTTCTTGGTTTATTCCATTTTTTGAAGCCAGGAACTATATTGACATGTTGAAAACTTTAAGAATTGATACTTTTGAACTGTGATGCTGGAGTAGACTCTTGAGAGTCCCTTGGACAGCAAGGAGATCAAGCCAGTCAATCCTAAAGGAAATCAACCTTGAATATTCATTGGCAAGATTGATGCTGAAGCTGAAAGTCCGATATTTTTGGCCACCTGATGTGAAGAGCTGATTCAATGGAAAAGGCTCTGATGCTGAGAAAGATTGAAGGCAGGAGAAGGGGGTGACAGAGGATGAGATGGTTGGATGGCATCACTGACTCGATGGACATGAGTTTGGGCAAACTCTGGGAGATAGTGAAGGAGAGGGAAGCCTGGCGTGCTGCAGTCCATGGGGTAGCAAAGAGTCAGACATGACTTAATGACTGAACAATAAAAATGTCAAAATGATATAGAAAAGGAAACACATGAGAAACCTCACTTCCGCCCCTGCCCCCATCCACCATTTTCATTTGTATTAGTTTCCTTTATCCTTCTGGTGCTACTTTATGCATAGGCTTTTTAAGAACTTTTAAAATTTTATATTGGAGTATGACCAGTTAAAAATGTTGTGATAGTTTCAAGTGGACAGCAAAGGAACTCAGCCATTCATATACATGTATCCATATTCTCCTCCAAAATCCCCTTCCACCCAGGCGGCCACGTAACAGAGCGGATTCCCTGTGCTAGACAGTAGGTCCTTGTTGGCTATCCATTTTAAGTACAGCAGTGTGCACGTGTCTACCAGAAACTACCTCTCTCTTTCCCCCACCCTCCCCTTCAGGCAACTGTAAGTTGGTTCTCTAAGTCTGTTTTTATTTGTAAATATGTTCATTTGTATCATTTCTTTTTAGATTCTGCATATTCGGGATGTCATTCACTATTTCTGTTTCCCTTACTTCGCTCAGCATGATAATCTCTAGGTCCATCCATATTGCTGCAAATGGCATTTTCACTCTTTTTAATGGCCGAGTAATATTCCATTGTGTGTGTGTGTGTGTGTGTGTGTGTGTGTGTGTGTACATACATACATCTTCTTTATCCTTTCCTCAGTTTATGCATATTCTTATACCCTCCCACCCCTATTCCTTTTTTATACAAACTACATCTTACTGTCTATAGTGTTCTGTGTTTCATTCTTTCCCACCTCCTCATACATGCTGATCCTTGCCTATCCGTTTGAGGATTCTCCTCATTCTGTTTTACAGCAAATTGTGTTCCACTGTGTGGATTTATCTTTTTTACAGTTGGGTTGCTGCCATTTCGTACCATTAAAACAATGCTGCGATGAATTGTGTATATACGTTTACACGTGGACAGGTTAGTTTGAATTTCAAGACCTGCGCTTGCTACTTCAAGAGTAAGTGATTGGACAGCTATTGCTGGATTCTCCCCCACACATTTTGCACTCTTACTGGTGGGAGAATACATTTCCCCACAGCTCAGCCAACATAGTGTTATCAAACTTGAGGATTTTTGTCAGTCTCAAGGTGACGGATGATACCTTAGTTTAATTTGCATTTCTCTTATTAAGATGATTAATCTCTTCCTCTGAGGTGTAAAGGGTATTTGGTCTTTTTCTGTGAACTGTCTGTTCATGGCCCTTGGTTCATTTTTCTATCCGGTTCTTGGTCTTTTTTAGTCTTTTTTATTGAGCAGAGATTAGAATGGGCTCAGGGTTTCCCGGTGGCTCAGTGGTAAAGCTTCAGCCTGCCAATTCAGCAGATGTGGGTTTGATCCCTGGATCGGTGGGGAAGATTCCCTGGAGAAGGAAATGGCAATGCACTCCAGTATTCTTGCCTAGGAAATCCCATGGACCGAGGAGCCTGGAGGGCTACTGCCCATGGGGTTGCAAAACAGTTGGACGTGACTTAGTGACTAAACAACAACAAAGAATGGGCTCGACTGTCAATGGACTACAAAACTACAGATTTAAAAGAGTCTTTCTTAAAAAAGTAATTTGTGTCTATGCCCAGGTCTCAGTTGTAGCACACAGGACCTAGTTCCCCAACCAGGGACTGAACCTCCGTCTTCTGCACTCCTAGCACAGTCTTAGCCACTGGATCACCAAGGAAGTTCCTGCAACAGCCTTAAAGGAGTCATTCCTGCTGCCCTCCACTCCTTGGAAACAGGAATCCCTTAATTCCCAATTAGGAGAATTTTAGTTTTCTGACTTAAAAGTAATGTACCTTTACTACAGAAATATTAGAAGAAATGCAAACCACTCATGTTTGCACTTATATTCCTTTGTTAAGGATGTAAACTAAAAAGGGAAATTCTTCCCCTCTCATAACACCTCTCCCAGAGCTGACCATCGGGGAACATCAATGGTTTATTTTATACCCTCCTCCCCTATTAGCCCTGTTAACAATTTATGGGTGGAAAATGATTCATTTCAGCGATAGCCTTTATACTCTGCTACTCCCCATTCAAAGCAAGGAAACAAACAAAAACATGGTCATATTTAGGGGCTGTGGTTTGTGAGAACTTAGTATCCTTCCTGGCATCATGTAATTTTAGAAAACAGGGCTTTCTGAGAGGGGCCTAGAGGGAACAGGAAGGCTCCTTACCCTATTTGGTAAGTTACCACCATCTCAAAGTATTTGATTAAACAGTCCTGTTGCATCGTCATTGGTCCTCCCAAATCAAGCTCTTGGTTAAAAATATTTTAACTTCAATTAGCAGCACATCAGAAACAATAACAGAAACTTGAACACATTGGTCATTTTAAATTAAAATTTGTATTTGGAAATAGAAATGCATAATAACACACTTTTTAAAAAATTGTCACATAGGAACATATCTTCCAATCCCACAGCATGCTTCATTTACTCAGAAAAAGTTACAGACACAATCAAAACAAAGAGCTTTCATTTATAAATGTGAGTGCCTTTGTTTAGCACAAGAAGGCTCACGGGAAACGTCAGACTGAAAACCAGTGGGTTAGTGATGCAAAAGGTTCTGAGCAAGGAGGCTCAGAACCTCCCTGGTCTGCGTCCCATCTCGGGCCTTCAATTTCCCTGGGCGCCAAAGGAGAATAGACTGGATGACTGCTAAAGTCCTGGGTGCCCTGGTCCTTTCATTTCAGAGAAAAGTATACAATCACAACTGTACCATTCTCCCTTGATTGTAAACATCAACAGAATAAAAGTTAACATGCTCAGAAATTTTACTGCCAAGAGTGCTATGATTTTTTTTCCCATCTTCTGCAAAGGATGGATGAGGGTCCAGACCATCAGGCCACATTTACTGCTTATACTGGAAAATGAGGGAATGCTAATGAAATTGCTTTTACGGGCTGACATTCAGGGATGGCAGAAAAGGACGTTCTGGAATGAATTCAGGACTTGTTCTTCAGGAGTATGGTAGCTCCTGGACAAAGTTCAGTGGCCAGGTGCACACTTGGGCACATCCATGCCCACACACAGCAAAGGTGACTGAGACCTTGTTAACCATGAAGGGGAAAGAGAAATCTTAGAGTTCTCCCCAAACACTCAAAGCCTCTTGTAAACCATACTCAGGTACTTAAGCATTAATTTACACAATTCCTGATAAGCTGAAAACTGCAGATCTTCTCCCCGTCAGTGTCAAGTAAGAAGTGGACTGATATTCAGAGGTAGTGATGTCAAGTCTATTTTATAAAATGGGCTATCTGCAGAAAGGCAGATAAGAATTCGCTTTAACATCCAATTAAAAGCCATCATTTGAAATAAAAATTAGAGGGCTAGGATTTTTATGATGACCCTAACCATCTTTGGAAAATTTCCAGTTCAGAAGTTTAATCTGATTCACTTTCTTGGAGCTTCCACACACACCCACAGCTGTGAAGAATCTAGCTCGCATTCTTTTTCCTGAAGCTGTAATCTATGGCTCTGACCTCACCACACAGAAGCTGCGCAGTGTCCCTGGTCAGGCTCAAGCCATCTTCTAATTATGGAGTGCCCAACTGACTGGCTGACTCTTTCTTTCTTATACCTCACTGTTTATTCTTTAAGTTGTGTTTTAGTATGTATGTCCCTATAGAATTTCTTCAATTCACGCTCTTACCAGTGTGATCGAAGTCTGAGGTTTTGACAGAAGAGATTTTAGATATTCTGCAGGTATGTGAGGCCCAGCAGCTGGTCGAAGAGTTGCATTTCAGCACCTTATAGTCCTCAATCTGTCTCCCTTTATGATTCCTCCATTTACCCTCAAGGGTCAACTTAGTTTTCTCATACCTTCCCAAGTAAAACATTTAGTTCTTTTTCAATGCTAAAACATGATTTTTTTTTAAACAACAAAGACATGCTCAGCATAAACATCACAAAACCATGAGCTCAAATAGGTGATGTAAAAATACCATTGTCTTAAGATCAAGGTCTTCAAGGCTTAGACGACACGTATGTACCACCAAGTTCTAGTATACATCGTTCCACATCATCATTGCTGTTGTCTGACAAAAACCATCACATGTTCTCTGATACAGTGGCATACCCACATCACTGAAATACACTACTGCAGTGTTTAACTTTTTCCATCATTGCTTGAAAATGTGTAGCATAGCATCGGCGCTAAACCTTGCTAATTAAGAGAAGTGCTAATTTACAGTCATTTTCTTCTCATAATGATTTCCACGATCCATTTTTATTTCATCTTCATTAAACTCAGTCTCAACTACCCAATTGTGTTTGAGGTAGCTGCACAGTAGTTTTATTGCTAGGAAGTCAGCATGTTTCAAAGTTATCACCTGGGTCATTAGGTTAGATTTGGAAGTGAGAGGAAAATATAGTACCAGTTACACCGTTTGCTCACCTGGCATACAAATCAAAAACAAAAATCATCTGTGTCTTTAATGATTAGAAATACAGATCTTTTGTGAGCATAGACACAATACAAGGAATCTGTTTCTTTGCATGAAAAGCAGAATCAGTGGAGAAGGACTCATATTCTATCGCTACCTTTCGGTTAACCCGAGTAAGAATGTGCATGAGCTCGCGTTCGTGAGAGTACTTTTTCAGCATCTCACAAAGAGCCTGGATGAACCAGGATCCGTACTTTGAGTTTCGCCAGGAAAAGTAACCTATAGGGCAAAATAGAACAGATAGTTGATGTCAGCTGATTTAATCAATTGTGACATATTCATGAAGGTAAAAACAACATAAACATGCATAGGTATTATTAGCCATAAAAAGAAAAATATACCATAACTTTGGTTCCAGGGGAAAACAAAACAAAAACCAAGTAGGTGTTTTTTATATAGCTCTGCTTTTGACAAGGAAAACAATTGCAGGCTAACTGCACCACTGAGTGAGAATTCTACTTCCTGGGCTTCCCTTCCAATAGGGAAGAACTGGTTTATAGGCAGAAAATGCAAAAGCAAAGAAATAAAAAAGGATCATTATAAGTAGCATGGTGTTGCAGTGAGATGATTGGCTTATCCAAGAAACAACCTGCTTATGTATGCACACACATTTGAGGGTCTTAAATTTGTCTACAAGGGCATCAGAATGGTGTATAACAGACACAGTATAGCATATTCAGAAGTCCAAAAAGGGGAAAGAGTGTATTTATTGTTCTTTTCCCAGATAAACTAGTGGATTCATTGCTGTGTTTTTGGCTACGCTGAGTGGCTTGGGGGACCTAATTCCTGGACTGGGGAATGGAACCGGGGCCCACAGTAGTGAAAGCATCAAGTCTTAACCACTGGACTACCGAGAAGTCCCTGGATCCATTGCTTTTAATCTGAACTGGAAAGATGCCTGGAGGTTAAAATAAATCCTATCGACTATATTTAAAAATGTAATACTGTTTAAAAATACGTTGGCCCTGTATTTCCAAACTTTCCAAACACACCTGAGTTAGTTGTACGAGTAAACAAGTACATGATCACTATATATTAATTTTTATGATGACAAGTGCACACACGCATAACGCGTAATACAACCATAGACAAAGCGGAGATTGATAACCTAGTCATAAATCGTTTCTAACCTTCTTTTCTCTCATTCCACTTCTACCCACTCATATGCTATTCATGTTTATACTTTCAGTTTCCTACCTCCCAAAGAATTCCTGGAAAACACACCTCTCTCCTGTTTCAGGAAGTGGGCGGAGTTCTGACTTGGCCTGAATTATCATATGGTTTCCACATGTTGTCAAGTTCATGAATGACGCTGTGTAAGGGCGCTTTCTTACATGGGCGCACTTTCTAGTCAAACTGGGCTAAAGACAACTTTTGGAGACTTCTCTGTGGTTAGGGTACCCTAAAATCAGACACGGTGGCTTTTTACGGATACCAAAATCCCTACAGCCTTTGGAACACACTCTTCATTGTTTGAAATCTACATATTTCAGTATTTGTACGTTTCTTACCAGGTGCTGTAGAATATGCATACAAGAAGTCTGCCTCAACCGGGATTTTCTGACAGGCCATGTCATCCTCAGCACCACTGTCTGTCTCGATGCCGCAGTCCAGCTCTGTGCCTCGGCAGGCCTGGAGGTTAGAAAATAAACACCTATTTAAAAATCAGAAAAAAAGAAAAGAAACATTTATTGGGAAAAAAAAATGTGTGTACATGCATAAATGTGTAACTTATTCCTAAGAAATGCAAAGGCTCTGTAAAAACTGATGTTAATTATTCAGAATCATTTTGCTAGAAGTCTAAAAATTAAAGTTTATGTTATGTCTCCTAAGTGGTGGTTTAAATAAATAAAAAAGTATTAATAGTTTAGTAGCTTCAAGGAAAAAAAATTTTAAAAATCCTTTGGATAATCCACAATGGAGTAAATTAATCCCTAATGAAGCCTCAATAACCAAATCACTCAGTTATTTATTACCTGAATAATGAAAAGTTTGGGCTTTCCAGTCAGACTTCTGCAATAGTCCCCTCTGAAGAAACTTGCTAATTTTTTCAGAGTGACGGGTCCATTTGTTCCAAAAATGATTCCTTCTTCACCATGGCTTAGAAGTACGCAAATAAAACTGCTCCTTCTGCTATGGTCTTCTTTAGAAACTGGAAAAACATTTACAGACAAAAAAACCAATACAATTTTATTCAACAATTTCATATATACTGTATGGGAGTAAGATGAAGAAATTTGAGAACCGAACTAAGAGATTGTGCAAACCCAGCTTGGGGCAGAGCAACACACCTCAGACTACTCTAGGGAGTTGGTATGAATAACTTGTTTTACTTTCATAAAATGTATAGAGTAGGACTGTGTAGTTTAGTTTCACAATTCTCATGCTTTACTTTCATATAGGTTAGAGCTAGACTGTATATACATTGGACAATGAAGGTCATTCTTTTCATTATTTCTTACCGTTGCTCATTAATTCCAACATTTCTTTACTTGTAAGATCATTTTTAATCCTGACTTCATATTTCAAGTTCATGAAGGTTTCCATGATGTTTGCTGCATCCACGTCTGTACCAGATCGACATTCCATGCCTTGAACAGAAAGTTACTTTTAATTGCATGAAAAAAAAAAGATAAACTGCTTTGAAATAAACTATTCAGGAATCCACACAATCCACAAGAAACTCTTCCTTTCAAATGCTAAGCAAATTCAATATTCTGACAGAGGTGACACAAAGTTTCTTTTATTTCTTCGTATACAAGACACTTCACTATATAATCTGTTATCTGTGTTACAGTCACAAAGATGTTTTTCATAGCTGCTTAGATAGTGAAAAACAAATGACTTAAATGCCTAAAAAGAGAGGTTTGGTTCAATAAATTACAATTCAATTATAATATGAGATACTATGTTGCCACTGAAATTTTATAGACAAAATTTTGCCATAGGAAAATGGTCACTGTTATAAAAAAAAAAAGTAGAAAATAAAAGGATCCTACTTTTAAGAAAAAAATTATACACACACACATAAATATACACAAACACAGACACGTCACCATACATAGACATATATATCAACACATACCTCACACACTCAGAGGAACTATTTCTTTGATTCTTAAGTTTTCAACAATTCTAAGATAAATCAGTAGTTTCATCATATCTTTTCAGGGGAAACAAAAAAAAACCCCAACAAACCACTAGGCCACATTAACACTGTTCAAAAGCCTCTAAGCCTTCCGACCACCATGAAACCATGATCACGACCGGCTTCATTTGCAGAGATGTGGGACCCACAGCACAGAAGAGTCCAGGAGAACTCGAACAAGGCACTGTAGCTGCTGTGTGGCCTGTACCCCGTAGTCCTGGGCTTTCCTCACCCCTTTAGAGCGCCTTCCACATGCATGTATGGACAGACTGAACAATGCCCTCAGATTTAAAAATCTAAAGTGTTAGGCATAGCAGGGAGAAGGCACCCAGAATTGAGTAAACTTAACACATATGAATAAAAAAAAAAAACTAGATGTATCCAGCTCCAAATTATTGTTGATTGTCTCTGAGTGGTGTGATTATGAATGATTTAAATTTTTTTCTTTTGCTAATCTGTAATTTCTGAAACTTATCGCCATATATTATTTTTACAAAATTAGAAGTAAGTTCATCAAGGTTTTGACATTGGAAAAGGCAGGGAACACCATTCACTCGTGTGACAAAGCCATTAAATTCTGGCCCTGGTTTGTGAGCTACTTAGTAGTTGAACAGAAAACACCAGGCTGTCTCAGAGATGGTTTTGAGAACCCGACCTTCAAATTTCAAAGCAGAAAAGGAGCTCACTGTAAAGGTAAAGTCAGACTATGGGCCAAAGTAGTTCGGGGAGAGAGGAGAACAACATGCCCCACCCCCTTTAAAGATAAGTAAGTACTCCGGCTGTTGTTGTTTAGTTGCGTTGTGATCCCATGGACTGTGGCCGGCCAGGCTCCTTTGTCCATGGGCTTCTCCAGGCAAGAATACTGGAGTGGGTTGCCATTTCCGTCTCCAGGGCATCTTTCTGACACAGGGATCAAACCCATGTCTCCTGCATCTCAGGTGGGTTCACTACTACTGAGCTGCCTGGGAAACTTGGGCTGTAATGTACCCACGATAAACATAACTAACAATGCTGTGTGTTATACATGAAAACTGTTAAGAGAGTAAATCCTAAAAGATCTTATCACAAAGAAAAAAACTTTTTTCTATTTCTTTAATTTTATATCTATATGAGATGATGGCTGTTCACTGAGCTTATTATGGTCATCATTTCATGATGCATGGAAGTCCAGTCATGCCACACACCTTAAATTTATGCAGTGCTGTGTGTCAACTATATCTCAATAAAACTGGAAGAAAAAAACAAAACCCCAATAAGTTCAACAATGGAGAATTCTGTGGGAAGAGGCCATTATAATTAGCAACGTGAGGCAGAGTACCTAAGGTTGAAGGTGGTCTCTCAACTTAGAGCCAAAAGCAATAAAAACGGGCCGGTTTTAGACACTCATTTTCAACTACGCTTTCCTTATTCCTTATAATGAATCTAACACCCAATCCTGCTTACTTTTCCAGTGTAATTTCACTTCTTTCCCTTTTCACCAGCATTATGATAGATAGCCTCTTAAAGTGAATCAGGAGATTCTAATTTAATTAAAATTCTAATATGATTAATATGCCAATTCAGAGTTAATCACGGTACCAATTTAAAAGTGAAAAAATGAAGGAACAGCCAAAGTGTTGATTCATATGGCAAATTATGCAAGTCAAGTGAACACAATATTTCGGGAATGGGACATTGTATAATCATTACAATAGCAGATATGAAAATTATACAACAACACAAAAAATGCTTACATTACATTAAATGGAATATGCAGGAATATTGCTTACATGTTATGGGTAAATTTAACTTTGAAAGGAACTGTTAAGGAAAACTTACAAGTAATACGGTAGGATGTTAATTAGCATTTTTAGGATCATGAGGGATTTTATTTTTCATATACTCTTAAAAAAAAAGGAAAAACCTCTGAAATATACTATTAGATTCAAGCCAGACATGCACAGGGACGGAGACGTGGATCTGGGGATCAGGCTATTGTGACCCTAAGAGCAATTTCTATAGAGCGGTCGAGGTAGTGGAAACATGAGGCCAAGTTTAGAACACGCGTTTTCAAGACTTAGGGAAGGAGACAAAAATCAGATCAAAGCTTAAGGGGCAGCAGGCTTATAAAAAATAAGGTCTCTTTAAGGTGGGCAGTCTGTCTTCTTTCCAGGGGAAGAAGACAAAGCCAACAGAACACATGAAGGCCCAGGAGGTGAAGGGGTGCATTCCCAGCTCCGGCTGGAGGTCGGGCGCGCCAAGGCCGAGAGGTCCAGCTACTAAACCATCTGTGGGGCTCTGTGCAAGGACTCTTCACCTTTCGGTAACTAATGGCAGTTACTTTTCAGGGTTGCTAGAAGAATTAAAGAAGATTTCTGTGAGGTGCCTCACACAGTTCCTGGAGAGGAAAAATACTTCTCCTTACTATTTGGTGAGATCCTTCCGTTAACATGAAAGAAGGAGCAGGAAGATAAAGAAGCAAGGGTTCCACAGAAGTCAGGCCTGGGACTTCCCTGGTGGTCTGCTATTGCTACTGCTAGGTTGCTGAAGTTGTGTCCGACTCTGTGCAACCCCATAGCCGGCAGCCCACCAGGCTCCTCCGTCCCTGGGATTCTCCAGGCAAGAATCCTGGAGTGGGTTGCCATTTCCTTCTCCAATGAATGCATGCATGCTAAGCATGGACACGCTTCAGTCGTGTCCAACTCTATGTGACCCTATGGACAGCAGCCCTCCAGGCTCCTCTGTCCACGGAATTCTCTAGGCTAGAATACTGGAGTGGATTGCCATTTCCTTCACCTGCCCTGGTGGTCTAAGAATCTGCACGAGGGTTCAATCCCTGGTTGGAAAGATCCCACATATCATGGGGCAGCTAAGCCCTGTGGGCCATAACTACTGAAGCCCGCATGCTCTACAACTAGAGAGTAGCCCCTGCGAGTTGCAATTAGAGAAAGCCCTAACGTAGCAATGAAGACACAGTACAGCCAAAAAGAAAAATAAATTAAAAAAAAAGAGAGAAGTCAGGGCAGAAGAGGTTAACATACAGAAAGAAGAGGGAGAGATTTTGATCATACAAAGATTTAAGAGTTCATGTTGAATTGAAGGACTGGTAGGATCCTGGCTCTGTTTTTACTTCATGGCTATTCTATGTCATTAGTTTATTAATTAATAACATGAATTCTGCTTTTTTATACTATACCAAATGTAAATGGTACAAATACTTGTAAAGGCTTAAAAACTATCACGATACATACCAGTATTTTTGTGGAAGTTCTTATTATTAATTATTATACATACACCCCTTTCAGGATAATCCATTTTGTATCTCTCTTCCAAGGATATTCCAGAGTCCATCGATTTGCTTCCATGTAAGATTCTTCTGTTTGGAAATCAGACAACAGTTTACGAAGAGAGACGTGACCAATGCTGCTATTCACATGAACACAAACTTCTCTAACACATAAGAACAGTTAACATTTGTTGAATATAATTTGCCGGGTTGTGTGCAACAGGCTTCTCCTCCCTAAAATTTCATAAAACCCCACTTCACAGATAAGGAAGTGATTACTAAGAGGCTAACAGTTATGCAGACCCCGTGTAAGACAGAAGACTGAAAGCATCTGTTGAACTACAGGGTTCATGCTTTTAATTTCTACATTGTTTTCCTTTACATTTTATTAAAAATTCACTAAGTACATTTTATACTTAGCCACCTCATCCAGCTGCTGAAAGTGGCCCAGGACAGTATGTAAATTAAATGGGGGTGGCTAGTTTTCAATAAAACTTGATCGAAACAGTCTACAAGCCTGACCGCCTGACCTGGCCAGGAAACAATAACCAAACACTAATACCTATTGTTCATGTACCCATACACTCACCCTAGGAGTATTTCAATTTTTATGCAATTTTTATGCAATTTAAAAAAAAATTGTTGGAAAAAGACTAAAGTAGTAAATTACGCTCTGTATGATAGGAAAAGGTAAGGAAAATGTGTCAATAACTTTAAAAGGGTTTTTTAAAAAGGCAAAAGAAAAACACCAAAAAACCCTCTAAAATGAGATTGCATTTCAATAGTTTAATTTCTAGGCAAATTCCTTTGCTAAACAAATACTGCAAAAATCTTTATTAGTAATCTGGTAATAGCTCTGCTATAAACAGTAATGTTTAGTACTAAAATTAATTTATAATTCCCTAGGTGGTCCAGAACAATAATACTGTACCTCAGAAAGAAACTTTTAGAATTAAATGTACCACAAGAGATCCCAAAGGGATAATAACAGACATGGATTAAATTAAGAGTGTTTATCTTTTCCCTTTCTCCATCTATTGGTTATTGAAGTATTAATAAGCAAAATATTCCAAAAAGGAAGACTGGGAAGGAAACAAAAAAGGGAGAAAGATAATCTATAACCAGGCAATTATTCCCCAGACTGAGAACTCGCATTTTACCTTAGCCTTAAAACTCATAAACAGGAGGCCAAAAAACCCCCAAAACAAAACCTCTTATCCTGCGGAGATTCGAGAAGGTACAGCTGCCTCTCCAGGGTCGTCCTGCTACTAGGGCGGGGTCTCCAACCACAGGTCAGGCCCCCTCCAACCTCCCCATATTCTATCCAAGTGTTATTTTAAGGAGAATCAGAGAGGATAAGTTAACATGCGTAGAGTCACACAGCTGTCACATGAGGTAAGAAGTCATCTGGGCCTCTCTGGTTTGAAAGCCCCAATTCTTTCTGCTTCCTCAGAGTTTGCTGTATCATACTACACACACCCACCCTCCTCTGCTGGTATGAGATTCCTTCTAAATACTCACGTCTCTGAAGTTTTGGTGGATTTTGAATCCACTGAATTTTCAGTGTTCTCCATGGATATTTTTTATTTACTAGAATATAAAGAAAATAGATGTTAATCAAAATCAGTCATTCTAAGATCACGGCATTATATTAATTATGCCAATGATTATTTCTCTAAATAAATGTGCTCTATGGACATTTTCACATTAGCGGTACCATCACTGCCCCAGCTTTACCTCTGCTGTGCAAGGATTTTTTGAGTCAAACCTGAGAACAACAATCTTTTATAAAGGTGCACACAACGTAGCCCTTTTCTCTCTTTCCTTTTTAACTGAGTTATGAAATGCACGCAGAGCACAGATAAGTGTGCAGCCTGACACAGTTTTACATTTGGCTGCTCCCCTAGATCAAAATACAGATCGCAGCTTGTTTCCACTGCAACAGATCCCGTCATTAGTTAAGAACTGCCTTCCAGCTCAACAGAGTTAAAAGAAAACCTGAAAACTTCCCATTGCAATGGTATACCTCACATAACACAATTTTATGATGCTTAGATTCCCAAGAGATTCAGTGCCACAAGTTCCAAACCTCCACAAAACCTTTACTCTTCAACTAGACATGAGAACCCCACTTCGACTGGCTTGAGGAAACCTGGAAATAAAAACTACAGTTCCTACATCCATTCTTCCATCAGGTAATTCTGCTTACTTTCCACAGTGAATGAGTCCTTCTAGTCAAAGCAGCTACCACTTATTGACCATTTATTACACCGCAGGTGCTGTGCTAGGCATCTTATCTTTTATCTTCCCAACAACCCGAAAAGTCAGGAAACCCAGCCCCTAGTGATGCAATGACTTCGTCTGCAGCCACAGAGCTAATGATGGTGGTCTTCTTCCCTCTCCCGCATGCTGCCTTGGAAGAAGCCAGTCTCTCACTATTTATCTGGAGTTCTGCCAGGTCTCTGGTTTTCCAAAAGCAAAAGGTACTTCCTACGACCATCAATCTGCCTCCCTAAATAAAGCATATAGGAAAACAGGGACAATAACCTTTCTCCAGCCTCTAGAAGCCCTGCCTATCTCAAAATTCCAATCTAAACAGAACTTTTAACCTTACTCTTATGCTAAAATCAAATCTTAAAAGAATACATACCCCATCAACAAGACTCCCTCCTAGGGAGGGAGCTTAGGACTAGAGTTGAACAGTGCATATAGGTAATTAAGAGTCTGGAACTCAAGGAGAGAGCAGGGCTGGAGACATACTGGGGCACCCTGACAACGAAAGGGTTACTAGAGGAAGCAGGGCCAGCCAGAGACTCAAGAGTGGACAAGAGATGGGAGGACATCAGGTAACTGGGGTGTACCAAAGTATGTAGAAGTCTTTCAATGAGCATTTCATCATTACAAATCTTGCTAAAAGTTCAGTTCAGATGAGGGACAGAAGACCATTAGCTTAGGCAAGAAAGTTATGGGGACAGTAGAGATTGTCAAGAAAAATTGTCCGAGACTTAGAAATGGGCAAAAGAAATTATTGGATATTATTTTCGGGTTCAGTTCAATTCAGTTCAGCCACTCAGTCGTGTCTGACTCTTTGCAACCCCATGAACTGCAGCACGCCAGGCCTCCCTGTCCATCACCAACTCCCGGAATCTACCCAAACCCATGTCCATTGAGTTGGGGATGCCATCCAACCATCTCATCCTCTGTCGTCCCCTTCTCCTGCCCTCAATCCTTCCCAGCATCAGGGTGGTGCTGGGCATAATCGTCAGAGAAAGCTCAGGGATTATCTGATTTTATAGTTTTTTTTCCTTTAAGATTTTAAATTTTTTTTAATTTGAATATAAGTGATTTACAGTGTTGTGCTAGTTTCAGGTATAGAGCAAAGAGAATCAATTATACATATACACATATCCATTCTTTTTTAGATTCTTTTCCTATATAGGTTATCACAGAATATTGAATAGAGTTCCCTGTGCTATATAATAGGTCCTTATTAGTTATCTATTTTATATATAGTAGTGTGTATATATGGAGAAGGCAATGGCGGCCCACTCCAGTACTCTTGCCTGGAGAATTCCATGGACTGAGGAGCCTGGTAGGCTACAGTCCCATGGGGTCGCAAAGAGTTGGACACGACTCAGTGACTTCAACAATAGTGTGTATATGGGGTTTCCCCAATGGCTCAGCGGGTAAAGAAGCTGCCTGCAATGCAGCAGACACAAGAGATGTGGGTTTGATCCCTGGGTCAGGAATATCTCCTGGAGGAAGAGGAAATGGCAACCCAGTCCAGCATTCTGCCTGAAAAATCCCATGGACAAAGGAGCCTGGTGGGCTACCTTCCAAAGGGTTGCAAAGAGTCGGACATGACTGAGAGGCTAACCACAGAGTATGTCAATCCCTATCTCCTCATTTATCCTTCCCGCCCCCGCCCTTTACCCCTGGTAATCATAAGTTTCGTTTTCTATGTTTGTAACTCCGCCTCTGTTTTGTAGATAAGTTCATTTGTACAGGGTGTCCTCTTTTGACTGACCTCCTGACTAGGCTATTTTACAACTTGTAGGAAGTTAAGCCACAAGAAAGGGAAGCCATGCAAATGACTCTTACTGACAGCAGTGAAAATAAATTTTGTCTTGAAATGATGTAATTAATTTTCAACTTGCAGAAAAGATGACCCTCTCAAATAAGACTTTATTGTCCTATAGGATATTAACCAGTTTCCCTTCTACTAGCAAATGCATTTCATTATATCCAACCATTTACATTTATGTTTGTTGTTCAAAGTCTCCTTTGAACTGGTCTTATCCTACTAGTTCTATTATCAGTTAATTGAACAAGATATTTGACATGTATTTTATATTTACACAGCATCCAAGTTTTATACCTTTTGAAAATTACACTTTAAAAGGATCAATGTTGCTGCAGTGGGTTGAGGAGACAATGGGAAAAGAAAAAATGAATAAACACAACATGAGTAAGTCAACATAGTTTTACTATGAAGGGGCAAGAGACGGGGGAATGATAGCTGAAGTGGGACCAGGAGTAGAGGACACTTCTTGTTTGGCTTGGTTTTAAAGACGAGCCATCTAAGGCATGATTTTATGCTGATGAGAATCATCCATAGAAAGTGAGAAATTAATAAGGCACGAGGAGAAAAAGATCAAAGTTCTTGAAGGAATGAGAGTCTGTGAATCTAGTTCACATATGGAGAGAGAAGTATTGGCCTCAGGTAAGAACAAGAACACCTGTGACAAACCTAGACAGCATATTAAAAATCAGAGACATCACTTTGCCCACAAACGTCCGTCTAGTCAAAGCTATTTCCAGTAGTCATGTACGGGTGTGAGAGTTGGACCATAACGAACGCTGAGCGCCAAAGAATTGATGCTTTTGAACTCCGGTGCTGGAGAAGACTTTTGAGAGTCCCTTGGACTGCAAGGAGATCCAACCAGTCCATCCTAAAGGAAATCAGTCCGGAATATTCATTGGAAGGACTGATGTTGAAGCTGAAGCTCCAATCCTTTAGCCACCTGATACAAAGAGCTGACTCATTGGAAAAGGCCCTGATGCTGGGAAAGATTGAGGGCAGGAGGAGAAGCAGATGACAAAGGATGAGATGGTTGGATGGCATCACCAACTCAACGGACTTGAGTTTGGGCAAACTCTGGGAGAGAGTGAAGGACAGGGATGCCTGGTGTACTGCAGTCCATGGGGTCACAAAGAACTGGACATGACGTGGCGACTAAACAATAAGAACAAGTGAGGGCTCATCCACTGTCATGCAAGGAAGACAAACTATGTGGCACAAAGTATGAAGGTTGGTAAACTGAATGCAAGGAGGATGAGGCACTTCTCGTGCGATCACATCCATTTGCTCTTTATTTAGAAAACTTTGCGACAAAAACCCCCAAATTTGTCTATCTATCCCTTCATGTGTACTTATCCATGCATTTTACCAAGTAATACAAAAACTAACCATGCATACATCTAGCACAGGTGTATGAGACAGGTGTTCCCAGACTCGAGTGGAAGGGACACAAATTGGTATTACCTCCTAAGGACATGTTGGCAACATGTCCCCCCATGTCTCAACAGAAGCCTTAAAGTCTGCTCTAGGAAACTTACACTGCTAAGAATGCAGCCTAAGGATGCAAAGATTTCCAGCTCAACACAGTTTAAAACAAAACCTCTCGCTGGCCCTACTTCCTCTAGTAACCCTAATCTAGAGACTAGGGAGAAGAGAGAAGGGGAAGGATATGCACTACTCATCAAAATATTGAGAATTTGGACAGAGAAATAGTGAAGCCACGATGTAGCCAATACACTGATTATATAGCATCTTTACCTTTTAACCTGTTTATTAACAGTAACTATCTCTGGGTGATGGGATTACTGGCAACTTAATTACCCTTCAATATTTTTGTATTTTTTCTACATCTGCATTTTTAAAAAGTTAGGAAATAGTAACAAAGATTATTTTATAAAATAATATCTTTCAACAGTGGTGGACTGTACCAACCAGTACTGTGCTAGCCAATTTCAACTTTCAGCCCTGTTTCAAAAGCAATAATAGGGGTAGGTTACTAGTATGAAAATCCCATGGACAGAGAAGCCTGGGAGGCTACAGTCCAAAAGGGTCACAAAGGGTTGAACACGCCTGAGTAGCTGAACATGCACAAACATGCACTCTTCTGAAAGCAACAACATTTCCTTGACTGCTGTAGACCACGTCCCAGCCTGTCTTTCTCTTTTTCTTCCATATGTACAATAAATGTGTATTATTAGGTACAGAGAAATCTCAGACTTCCTCGAACCAGAAATATGGAGGCCAACTTGCCTCAGTGCACCTCAAAATAATTATCTACTCATGGTTGAAAAATAAAGTTTTGGTTAATCTGATTAATTGAGAGAACAGTACAGGGTAGTTAACAATTGTGGAAATGTAGGCAGATACATAACAAATAGTTTATTGATATTATATTGTAATCCATGAGAAAACAGTATCATCTATATTTCAAGACTTTCCAGCCAGTCTGTGGAAAATCCAGAGTGAAAACACAGTGGAATGGGAAAACAAGACTTAATAAAGATCATTTTCTGAAGGGGAACCCAGAGCTCCTGCCAGTGTCTTTCTGGCTCCAGAGTTTTGCCTCAAACTGGCCGTTTGAGTAAGTTCGCCAAATGTGGGGAATACTGTATTTCAGGAACCCCTAAATGCTGCTACGTTCCATCAATGATCAAGGCCTTAAGTTCTTTTTACCAAATACTTCTGCAAAAAGCGCAGTGATTATTGGACTGAAACACTAACTTCTAACAGTTTTTTATTTCTTGCCATCAACAGAGCTCTGGGATAAAGCAATTCTATCCTTGTGACTGATAATAGGAGGTTTAGATTTACATAGCAGCCAGCTTTCCAGAGTTTTAAAATACAGTTGTCTCTTGAACAACTGGGGTTTGAACGGGACAGGTCCACTTACATGTGGATTTTTTAAAATAGCAAATCTACAGCATTACACCATCCAAGGTTGGCTGAAATTCACGGACATGGAACTGTGGATATGAAGTGCCTGCTATAAATTATACATTCAGATTTTCAACTGTGGGGAGGGTCCCCTCTGTTGTTCAACAGTCAACTGTGTTTGGCTTCTTGGTTCACACCATGGTTAAGATTTCATCTAAATATAAGGTGACTTTCAAGTAATAACTTCCTTTTCATACATTTAATCAACTTTCTTTAACCAAATCATTCTTAAAAGTTAAAAAAGTTTCAGCTAGATTAGCCTTAATATAAGTAACTGAAGTTAATAATTTCCAAAATTAGACGTCAGAGACAATTTTGTTTCAATAAGGTATTTGATGGCTGAAAGAAAAAAAAAAGCACCTGAATTCTTTTAGAATAGGATTTTTCTATTTGATAAGGATTTCTCAGGAACAAATACTATAAGGTATTATTTTGTTCCTTTATTATTCATAGACGATTGAAAATTTATATAATGGTAAGTAAAATCCTCACTGCATCAGACATTTGCTTTCTGCCTGTCACCATCTGCTTTTCCCACATGAAAACATCTAATCCACACTCTTGGGAGCAGAGCTTTGGTTTCTGCGGAAACAAAAGGGTTAAACTCAGCATGACCTCATCTCCATTAGCGAATGCCTGGCTGAATATAAGTTATTCTAGGTGTGGTGATCTCATCTCAGAAGGATAAAAAACATTGTCCCCCAAGGGGGGAAAATGGCCTGTATGATGACAAGGAGTTTCAGTTCTTAGAACACTGTCATTTGACAAAACATAAATAGGAAAAATATAGAATAGGGGCTTAAAAATACATTGTAGCACAGCAATGGACTTGACACTAATTGCCTCTTACTGTACTGAGTATATAAATCTTCCCATCAATTCAGGGTGCTCATGATAAATTTCTGAACACATTTTAGGTCCCAGGGAAGTTCTAAGATAGACCAGTTGCTATCAGGTGGCAGCCTGGGACCTGACTCTTTTTTTTTTTGGACCTGACTCTTATAATCAAGTCTCTGAATTCCTAGATCCATTTAACACTTGCCAACGAAGCTATAAGAGCCAGATGATTCAAAAAGTTAAAGGTACTTCCAACGATGCTTTGAGGCATAGTGATTTCCGTTTTTTATAGTTCAGCTGACTGAGGCTTACAACAGATAAGTAACTTAGGACTCTGTCCTAACTAGGATCTGTCAGCTTCCCTCACTTCTACATGACTGAGTACCACCTAGGAGGAGTAATGCTATCACTAATTTCAAGGAAGGAAACAAATGCATAACCTAGAAATACTGAGACAGAAAGCATAAATAACATGATAGAAACTGACTACAGGGACAATGAAATGCTATAAAGTATACTTTCTCTAATTCATGAAGAAAACAGAAATGCTGGTTATGGTGTTTTGGGGGCCACTGGGTAATTTACTTCTAAAAGTAAAATTACAAAATATGAATAACTTTCATGTTAAGCATCGAGCAGTTTTTTCTATATCTCTGCTTGTCTCTAAAGGAAAGGTGAAGCCTTTTCGCTATGATTTCTGGGGAGATTATTCAGTCCTTCTTCAGTATCTGTGGAGGATTCACTCCAGGATACCCACCTTCCCTTCATTCCCCACCCCACCCTTGCCGCCCCATACCAAAATCTACATATGCTCACGTCCCTTCAAGTACAATGGTGCAGGAGAGCTGCCGCTCCATATATGGTTACAGATCCTGCAGACAAGACAGGTGGCTGGTACTTTGGCCAAGGAACTTGAAAAACATCGGGATTACATTTATTAGCAATTAGAGAGGGCAAATGCTGAAGGACTGATGCTGAAGCTCCAATGCTTTGGCCACCTGATGCGAAGAGCTGACTCACTGGAAAGACCCTGATGCTGGGAAAGACTGAAGGCAGGAGGAGAGGGGACAACAGAGGATGAGATGGCTGGATGGCATCACAAACTCAATGGACATGAGTTTGACTAAACTCCGGGAGTTGGTGATGGACTGGGAGGCCTAGCGTGCTGCAGTCCATGAGGCCGCAAAGAGTCGGACAGGACTGAGCGACTGAATCGAACTGAGAGAGGACAAAAATCTCAAAAGCACTTATGTTTCTAGATTTGGTAAGTGAAAGAGAAACCAGATTTTCTTTTTTTCACAATAGTTTGGATAAGTGGAGATTTCCGCTGTGACATCCTAGAGCTTTTACAGAAATAATTTCCTAACTGGTCCCTGCATTTCTTTGGGAAGAATCACCAAACTGGATATTTTCCTTTGGGCTGGTGAAGAGCTTTTACTGAAATAATTTCCTAACTGGTCCCTGCATTTCTTTGGGAAGAATCACCAAACTGGATACTGTCCTTTGGCCTGGTGAAGTCAGATTGTTAATATTTATTTTGTGATAAAGGAGGAAAGTCACACATGGCAAGTAAAGTTAAATAGAGAAGAAACGAAGTTCCGTGGTACCACACAAACACAGCCATCCCTTCCTTTTCTCTGGAAAGGCCCATACCACCAGGAAGACAGACAGGAGGGCTCCCCACTGCTCGAAGCCACAAGCCAGAACGGACACATGCTTACTGAGTGCCAAGGGCCTGCATCCCCTCACCTGATGCCCCATCCTAAGATGGTATCCCTGAAAGGGCAGAAGAAGAAATGGGAAGTCCTTGCCGACCTGAGTATTATGAAATAAACCTAGAATGAAGGCTCTGGGATGCCTTCTATAAAAATTACAGATAAACTTTAAGACCTCCTCCCTCCCACTGAGAATCACTCCTCTGTAGAAACAATTCAGTTTTACAACCACCTGCCAGAGAAGGTCTGAAACTGCGAAAGCCAGGGTCAGTGTGTTGATTCACTTGTGCCAGGACAACTGACTGAACACCAACTGTGTGGAGGGGTCATAAACCCTGAGTGTTTGAAGCAATGGAGAATAAGATCTATCCCTGTGTGTGACCTGCCCCAAAGCTCACTATATTCAAAAGTGGCTCAACAAGACAGGTGCCGATGTACAGCACAAAAGAGAGAACTTTATCGTGTGTGCGTGCTCAGCTGTGTCTGACGCTCTGCGCCTCCATGGACTGTAGCCAGTCAGGCTCCTCTGTCCATGGGATTGTCCAGGCAAGAATACTGCAGTGGGCTGCCATTTCCTCCTCCAGGGGATCTTCCCGACTCAGGGAACTAACCTGTATCTCCCGCATTGGGAGGTGGATCCTTTACCACTGAGCCACCAGGGGAACTATATCTTACTCTACTCTAATGCAGATACTCTGAAAGCAATTTGAAGAACAAAATAGGTGGAGAATTAATAACATTACATAGAGATTTACAAAGCATTGTCACAGACATTATCTCATTTTATCCTCATAATAACCCTGCAAGGTATGTATATTAACTGCTGCCTGATTTATGGATGAACTAGGAAAGTGTTGCCTTTGGGAAGTGGCCTCAGGTTCTATGACAGCCAAGTACCTATCCCCCTCCCTTTTATTTGGATTTGTTACAAGTGTACACAACAGTATCTAACAGTCTAAGTACTCTACAGCTTTCAGATCCAAACACCAGTGCTTCCATCTCGGAGGCAGAGCCTAAAGAACTCACACTAGACACCAGAACTGACCTAATGCCATTCACAGAAAGACCGGTTTTTAGCATCAGAAGGGGCTGAAGCAGTAGGAAGTTGTGTTAAATTAGGTGTGAAAGCAAAACAGTGAAGAAGCATTGTAATTACCTCTATCAGATGTCAATCTCTTAAAATCAATTATAATTGCCTCTATCAGATTAGTCTCTTAAAATACAAGGAGGCTAGGCTTCTGTTCTCAGGATTGCGAAAGCAAATCTAGATGTTTCTTTTCTTTCTTACTGGGAATAGGTTTTATTGCTACACTCCAACTAACTGTTCATTCCTTCATTCATTAAAACACATTCTAACTTTCAAAAGCCTTCATTGCAAAAGAGCAAAGCAAAATCAAAGCTCAAACAGCAGGTTGGGGTAGGGATGGTTTAAGCTTTTACATTTCATTCTTAGAGATCACGTAACTCTAACATATTCAAAGTGGCAGAGTGCATTTTGACACAGGCAGGTCTATGCAGCTTGCTTGGCACTATCCTGCATACACACACAGTTAGAGAAACTCCTGTATTTCACCTCTACCATTCCTTTCTAGTATGCATCATTTAATTATAATTTGCTAAGTAACCTTAGAATACATTTATTTTTTTTTTCTAGATAGGGCGTAATTATATATATATATATAAAAAAAGCATAATATTGTAGTATTGGCATTCATTTGTACCAGGCCCTGAATATCAAGAAAGACAAGGAACAAGATAACAAGCCAGAGTTCCGCGTGGAATTTGCTCAGGAGCTAATAGAGGAGAATGTAAAAAGCAACTGCAAAGGATATGACTTTTTCCTCTTAGGACCAGGCAGATGCAAAAGGAATACAGAATACTTAACCTTGAAATGTTGAATCAGAACATAAGCATCAATAGGAGTTTCTCAAGAAAAGGTGTGGTGATGGGAAGACAGAGGGAATGCAAGACAGTTCGAGGAAGAAAATAGTTGCTGTTGAGATCAGCATGGCTGTGCAGAATGTGAGTGGACCAAGGAGCTAACCTGTGCTTGACTTTGTTAACTGTTAAGGGACTGGATTTATCCTTCGGGCAAAGGAACAGCTTTCTGGATTTTTATTTTGTAAGATTCCTCAGCGACTGGAGAGGGGCAGAGGACATGGACATAATGGAGGCCAATGAGGAGGCTCCTATAGCCAGGTGAGCACTTAGGGTGGCTTGCATCTGAGATGGAGAGAAAAGGCCAGATCCAGTGGATTTTAGGAGGTCTAAGAGGTTTGGCCGCTAACTGGAGAAGCCAGGAGAGTTAGCTGAGAAGGTTGGTTCCTAGTTTTTTGGCGTGGGAGTCACATAGTGAGAACTGGGCAAGAGGCTGCTGCCTTGGGAAGTAAGGTTTGACAGCAGACCCACTGGAAACAAGAGTGACTAAGGAACTCTTTTTCAACTTTGGCTAAGGGGATTTCACATGGGCTTCCTTCCTTAAGTGATTCAGACGTTTAAAGAGCCTGCGATGCAGGAGACCTGGGAATTTCACAGCCTAAGGGATTTGGGCCAGGAAAAATAGTCATCAGCATGAGCTAGAAGGATTCATGTAAGCCTTCAGGTCTGAAAATGAAGAGGAGTTTAATACTTGAAACTGGGACTTCCCAGGTGGCTAAGTGGTAGAGAATCCGCCTGCCAATGCAGGAGAGGCAGGTTCCATCCCTGGGTCGGGAAGATCTCTTGGAGGAGGAAATGGCAACCCACTCCAGTGTTCTTGCCTGGAGAATCCCCTAGATCAAGGAGCTTGGAGGGCTATACAGTCCATGGGGTCGCAAAGAGTCGGACGCACTTGAAATCACCTCTTTGAAAAGCAGAGTCAACCATCTCAACCTGAAAAAAAAATCTAGACAAAGGCAGCAGAGACCAAACCCTCACCTGAAACCTAACTTATCCTAACCTGAGGATAAGTCCCGAGGGCCAAAGACTCGGAAACAGCGCCAGCCAGGCTCCTGCCCTCAGGTCATCTCGTCTCCGCTCTCATCTTCCTCACCCCCTTTCCTATTCAAATTTCAGCCTGCGATTTCCTCTGCCTCCCGCTCCCGGGTCCCACCTCCTACCACTCGGCCTCGGCGCTCCCGCCTGGCCTCCCCGCGCCTCTCCTCCCCCAGCTCATCCACCCGGGTCAAGCCTCCTGCTACCAGGCTTCAGCGTCCCGACCGGGTCTCCCGACCCTCCCCCCACCTCCCATTCTCGGCAAGGCCACCAGTCCCCCGGGCTCGGCGTCTGCGGCCAGGTCTCCGCTCCCCAGCCTCCCGCTGTCCGGCCGGTCTCCCGCCATCCCCCGACCCAGCCTCTAGATCCTCGGCTCAATCCTCTCGGTCCCCCGGGGCTCGGCTCCTGCATCCGGATCACTGTCCCCCGGCCCGGCCTCCAGTCCCCCGCCCCGGCCCGGAGTCTCTGCATCTGCGGGCTTCAGCGCTAGTTCCCGCCCTCGCCGTCGTGGCAAAACAAAGGATCCGTCGCCGGATCGTGCCCGTATCCTCTGTCTCTTCCTCGGGGTAGCTGCAGGCCGGTGCAGATCCCCAGGGCAGGCGCTGGGCTTGGGGGCGGGGGGTGGTGGTGGAGGGAACCAGCCCAGGACTGACGGCGCGACACCTGGAGGATATCACTCACCGTTCAACCACCTCGCTACAGCTCTGCTGGACTCCACTCCTGGTCTGCTTCCGCCGCAGCCGCGCTCAGAAACGAGCCTCAGAGTAGACCCCGCCCTCGGCCCCGCCCGTCGCCCGCCCCTTGCCCGCCCCTCTGTTTTGAGGGCTCCGTTTAGCGTCGACACGTCCATCAGACCCCGACTCGCCCCTCCCCGCGCCCCGCCCGCCCGCGAACCCCGCTCCCCTACAGGCCCTGCCCCGCCCACCCTAGAACCCCGCCCTTCAAGGGCCCGCCCCGCACTGGAACCCCGCCCCTCACAGGCCCCCGCCCCGCCCGAAAACTCCGCCCCCTCACGGGTCGGGCGAGACCCCAGTCCCCGGACGCTGCGTAAGCGGTTCTCGACCGCCCCTCGGCTGTGGTTGCGGTTCTGCTCTAGAACGCCTCCTCCTTAGAGGCCCGCGCGCTCCCCCACTTCCTGCTCCGGCCCAGTTCCCGCGCTCGGTTCGAAGATTCCGTCCCGCCCCGGAGGCAGAGCTGGTGTCCAGCCAGCCGCCGAGGAGCCACGGGTGCCGCCCCCCGCGAGGGTTTTGGAGGTAAACGGAGGCCGGACCCGGGGCCGGAGAGCAAGACGTTCCCAGCGGGCCTTCCGGGACGGTAAACCGCCTCTTCCCGCCGATTCTCACTGCCCCTTCCCCCACTAGCCCGCCAGGCTCTTCTGTCCACTGGATTATCCAGGCAGGAATACTGGAGCGGGTTGCCATGCCTTCCTCGAGGGGATCTTACCCCCCAGGGATGGAACCCAGGTTTGAGAGAAGACCAGTGTTTGGCAGTCCCTTTGTTGCTGCATAAAACTGAGGACTAGGACCTCCTCCCAACCTGAACAGTGGTTCGCATGCAGTTATTTGTAAGAAATAACTAGTGGAGTAGGTTTTTTAAACCAGTCCCATCACCCCATAGTGAGGCTCAGACCCCTTCCTGTGCTAAACTCTCTTACCAAAATGATGCTCCAGTTAAAGCAGTAGCGGGTTTTCTGTCTTTTGTGTAAATTACACTAATTTACTTTAGAGAAACTTTAGAGGAAAACAGTTGGCAGTGTCATCTCAGTTTTGAAATTTCTTTTTATAAAGGTGTCTCCCAGGTGTCAGAACTTGATCTGGGCCTCCAAGGGGAAGACTTTGGGGGAAGGTGGGCGGCACTCCAGGTGAGGGAAATGAGCAGGAGTGGGCCAGATCTTGCAGGCAGTGGTCATTATGGTTCATTTGGTGAGAAGGCTGAACAATAAGAAATCAAATGGGCAGTGGTTTAGGGCCAGATTTTGAAGAGTTTGGACTTACTGAGGTAAACTTGAGTATGCGTTAAGTGAAGCTCTGAATCATTGAGTGTCTCTAGGAAGAGTTATGTAAATTAAAAAATTTTTTTTATTGGAGTACAGTTGAGTTACAGTGATAATTTGTTTCAGGTGTACAACAAGAGTGATTCAGTTACGCGTATATTCATTCTTTTCCAGATTTTTTTTTCTCATGTAAGTTGTCACAGAGTATTGAATAGAGTTCCCTATGCTTCTCAGTAGGTCTTTGTTGGTCATCCGTCATCTATATAGTAATGTGTATGTGTGTTAATCCCAAGCTCCTGATTTATTCCTCCTATTCCCGTCACATTTCCCCTTTGTAACCGTAAGCTTGTTTGCAATATCTGTTTTCTAAATAAGTTCATTTGTATCATATTTTTAAAAACTTAGATTCCACATATGAGTGATATGGTAGGATATTTGTCTTTGTATGACTTCATTTAGTTTGATAATCTCTAGATCCATCCCTGTTGCTGTAAATGGCATTATTTCATTCTTTTTTATGGCTGAATGATATTTCATTGTATATGTGTACCGCATGTCTTTATCCATTCCTCTGTTGATGGACATTTAGGTTACTTCCATGTCTTCGCTACTGAAAATGGTTTTAAGGGTGATTCAGTTCAGTTCAGTTGCTCAGTCGTGTCCGACTCTTTGCGACCCCATGAACCACAGTACACCAGGCCTCCCTGTCCATCACCAACTCCCGGAATTTACTCAGGCTCATGTCCATTGAGTTGGTGATGCCATCCAGCCATCTCATCCTCTGTTGTCCCCTCTCCTCCTGCCTTCAGTCTTTCCCAGCATCAGGGTCTTTTCAAATGAGTCAGCTCTTCGAATCAGGTGGCCAAAGTATTGGAGTAAGGGTGATTAGTCTGGCAGAATTAGGCTGTTTGGTTGGGAAATCCTGTGAGCAGCGTAGAAAGGTGAAAAGAATCAGAAAAAAGCAGTGTACCACGGAATGTTTTCTTCTTTTACAGGAGACTTTTGGGAAATTTAAATTTGAGTTACTTTGTTCAAGCATAGGCAAAGTGATTGAAGTCGGGGGCGGGGGTAGGAAAAACTCAGTATATTTAATTACGTAAAGAGTGTATTCACCTGGGAAATAAACTGAATTACTGTAAATGAAGTTTTAGTCACATACTTCATTATGAATACTTTAGCAGTGGGAGAATTAGTATAAATGTATTACAAGAGGCCCTGAAAGGAATGATATTAAGAAAACATTGCCAAATACTAGAACATTACTAAATATTAGAAGTGCAACATACATGTCAGAAAACACAAAATACTGTTGAAACTATTCTCAGAACAGAGGGAGAAGTTGGAGTTGGGGAATAAAAATTGACTTGTGATTAGACAAAAAGGAAGCTAGGAGAACTGGGCTGGAGAGAACCTTGGGAGGCAGGCTTCAGTGTGTGTGTGTGTGAGTGTGTGTGTGTCTGTCTGTCTGTGCGTGCTCAGTCAAGTCTGACTCTTTGAGGTCACATGGGCTAGCCCACCAGGCTCCTCTGTCCATGGATTTTCCAGGCAAGAATACTGGAATGCGTTGTCATGCCCTTATCCAGTGTATCTTTCCAGCCCAGAGATCCAACCCTCATCTCCTGCAATGCAGGCAGATTCTTTACCACTAGCATGGAAGCCAGGAATCATGAAGCATGTGCCGACTGTCCAGCTGCCCCAGGGACTGGGTGGTAAAGTGTCAGTAGATGAGCAAGTCTAGCCGTAAACCCAGGGAAACCAAGGCTGCTTAGGTTGGCTTTCTGGGTCATCTCTGCAGCCCCGTTCTCACTGCCTTCTCTCACTAGAGTTACTCTCAAACACTCAGCCAGCCTTTTTTCTAGCCTGACCACCTTTAGTTATAAAATCGGTATAAAAAATGGTTAAACAATCTTTCCTGTGCAAATCTAGGAAATAAAAGCGCTCTTAAGCCTGCTATTTTAAAATGCAACAAATATTTTTCTCTGGGGCTTGGGAATTGTTACAAAAATAGTTATGGTCCCTGTGTGAAAAGGGGTTTTCATGTTTAACTATATACATACAATAATAATAGCTTCCCCACCAGGAGTTGAAAGCACTTCTAACGTGGTGATATGTTCTCCCAGGATGTAGGGATAAGGAATATGACAGCCCAAAACCAGAATGCCAGATGCTTTCCTGTTCACTTCCTCCGCTTTTGTCGTTCACCCCTGCTGCTTGAATAGTCTAAGCTCCAGCTGTCTTTCGACCCAGCTGTTAAAATTTTAAAACCGTGCAAAGAACATAACGTATTTTGAACTTCTCTCTCTCTTTCGCTTTTTTTTCTGTTGACATGCATGGTTTCCTCAGTCTAGTAAGTGTTAAATTGGTTTTATATTGTGACTGTGACTTTTATATATACTTCTGTGGTCACACTAATATTTTTACAAAACCAGAAAAAATTTTTCCTGATACTGTAAGTGTGAACCTCCACATGGTTATTTCTAGCCAGTTATTTGTTTTATATTAGTCAATTCACATCTGATTGGATTCTGTAGTTTATTTTCTTCATTAAGTAATTGGTGGACTTTATTAAAGGTTAGTTTCATAAAGTCAGGGCTTCCCTGGTGGCTCAGAGGTTAAAGCATCTGCCTCCAGTGCAGGCAACCTGGGTTCGATCCCTGGGTCGGGAAGATCCCCTGGAGAAGGAAATGGCAACTCACTCCAGTATTCTTGCCTGGAGAATCCCATGGACGGAGGAGCTTGGTAGGCTACAGTCCATGGGGTCGTAAAGAGTCGGACACGGCTGAGCCACTTCACTTCACTTCACTTCACTTCACTTCACTTCACTTCATAAAGTCAGTTCTCATCTAGGAGACTAGTTGTCTCCTAACTGTCTAAATGGAGGAGACTTATCCATGTGTGAAGCAGATTAAATTAATACTCAGAATCTATCTAGCAATAAGGAGCAGTAGCACTTATATTGAAAACACAGTTGTATTAAAAGTTGCCCCATCTCTTCAGTGAAATTGTATTCTTTTCCTAGGCATATCTGTTATAAAATTTATGTTGATAGAATTTTATTTCTGTTTCTTGGTTTATAATTTTCATGTGGATTGAATCTAACTCTGAGAGAATGAAATTTCTTAGTCTGTTATGAGTCAAATTTGAAGTCTATGGATAATATGCCTTTTTTTCCCCTGACAGTGTCATAATATTCCTACCCTCTCTTAATCTTCTAGGGTGATTCTGTTTTTCCTTCCAGAAAATATGTCATTTGCTCATGAATTTATGTCATTGTAAAGTTTTCTGCTAGCATTCAAGAGTATGTTTATCAACATAAAGTTCTAGATATGCGTTGCTAAAGGAACATGGGGATTTTGCCTTCAAATGCTTTAGTATATGTTACTCTGTCACTTAAGAGAAACTAATGTGTCTGTTTTCTGCATACATAAATTACAACATAGTTGAAACTAGTGAAGAAGGAAACTACTAGTTATTTCTATTTCTTTGTAAAAACTAGGCCAAAGCTTGCTGGCTTTAAAAACAATTTTTTGGGCAGTTCTTTGGATCTCTCACCTAAACTCACTCAGGCTTACTCGAGCATTGAGTTCAGGTGATGATTTAAGATGGCTTAACTCCCATATCTGATAGTGGTGCTGGCTAATGACTGGGGTACCTTGGTCCCAGGGTCCCAGGGAGAAACTGTGAGGCTTGAGCTATAGCGTGAGGTTCTCAGAGCAGGACTCCAGGCTCGCCAAATCCCATGCGTAAGCACTTACTAAACTTCTACTTGCTTCACATTTGTCGGTGTGACCTTGGCCAAAATCAGTCACGTGGCCAAGGCCAGCGTCTATACGGGCGTGGGCTTAGGTAGCAGCTCTTGATAGGAGGGATGCCAGAGAATGTGTCCCTGTTTTTTCTCTACGCTGGCAGCGTTTCCCCTCTTCTAAAATCCTGTCCTTTTTCCTTTGTGAGTAAACCATAATCCATCCCAAATTGGGAAAGTATTGCCTGACCCCCTTACCTTGGTATGGCTAACATGGAAGCCTTGAATTCAAAGAAAAACATATGTCATTAATAAATGGGTTACAATGCAATCATTTCGATTTACTAATCACAAAAATAGAGTTATTAAATTAACAGAGATGAAGATTGATTTGGGGCTTCCCTGGTGGCTCAGATGCTAAAGAATCTGCCTGCAATGCAGGAGACTGGGGTTCGAGCCCTGGGTCAGGAATATCCCCTGGAGAAGGAGCCTACCAACCTCAGTATTCTTGCCTGGAGAATTCCATGAACAGAGGAGCCTGGTGGGCTAAAGTCCATGGGGTCTTTTTAAAAATCATGCTTATGATTACCATACATCCCAAACCAAAACTAACCAATATTGTAATTTCTTATTCATACACTGGGTTATCCTCCCAGCTATAGGTGTTTGAGGAGAAAAGCAGTGGGCACAAAAGGAAAAGGGAGCTAAGAATTGTACAGTGGTGCCTTAGAAATGAATTCTGCACTCGGAAATAATAGCACAGGAATGCCACCCACCATGTGGGCCAGGTAGATAGCACTTGATGTAACAAAATGGTTATAGTAAAAACCATACTGATGCAAAACAAACAAACAAACACATATTTACATGATGTAATTTGCAAAACATTTTCATGTTGCATGTGTCCTCAACATAACCACCTAAAGATCATGTTGCGTCCCCTTTTTGCAGCTGATTACAATTTAGAGAACTTCAGGTCTCCTGCATTGCAGGCGGATTCTTTACCATCTGAGCCAGCAGGGAAGCTGGCGAACTTCATTAACGGTTCAAAACTGTAGCACTGTCAGATGAAAGAGCCAGGATCTAAAGATTTCTGATACCCACTCCTGTCCTTGTTTTACATTAAAACTTCATGTAAAACACGCTGTGGAAGCAGATAGAGAAATAAGCAGAAATGAATTTTGAAGTTTTACAAGACAAAATATATTCTAAACGCGGAAATTGACGTCCTTGTTTGTTTGTTTTAGTTGTAATTGATAGAAGTCGTACATGGGACAGGATTTAGTCTTCCCACACTCCTGATCCAATGAAGAGAAAATGGGAAGCAACGCTGAAGCAGATTGAAGAACGAGCGTCCCAATATGAGAGGAGACCGTTGACCTCAGCGTACAGACCGAGGTTGTCCAAGCCGGAAGAACCACCTTCCATTTGGAAACTGTTTCATCGGCAGACTCAGGCTTTTAATTTTGTTAAAAGCTGTAAAGAGGTAATTTTACTCATCTTTTTCTTTAGGGCTACTATAACTTAAGATTTCCAAAAAGACTCTGTTGGCTGTCTTCATTTCAGGCCACATATTTTACCAGAAGAATTTAATTGCAGTCTTTTTATACTATTTAGGAAAAATATCCCTATGAGTCATTAACCATTTACTTTATATTAATAATGAAAAAGGGTGACATATCCGGTGCCAAATAGTTTAAAAAATTTGTAATGACATAGAAATGAAGCTATGCTTAGAGGAAAAATGACTATTCGTGGACTGAAAAATAATAGTATGAGTTTAAGAGTAAAACTAAAATAATACCCACAGAAATATCAGCAAGGAGAGTGAGTGGTGTGTGGGGTTTTAAGGATGAAATTAGGGATCAGAGATTTGAATTTGAACAATGGCAAATGAAAATGTCTCAAATGTCATAGCTTAGCATTGATAAGCCCTAGAACTTAAATCATCCTACCAAAGCACCCATGTTTTTTTTTCTTTCTTCTGTCCCCTTTGTGTTTTGGAGTAGTAGAGTGGATTTGTCATAATTTCCAACACATTAGGAAAGGGGGAGGAAGAAATGCTTGCTACATGCTGGCCTTACAAAGGGAGTGGTACTCAGAAATAAACAAGCAGCTGTGTATTGCACATCGATTGTTTGTTTGTTGGGCCCTGTTGGGAATATAAAGAAGTATAATGAAAAGATGAATGTATCCAGCATAAATGAAATATATTGTGATTCCACTCATTAATGATATATAAAAATATGCTAAAAGTTTTTAAGGAGGAGGACCTTCTTTCCCTAGTAACTTGTTAAAGTTAAGCATTTTAAAACTTCCTTAAGCTTTTGAGATTAACATATAAATATATTTTTTAAGTGGTTCCCTTATGTTTTTGTATGTTCTAGGGAATTTATTAATTTTAGCCCAAATTATAATAGTGTTCAGGTAGTTTTAAAAATTACATAAATTAGTAAGTAAAATTACAATAGGAAGTCAAACAAATGATTACGAAATATTTATTTTTTTTCTTTTTAGTCTGGATGTTCTGTTTGCGCCTTAAACATGTATTACCTGAGTGACTAAATATAAGTAAAAACAAATAATTAGATTTTGACTGGCATTGATTTAGTGATTCATTTTCTTGTTTTTAATAATAGAAATGTTCCAGTTTTTGAAAATTTGAATGGTAAAATTCTATATGAACACTTAATAGCTATAGTTGATTTTGAATTTGCATTTTTACTAACATTTGATATTTTTGATTTTATAAAGGAAGTTCATGTGTTTGCTTTGGAATGCAGAGTGGGTGATGGACAGCGTATTTACCTCGTAACAACCTATGCTCAACTTTGGTTTTACTATAAATCCCGGTAAGTAGCTTTTAAAAGAGAGCACGTTGAAGTTACATTTCCTTCATCTGGAAATGCTTGTGAAGTTAAATCAGGCTGCCTGGCCTCTCATAGTTCTCAATCACCAGTTAATTACCCCTTTACTATTGGAATTAATTCTGAAGTTTCCTTGTGATAAGGAACACTGAATCTCACCAGGTGCTAGGAGAGAGAATTTGTGTGTGTGTGGAAATGCCTGTACTACGTGATGACACAACTCCCCCATCACTTTTTTTGTTCAAATTAGTATAAATGTTTTATTTGCATACAATGTCACCAAGTAGTTTATCAATCAATTCAGCATCTGTTCTTAGTAACCCATATTAAAGGCATACATCTTTTTTCAGATTACTCAAATGACACCTTTATTTTTAGCTAATTTTCATTTATGGATGCCTTTCAATTTTCTATCACCTGGACAGAGCCATGATTTCTGTCAGTTTTTTCCATTTCTGGCATCTGTTGTAGAGATCTCTGCAAATAGATAAATCTGTATATATGTCTTCCCCTGGCTAACTTCACACCTTTTTCTCCCCTGAGCATTCTTAACATTTAAGGCCAGAGGCAGGGCCAGACTCTGAGAGGAGAGTGGGCCCGTTATTTTTATTGCTGCTTCTGTTTTACCTTTCCCTTCTTAAAGTCATACCCCTCTTGGTACCACTGAGAATGAAATTGCAAATGTGAGCATTGAAAGCTCCTTGAAGCCAGATGATTCAGAATGTGTGTAAGCAGTTTTTAAAATATTCTTAATGAAAATATGAAAGTTAAAAATTTTCATTAAAAATTTCATGGACTCCCAAGTATATGTGATTCCAGGATCCCAGTTTGAGAAAGTTCTGTTCTCCAACAAAATTTGCTTCATGGTAATATCAAAAGCAAATATAAAAGTGATGTCTGATATCAAAATCATCTGTGAATAAATAACAGTATGAAGTTAAACTGTATTTTTGTTAAGTAATGTTACAGAATGTGATTATTATATCTTGTTTGATGGAGACTCTTGATACTGTGATCCATAAACTTGGGGTCAGCAGTTCATTTTATCTTGTCTTCACTATGTCATAGTTATATGTCATTAAATCACAGTTAATATGCTATCTTGAGATACAAGAGCAGCTTCTATGCTTTAAAAAGAATGAGATATAAGCCTAACCATCTTGAATTATTCAATTCAGAAGAAATCTCTTACACTGCTATGAAGTCATTCCTGAAAATGCTGTGTGCAAGCTTTATTTTGATTTGGAATTTAACAAACTTGCCAATCCAGGAGCTGATGGGAAAAAGATGGTTGCATTACTCATTGAGGTAAATTTCAGACTCAGGTTTTTCTCCGTATATCTACTTGTATATCTTTCCCTCATTCAGTCATTAAAAGAATTAAACGAATCCAGACCATGTAACATATAGGTTCAATGTTTCTCCTCCTTTTTCTTGTTACTCGTACTTTTGACTTTCATTTCTTAATAGCACTCCTCAAAGTAAACGTCTGAAAAGGAGGAAGTTTCAGTTTATGTCTGTATATTTCATAATATTACTGTATCCAATTAAAAACAACTGAGAGAAGTGGCAGTTTGGGAATTTTCTGTTTCTTATATATTCTTTTACATTACAGTTGATTCTGAGTATTAAGTAATTTTTACAGTAAAAATTGAGTTCTGAAATAAACTTCAAGAAAATTCAGATGAAAATAGTATGAGAATTTTTGAGCTGACAGAAATTTTGGAAACTCTTCTTACATCATCATAAGTGAAGAAGCCAAAGGCTAGAGAGACTTAATTCCAGTTCCAGGTCCAACAACTAGTTACTGGCAAAACCTAGTCTCAGTTCAGTTCAGTTCAGTCGCTCAGTCGTGTCTGACTCTGCGACCCCATGAATCGCAGCACGCCAGGCCTCCCTGTCCATCACCAACTCCTGGAGTTTACTCAAACCCATGTCTCTCAAGTTGGTGATGCCATCCAGCCATCTCATCTTCATCTGTCGTCCCCTTCTTCTCCTGCCCCCAATCCCTCCCAGCATCAGGGTCTTTTCCAATGACTCAACTCTTCGCATGAGGTGGCCAAAGTACTGGAGTTTCAGCTTCAGCATCAGTCCTTCCAATGAACACCCAGGACTGATCTCCTTTAGGATGGACTGGTTGGATCTCCAAGGGACTCTCAAGAGTCTCCTCCAACACCACAGTTCAAAAGCATCAATTTTTCGGCTCTCAGCTTTCTTCACAGTCCAACTCTCATATCCATGCATGACCACTGGAAAAACCATAGCCTTGACCAGATGGACCTTTGTTGGCAAAGTAATGTCTCTGCTTTTTAATATGCTATCTAGGTTGGTCATAACTTTCCTTCCAAGGAGTAAGTGTCTTTTAATTTCATGGCTGCAATCACCATCTGCAGTGATTTTGGAGCCCAAAAATAAAAGTCTGACACTGTTTCCACTGTCTCCCCCATCTATTTCCCATGAAGTGATGGGACCAGATGCCATGATCTTAGTTTTCTGAATGTTGAGCTTTAAGCCAGCTTTTTCACTGTCCTTTCACTTTCATCAAGAGGCTTTTTAGTTCCTCTTCACTTTCTGCCATAAGGGTGGTGTCATCTGTATATCTGAGGTTATTGATATTTCTCTGGAAATCTTGATTCCAGCTTGTGCTTCTTCCAGCCCAGCGTTTCTCATGATGTACTCTGCATATAAGTTAAATAAGCAGGGTGACAATATACAGCCTTGACGTACTCCTTTTCCTATTTGGAACCAGCCTGTTGTTCCATGTCCAGTTCTAACTGTTGCTTCCTGACCTGCATACAGGTTTCTCAAGAGGCAGGTCAGGTGGTCTGGTGTTCTCATCTCTTTCAGAATTTTCCAGTTTATTGTGATCCACACAGTCAAAGGCTTTGGCATAGTCAGTAAAGCAGAAATAGATGTTTTTCTGGAACTCTCTTGTTTTTCAATGATCCAGCAGATGTTGGCAATTTGATCTCTGGTTCCTCTGCCTTTTCTAAAACCAGCTTGAACATCTGGAATTTCATGGTTCATGTATTGCTCAAGCCTGGCTTGGAGAATTTTGAGCATTACTTTACTAGCGTGTGAGATGAGTGCAATTGTGCGGTAGTTTGAGCATTCTTTGGGATTGCCTTTCTTAGGGATTGGAATGAAAACTGACCTTTTCCAGTCCTGTGGCCACTGCTGAGTTTTCTAAATTTGCTGGCATATTGAGCGCAGCACTTTCACTGCATCATCTTTTAGGATTTGAAATAGCTCAACTGGAATTCCATCACCTCCACTAGTTTTGTTCATAGTGATGCTTCCGAAGGCCCATTTGACATCACATTCTAGGATGTCTGCCTCTAGGTGAGTGATCATACCATTGTGATTATCTGGGTTGTGAAGATCTTTTTTGTACAGTTCCTCTGTGTATTCTTGCCACCTCTTCTTAATATCTTCTGCTTCTGTTAGGTCCATACCATTTCTTTCCTTTATCAAACCCATCTTTGCATGAAATGTTCCTTTGGTATCTCTAATTTTCTTGAAGAGATCTCTAGTCTTTCCCATTCTGTTGTTTTCCTCTATTTCTTTGCATTGATCACTGAGGAAGGCTTTCTTATCTCTCCTTGCTATTCTTTGGAACTCTGCGTTCAAATGGGAATATCTTTCCTTTTCTCCTTTGCTTTCACTTCTCTTCACAGCTATTTGTAAGGCCTCCTCAGATGACCATTTTTGCCTTTTTGCATTTCTTTTCCATAGGGATGGTCTTGATCCCTGTCTCCTGTACAGTGTCACAAATCTCCATCCATAGTTCATCAGGCACTGTATCAGATCTAGTCCCTTAAATCTATTTCTCACTTCCACTATATAGACATAAGGGATTTGATTTAGGTCATACCTGAATGGTCTAGTGGTTTTCCCTACTTTCTTCGATTTAAGTCAATTTGGTAGTAAGGAGTTCATGATGGCCATGAAAAGATACCCCTTATCCAAGGTAAGGAGCAGCGGCTACACTTTGCTGGAGCAGCCGTGAAGAGATACCCCATGTCCAAGGTAAGAGAAACCCAAGTAAGATGGTAGGTGTTGCGAGAGGGCATCAGAGGGCAGACACACTAAAACCATAATCACAGAAAACTAGCCAATCTGATCACACGCACCACAGCCTTGTCTAACTCAATGAAACTAAGCCATGCCATGTGGGGCCACCTAAGACGGTTGGGTCATGGTGGAGAGGTCTGACAGAATGTGGTCCTCTGGAGAAGGGAATGGCAAACCACTTCAGTATTCTTGCCTTGAGAACCCCATGAACAGTATGAGAAGGCAAAATGATAGGATACTGAAAGAGGAACTTCCCAGGTTGGTAGGTGCCCAATATGCTACTGGAGATCAGTGGAGAAATAATTCCAGAAAGAAGGAAGGGTTGGAGCCAAAGCAAAAAAACTTGGTCTAGAAACATAATTATCATTTATTTTTAACAAAGAAAAAGTATAGTTCTAGTGTTTATTTTTGATTTAGCAATGTCAACTAGGAAGTTAGTAATAAGAAGAATGTGGGCTTGTGCAACTAAGCCCTATTAGGTTCATTTATAAAATCTTTTAAGATTGTACTGGTTAAGGTGTACTGTATTAACTGTTATTTGGCCTCAGAGTAGGTATTAACATTAACTATTTTTTGTTTTAGATGTTAACTGTAGATGACTCATCATGTTAGAAATACATCCAAATTAAAATGTTTTTGATTAAGAATATCTGCTGATTATGATCGATGTCTACATGTTTTATTATGTTTATTTGAAAAAGATATGAAAATCCTGTTAAAAAAAAATCATGTTAGCTTTCTCCTGGCTTTGAAGCAAAAAAAGTACACATAAGTTCCCCTAGCCCTCCCAACAAACAGCAAAAAAGTTATGTTTTTCTTGAGGTAGCTATTGGACTCTTAAAAATAAATTTAAATGTTTTATTTCATTATAATTGTTATGTTTAATTTTTAACCTTAATTACATTTTAAATAATTGATAAACACTGACTCTCTTCTGATGTATGATACACACTTCTACTACCTAAGGAAGGATTTATTAAATCGTCTCTGGCGAACAAGGAATTAAGATACAAAAGAAATACTTCATTGTATTAGAAACTAGAAACATATCCTTAAAGGAATCAATACTAGTGCAAATCCTATTTTTAATAATGATTAATAAATATTGGTATGGCAAAGATCATGTAGGTATTTAACTTTTTTTCCTTCTCATTCTTTATAATCTTACACAAATTAGTCTTAAACCACTAATCTTTTACATTAGCAAAAGTTGGAAAAAGTAGAGATCTGAATTTAAAATTATACAGCATTTTTATATAACACATTTATCATGTTGGTAGAAAAATTATTAGGATTATTTTACTTATATGATCTTTTAAATGATTATATTGAAATTAATTTCATTTATTGGTTACTTTGTAACAAGCTTACAATCCAATAAGTACTTTTCCTTTAGAGTCTCTGTGAGGAGGTATAAGTTAGATTAACTGTTACAATAGATTGTTAATAAATAACTGGCTAGTCATAACTAGTGATAATATGTAATGCCCTTTGATTCAGTAACTTAACTGACAGTTTCAGTAAGCAATTTCTGCCAAAGGGAGTGAATTCTGGTGCTTAAAGTGTTTTATAAAACTGTTGATAGGTAACATCGCTCAAATAATCATTTATTTTTAACGTCTGGATTTTACAATTTAAATGTTGAAATAAAAACTTTTAAAGTTGAGTTATAGTTAAGTTACAGCATTATGTTAGTTTCAGGTGTACAATATAGTGATTTAAAACTTTTATAGATTATAAATTTTATTTAAAATTTAACTTGGAAAAGAGAACTTAAGGGAATTATGAGTATTTTTATTACCTCAGAATTATTTTCTGTAGAGCTCGACTTTATTAATTTATCTAAATCCTTTCAGTGTTTACTGTTGTCAATGTGGCTCGGCATTGAGAATACAATGGTTAGCCCAAAGAGGTGTGATTTCCGCTTTCGTAGAGTTCATCGTGTAATGGAGGATAATAAGTTAGGATAGATGTACTGCCATAATAAAGACCTAAAACTAAAATGGCATAAACGAGATAGAAAGTTATTTCCCTCTCATGTAACTCCTGGATGTGACTCCCTTGTATTAGAGATGAGGCTTGTTGCTTTGCTGTTCCTAAGATGCCTTTATTTATATTGTCCAAGAGGGCTCACCACCCCTTTGTCTGCATTTTAGTCCATAGAACAGGGGAAAGGGTGAGCATGCCCCTCAGCTTTCAGATTGTAATGTAGAAGCGGAATATTTTCCTTCAGCTCACATCCTGTTGGCCAGAACTTGGTCATGTGGCCCCCACATTACTGCAAGGGAGTCTGGGAAACGTGGTCCTTTTTCTGGATGATATTGTATCTATCCATAATCAGGGTTCTGTGACTACAGAAGCAGGAGAGAACGGATAGTGAGAAATATTCTCTGTAATATAGAGGAAACTTATCAAAAATTTCACACAAATTAACATAAAATAGCAGCTGCGTAAGTGCTACAACTCGAGGTAGAGTATATGGGGGAATCTGATGTAGATAAGGAAATTGAGGCGGCCTTCTCAAAAAATTTACTGAAGGAGAGTAGGACCAGAGAGCCTGGTGGGAGATGGCATGCTGTAATAATAGCAAAATAACATTAATAAACACAGTTTATTGCTTAACTATTAGGTATCTAGGGCTTCCCTCAGAGCTCACTTGGTAAAGAATCTGCCTGCAGTGCGGGAGACCTGGGTTCCATTCCTGGGTCGGGAAGATCCCCTGGAGAAGGAAATGGCAACCCACTCCAGTATTGCCTGGAGAATCCCATGGACGGAAGAGCCTGGCCGGCTCTGGTGACCACAGGGTCTCAAAAGTCAGACACGACTTAGCAACTAAAGCACCACCACCCTTAGGTGTCTGATCCCAAGATAACCCTGCATGGTGGTTCTTAGCATGTCCGTTTTGCAGAAGAGAAGACAGGCTTCATAAGCGACCCATCCTATGACCGCACAGCCACGCTTTTACGCAGTTATATGTACCAAGCGCTGGGCCAACGCTTTACTCTCATTCTTCTCTTTGCTTCTTACAGCAACCCGAAAAGTTGGGTTCTGTCATTATCCCATTTTGCAGCTGAGGAATGTTAGGTTTGGACTTGACTAAAGTGACAGATCTGTTAAGTGGCAAAGCTAGAACTCAAACAGGTCTTTCTGATTTCTTATTTATTTATTTATTGAAGGATAATTGCTTTACAGAATTTTGTTGTTTTCTGTCAAACCT
The DNA here is from genome assembly GCF_019320065.1 of Cervus canadensis. Lineage (NCBI taxonomy): Eukaryota > Metazoa > Chordata > Mammalia > Artiodactyla > Cervidae > Cervus > Cervus canadensis. The sequence continues at coordinate 13,864,187 of NC_057416.1, forward strand.
CAACATGAATCAGCCACAGGTATCCATATATCCCTCCCTTCTGAACCTCCCTCCCCCTCCCTCCCCACCCCACCCCTCTGGGTTGACACAGAGCCCCTGTGTGAGTTTCCTGAGCCATAGAGCAAATTCCCGTTGGCTGTCTATTTTACACATGGTAATGTAAGTTTCCATGTTACTCTTTCCATACATCTCACCCTCTCCTCCCCTCTCCCCATGTCCATAAGTCTATTCTCTATGTCTGTTTCTCCATTGCTGCCCTGTAAATAAATTCTTCAGTACCATTTTTCTAGATTCTGTATGTGTGCATTAGAATATGATATTTATCTTTCTCTTTCTGACTTACTTCACTCTGTAGAATAGGTTCTAGGTTCATCCACCTCATTAGAACTGACTCAAAGGCATTCCTACTTATGGCTGAGTAATATTCCATTGTGTATATGTACCACCACTTCTTTATCCATTCATCTGTCAATGGACATCTACGTTGCTTCCATGTTCTAGCTATTATAAATAGTGCTTTAATGAACAATGGGATACATGTGTCTCTTTCAGTTTTGGTTTTCCTCAGGGTATAAGCCTAGGAGTGGGGTTGCTGGGTCATATGGTGGTTTTATTCCTAGTTTTTTAAGGAATCTCCCTACCGTCTTTCGTAGTGTATGTATTAATTTCCATTCCCACCAATAGTGCAAGACCTTTCCCTTTTCTCCACACCCTCTCCAGCATTTATTGTTTGTAGACTCTTTGATGAGGGCCATTCTGACTGGTGTGAGGCAATATCCCGTAGTTTTGAGTTGCATTTCTCTAATAATGAGTGATGTTGAGCATCTTTTCATGTGTTTGTCAGTCATCTGTATGTCTTCTTCTTTTTTTTTTTTTTTGTATGTCTTTTTTTTTTGACAAAGGTCTGTTTAGGTCTTTCCCCCACTTTTTGATTGGGTTGTTCGTTTTTCTGGCATTGAGTTATATGAGCTGCTTATGTATTTTGGAAATTAATCCTTTGTCAGTTGTTTCATTTGCTATTATTTTCTCCCATTCTGAGGGTTGTCTTTTCACTTTGCTTATAGTTTCCTATGCTGTGCAAAAGCTTTTCAGTTTAATCAGGTCCCATTTGTTTACTTCTGTTTTTATTTCCATTTACTCTAAGAGGTGGGTCATAGAGGATCTTGCTTTGATTTGTGTCATCAAGTGTTCTGCCTATGTTTTCCTCTAAGAGTTTTTATAGTTTCTGGTCTTACATTTAAGTCTTTAATAGAGTTTATCTTTGTGTATGGTGTTACGAAGTGTTCTAATTTCATTCTTTTACATGTAGTTGTCCAGTTTTCCCAACACCATTTATTGAAGAGGCTGTCTTTGCCCCATTGTATTTTCTTGCCTCCTTTGTCAAAAATAAGGTAAAAAATAAGGTACCCATAGGGTTTTAAACCCATGGGTTTATTTCTGGGCTTTCTATCTTGTTCCGTTGGTCTGTATTTCTGTTTTTGTGCCAGTGCCATACTGTCTTGATGACTGTAGCTTTGTAGTGTAATCTGAACTCAGGAAGGTTGATTCTTCCAACTCCATTCTTCTTTCTCAAGACTGCTTTGGCTATTAGGGGTCTTTTGTGTTTCCGTATGAATTGTGAAATTTTTTGTTCTAGATCTGTGAAAAATGTCATTGGTAATTTGATGGGGATCACATTGAATCTGTAGACTGTGTTTGGTAATATAGTCATTTTCACAATATTGATTCTTCCTACCCAGGAACATGGAATATCTCTCCATCTGTTAATGTCATCTTTGATTTCTTTCATTAGTGTTTTATAATGTTCTGTGTACAGTTCTTTTGTCTCCTTAGTTAAGTTTATTCCTATTTAATTCTTTTTGTTGCAATGGTGAACAACCATTGCAAGCTTCCTATAGGGTGAGATTTGTGCTGAGTTTGTTTGTTTTTCCTCTGATGGGCAAGGCTGAGTGAGGCGGTAATCCTGTCTGCTGATGATTGGGTTTGTATTTTTGTTGTTTGTTGTTTAGATGAGATGTCCCGCACAGGGTGGTACTGGGGGTTGGGTCTTGTATTCGAGGGGCTTCCTTTGTGCGGTCTCACTGTTTGATACTCCCTGGGGTTAGTGCTCTGGTAGTCTAGGGTCTTGGAGTCAGTGCTCCCCACTCCAAAGGCTCAGGGCCTGATCTCTGCCTCAGGAGGATCCCCCGCTGCCCTCTGCTCCCATGGCCAGGGTGGGTGCTCCCGCAGTCCTTCCCCCTGCTGACCTGTTCTCCACGGCTCTTCGGCCGTTTCTTCGGGACCGCTCCTGGGCTCTGGGCCTCGCCTCCCTCACCTCATTCCCGGGGTCGCTGGGCTTCCTTCCCAGCATCACATGGAAACGCTACGTGTTCAGCTCATTTGCTGTTTCCTGTTTCCTGACATTGTTTCTGGTCTTTCTGATTGCTAGTCGTGTCCTCCTGACCCCGTGCTTACTTTCCTGTGATGCATAACTGTCTTTATCATCATTATCTAGCCCCAGAGGCCTTATTCTTGAGGTAGGTTTGGGCTCAGTGTACACGAGGAACTTTCTGAAAACTAAAATTATAAACAACAGAATTAGTGACTTTTTAACTCATAGATAATATTTAAAGAGCTGCTTAAAAGTATTTTTATTGTGAGTTTAGAGATTAACATATAAGGTAAATTATTTGAATCTTGAGAGGCCTTCAATCCTGAGAGCCTATGAATTTTTTAACATAAATGTGTAGTAATTTAAATATACATATTTCAATAAAGTAATTCAACAAATTGTTATGTAATCTGATATCAAAATAGGTTAGACTTATTTGTACTAAGATTTGAATTTTACTTATGAAAAAATTTTAAAACAAATTAAAAATAATGTTTAATTAATTTTCCTTGCATTCTCAGCATGTTTGTAAAGCACTTCAAGAGTTTTATAGGGTTAACTGTTCAGCTGAAGATGTTCTCAACTTGGATTCTAGCACCGAGGAAAAGTTTAGCCACCATTTAATATTTCAACTCCGTGATGTGGCATTTAAAGATAATATTCATGTTGGTAAGTGAGCTGTTTTTTTTTTTTAAGTTGCAGTTATATTGAAAGCTTATATTTTCCTTTCTTCTTAAAGTTTTATATTTGTCACATTTAATGGTCATAAATCATGATTTTTCATGTTTTCAGGATTTGCCTCTAGTTCTAGACTGACTTCTGTGCCCGACACAGTTTCGATGCATTCGTGTACTCAGGATATCCTTGGCAGTGATGCCTCTTGCTTTGGATACTGGGATGGTCATGCATGCCATGGGCCTGGTTTCTATTCCAAGAAGAGTCATTTCAGAAGTTTTCTGGGTAATGCAGGAGAGACCCAGTTCAGGTCTTACCTGTGATGCCTCAGAGTGGGATTTCTGACCTTTGCTTTAGCGTTTTAGCATTGCTTTATCCTTTAATACATGAGGATTGGGCTTGAGTTCCAGGCCACACTCATGAAGCCTTGTTTGTTGTTCCAGGTCAGATGGTAGGGTGGGGAGAAGTCTAGATGTGTAACCCTGAAAATATAACATGAGGATTAATTCCAGGACTAGACATTTAGCGGGGTACAGGCCCAGATATAAGTGAAATCATTGCAAAGGAGAACAAATAGGCAGAAAGGAAACACTGAAAACCAAGGTCTGAATAAAGGTCAAACTCCTGAGTGTATGTCTTAGCAGAGGTAGGGCAAGCAGGTGATTGACTGAAGTTCAGGTAACAGGTAATCCATTCAGAACAAGTATCTGACAATTTCAAGGGTACCATGGGCAAAAGCGTGAACAGAGCTATTAATGGACTGGCATGAAGTCAAGGTCTAATTGCTGGAGTAGCGTAACACAAGGTCAAGTGGCCTAGTGTGCTGTGAACCAAGGACTCATTATCTTCCCATTTTCTGTTTGCTTAGTTGGTTATTTCTTCTCTCTTTAATCCCTAGTTGTTGTTCAGTTGATCAGTCATGTCTGATTCTTTGAGATCATATGGACTCCAGCACACCAGGCTTCCCTGTCCCCCACTATCTCCTGGAGTTTGCTCAAACTCATATTCATTGAGCCAATGCGGCCATCCAACCATCTCATCTGCTGTTGCCCCCTTCTCTGCTGCCTTCAATCTTTCCCAGCATCAGGGTCTTTTCCAGTGAGTTAGCTCTTCACATCAGGTGGCCGGAACATTGGAGCTTCAGCATCAGTCCTTCCAGTGAATATTCAGGGTTGATTTCCTTTACGACAGACTAGTTTGATCTTGTTGTCCAAGGAACTCTTAAGAGTCTTTTCCAGCACCACAGTTTGAAAGCATCAGTTCTTTGGCACTCAGCCTTCTTTATGGTCCGACTCTCACATCTGTATATGACCACTGGAAAAACGGTAGCTTTGACTGTATGGACCTTTGTCACCACAGTGAGGCCTCTGCTTTTTAATACACTGTCTAGATGTGTCAGAGCTTTTCTTCCAAGGTGTCGGAGCTTTTGTCCCAAGGAGCAAGTGTCTCTTAATTTCATGGCTGCAGTCACCGTCTGCAGTGATTTTGGAGCCCAAGAAAATAAAGTCTGTCACTGTTTCCACTTTTTCCTCTTCTGTTTGCCATGAAGTGATGGGACTGGATGCCATGATCTTAGTTTTCTGAATGCTGAGTTTTAAGCCAGCTTTTTCACTCTCCTCTTTCACTTTCATCAAGAGGCTCTTTAGTTCCTCTTTGCTTTCTGCCATAAGGGTGGTGTCATCTGCATATCTGAGGTTATTGATATTTCTCCTGGCAATCATGATTCCAGCTTGACCTTCATCCAGTTCAGCATTTTGCGTAACGTACTTTGCATGTAGGTTAAATAAGCAGGGTGACAGTATACAGCCTTGATATACTCCTTTTCCAGTTTTGAATCAGTTCATTGTTCCATGCCTGGTTCTAACTGTTGCTTCTTTTCCTGCATACAGGTTTCTCAGGAGGCAGGTAAGGTGGTCTGGCATTCCCATCTCTTTAAGAGTTTTCCACAGTCTGCTGTGATCCACATAGTCAAAGGCTTTGGCACAGTCTGAAGCAGAAATAGATATTTTGCGGGAATTCTCTTGCTTTTTCGATGATCCAGTGGATGTTGGCAGTTTGTTCTCTGGTTCCTCTGCCTTTTCTAAATCCAGCTTGATCATCTGGAAGTTCTCAGTTCACATACTGTTGAAGCCTAGTTTGAAGGATTTAGAGCATTACCTTGCATGTGACGAGTGCAGTTGTGCGGTAGTTTGAACATTCTTTGACATTGCACTTCTTTGGGATTGGAATGAAAACTGACCTTTTCAAGTCCTGTGACCACTGCTGAATTTTCCACAATTGCTGGCATATTGAGTGAAGCACTTTCACAGCATTATATTTTAGGATTTGAAATATCTCAGCTGAAATTCCATCACCTCCACTAGCTTTGTTTGTAGTGATGCTTCCTAAGGCCCACTTGACTTTACATTCCAGGATGTCTGGCTCTAGGTGAGTGATCTGGGTCATGAAGACCTTTTTGTACAGTTCTTCTGTGTATTCTTGCCACCTCTTCTTAGTCTTCTGCTTCTGTCAGGTCCATACTATTTCTGTCCTTTATTGTGCCCATCTTTGCATGAAATATTCCCTTAGTATCTCTGATTTTCTTTAAGAGATCTCTAGTCTTTCCCATTGTATTGTTTTCATCTTTTATCACTGAGGAAGGCTTTCTTATCTGTCCTTGCTGTTCTTTGGAACTCTGCATTCAGATGGGTATATCTTTCATTTTCTCCTTTGCCTTTCACTTCTCTTCTTTTCTCAGCTATTTGTAAGGCCTCCTCAGATAATCATTTTGCCTTTTTGCATTTCTTTTTCTTTGGGATGGTTTTGGTCACCACCTCTTGTGCAGTGTTAGGTACCTCCGTCCATAGTTCTTCAGGCACTCTGTCTGTCTGATCTAATCCCTTGAATCTATTTGTCACTTCCATTGTACAATCATAAGGGATTTGATTTAGGTCATACCTGAATGGTCTAATGGTTTTTTCCTACTTTCTTCAATTTAAGTCTGAATTTGGCAATAAGGAGTTCATGATCTGAGCCACAGTCAGCTCCCAGTCTTGTTTTTTCTGACTATATAGAGCTTCTCTATCTTTGGCTGCAAAGAATATAATCAGTCTGATTTTGGTGTTGACCATCTGGTGATGTCCATGTGTAGAGTCTTCTCTTGTGTTGTTGGAAGAGGGTGTTTGCTATGGCCAGTGCGTTCTCTTGGCATAACTCTATTAGCCTTTGCCCTGCTTCAGTTTGTACTCTAGATTCAATACTTATTAATATCCAAGCTTTCATCCCTTGGATATTAGTAATTATCCAATCTGTCCTTGTCCTTCTTTTCATTCTGTCTGTAACCTTCATGATCATCCGGTATCGTGGCCTCAGTTCCCACCTGTGTGTTGATGACTCTCAAATCTTTATCTGCTGCCAAGATTGGTCTCACATTAGACATCCCCACACACACTTCAAACTCAGCATGTCTTTAACCACACTCCTCGTCTTTTCCTCCAGACTTGCTCCTTCTCCTGTGACACGTGTATCTGGGCGGTGTGAGCGTCCACCCGGTTACCTCGGTAGAAATGCTGTCACTCACTCACTCTAGTCAGATAGCGAGAGTGATCTGATGATACCACCTGTGTGCCTCGGACTGTTCCAGGATCATTCCTTGCCTTCCGGGAAAAGTGCAGAGGTCCTAGTTCACGCGATGAGGCCCACGGGGTGCTGGCCTCGCCTCTGACGCTTGGCGGCTCTTGCTCCTTCCTTCAGTCGGCTTCCCCCAGGCCACATTTTCCCTGGTCCTTTGCACTTTTTGTCGCCGCTCTCTGGCCAGTTCGCTTGGTCTGCTGAGATTCAGTGTAGGTCTTGTCATCTGAGATGCCGGGTCTGTTCTCTCTCAAACCCGAAGACTTTGGTTTGTGTGTCGTCTGGGTTGCAGAGCGCACGCAGTACCTGTTAGGTCAGAGCATCCACCGCCTTTCAGGGCAGTTTCTTGTTTTTGTTTTGTTTTCTCTGTTCTAGTTAATGTTTCTTTAGGGCGTGGATTGATTCTTATTCACTCATGTATTTCCAGATCTTATCAGGTAATAATGGCTTTGTCCATAACATTAATAAGATAACAATCGCAGCAGCAGTCATAAACAGAAGCAGTGATTTAACATTTGCTGAATGAATGGCTGCATGTTAGGTGGGCTCTAGTCAGGGTGTGGAGACAGAGCCCTCAGCGGGATATTTCTTTGGTTCCTATTAACTCCTCACAATCTGGTCTGTGATTCCTAGCCCCAAAGCTAAAGATTGAGATTTGTTGCTGGGAAAGAAGGGGAGAAGGGAACTTGGACAGGTAATTAGCAGTCTCTGCTACAGCGATTTTTCTCAAGACAGCTGACGAGCAAGCTGGGCTTGAAATCTGATTCCATCATGCCGACTAAAATAAGAAAGGCTTTACTGTCAGAGCAACATAAGCAAACGTACAGAGAGACGAGTCTGTGGCTCACGTGGGGAGCAGTGGGGTCTAGAGTTGCGAGAGTGGGAGACAGCCCCCGGTGATTGAGTGGGGTGCCATGGGGGGCTCTGGTGCCCAGCATCGTGAGCGGTCAGAGCCAGAGGTGCCGCGACTGTGAAATAACCCAGTTCTCCCCTGTGGTTCCTCTCTCTTGCTGTGTCTCGGTGACGTTGCTATTCCTGTTGTCAGCCTTTCAGAAAGAGGAATCAGGCTAGGTGTACGCACACAGACCGTGAGCAGGATGCCCAGATTTGCTCTGCTTGAAGCCCACCGCTGCCAGCCTGCCACGGAACCTGACACTCTATGACTGATACGTTCTTCTGGGTCATTCCCAGCCGGCGGTCACTGTGTGAATGATGAGGGGAGGGAGATGCGCCGGGGAAGGGCAGCAGAGGGCAGAGCTGTTTCTGGTGGGCGTTAAGGTGGCCCCTCCGCGGTCCCAGCCTGGCCCCGTTGGCTCCCTGCCGCAGGTCAGAGGCCGCCCGACCTGCTCAGCACGACCTTCACAGCCAGTCTGCAGCCACGCCTTCCGAGTGTCAAGTGATACCCAGGAAAATTGACTTTATCACTTTATTGCTTTACTGTCCTTTGATATATCACGATTATAGCTGCTTCAGTAACCACGCGTTCTTTGTGTCAAGTAGGTGTAATTTTTTGTACATTTCCAGGAAAATTGACTTTACCAATTTTTTGCTTTATTGCCCTCTGATATATCATGATTTTTTTTTTTAACTCAGTATCTGTTTCCCTCATCCCAGAGATAATCTTGTCTGATATGATTGCAAACATCAAATGGTTTTGCTTTCATTTGGATGCTTAGTGTTATACAAGATAGTGAATTTGTTCCTTTGATTAAGGAAGTAATTGAGTCTAATTTGGAGGAAGAATTTTGAACTTAGAGCATGTGTATCTTGTAATTTTAGAGTTCAAGCTGTCTGGTAAATAAGTAACAAACCCAGACTGTACTAGCTTTAAAGATTGAAATTTAGTTTTTCATATAGTAGTGCATCTGTCCACTGTTGTTACAGCCTAACCAAATTATTTACTTGATTTTTGCGGTATAAACAATACATGAAAGTTTAAAGAGGCTCTGAACTGTCATATCATCTTTTCTAGGTACAGATATCACTACTGATACTTAGAGCTCTTAGAATAAACCTTGACATACAGTAAATGTATTTACTTGCTTTAGTTCTGGATTTTAGTTATTGGGCCACAGCCCAGCTCATGGCCACATAGAAGGGAGGAAGATCATGAACCTTAAACTGATGGCTGTGAATGTCAGGGTTCTTGGGGATGTCAGGGCAGGTAAAGGAGAGAATCAAGTTCTGAGAAATTTGCTGACATCCTGACTTCAGGAGACTATGGCAGAGCTTGGTAGAACACTGTTCACATATATAAGCCTTGCTTTATTTTATTTTATTAATAAATAAAATTCTTTAGTCATTGATTTGAATGTAAACTCAATTCAGTTTGTATTCATCCAAGTGCGTTTTGGTGACAGAGCATTAGACCCAGGCCCACACTAGCAACAGTGACAGATCTCATGTTAACCTTCCCTTCTGAGGTTTGATCATAAGTTACACAAGCTCCCTTGTGAAAGGGAAGTTAACGATTACACAAGAGGAAGGGCACGTAGGAGAGGTGTGTTACAATTTGTAATAACTACTCAGCCTTAAAACCAGAAATCAAAAATTGAAGCCCTACTGCGTAAAATTGCCACATGTGGCTCTGGGCCTAGATCTTGTTACGGTTTGCACAAAAGAATTTGATTAACCTTTTTATTTTTCCTTTAGGTAATTTTGTGCGAAAAATCTTGCAGCCTGCTTTTCACTTAATTGCCAGTGAAGATGATGATATGACCCCAGAGACGACGGGCCGTGAATTTACCCGTTTTTCTGAAACACCAAGTGAACAAGGAACTTGCTTTAGTGAAATGTCCACAGATCACAATGTAGGGGAGGGCTGGACATCGAATTCAGAGAAACTGGGGAGGCTGGGGTCGGCTCAGCAAAGCAGCCCTGCTCTTTCGTTTTTAATAGTGAAGAATGACATGGGAGAAAAGCGTCTTTTCGTGGATCTAGGTAGGTGGAACTGACCGCTTTCTGTTCCTGGAGCTGCGTGCTTCTGTGAGGCACCACGCCGTGCCCGCTTGTCACTCACCTAGGATGCTCACCCCAGCACTGCCCCTCGGTGAGAGCGGGGTCACGAGCAGAGTGGGATCTGTGAGCCCAGGTGCTGGAAATCTCGGAGGTTTCTGGGCTGAGATCTCAGAGAGGGCCTGGGGGGCCCACAGACAGGCTGGCCGGGGCTCTGGAGGAGGGTGGTTGTGGCCAGTTCCTGCTCTGAAGTGCTCACAGGGTCCAGGACAGCACACAGTTGGGTCAGCAGTCCCCAGCACTGCTGACAGGCTTAATTAGATGAAATAACCTATAAACAGATACAATGTAACAGTGACACTGGTGGGCAGAGTGAGGCTGGCATGTTCTCACTGAAGAGCTTTGCGGGGGGCTGCGATCACCAGGCTTCTTCAGCTGTGCTCCGATCTGCCCTGCCGGCTTCTGCTTGCTGAATCCGAGGGTGTGTGTAAGAAACACTGGCCTGAGACCTCAGCCTCGTTAGGTAGCACGCAGGCCAGTCAGCACCCCTAATTCAGCTGAGCTCCCATTTGGCAACCTAAACCCGACTTGGTATTGAGCTCTAGCTTGTGATTTGAAAAGCTGTTAAGAGCAGCATTTTTTCATTGATGGTTAGAGCAATTCACAGAGCTTCTGTGTCTACAGCTTGAAGAAAAGAGAGTTTAAACTATAAGCAAGGTTACCAGGCCAGCCAGGCTGAGAGTAGGGAAGTGTATGGCCTGTCTTCCCAGCACCCCTGAAGACCTAAGAGTTTGGAAGTATAATAGCCATACCTCGTTTTATTACACTTCGCAGATACTGCATTTTTTTTTTTACAAATTAATTTTTACAAATTAACTAATATCACAGTTTTTCCAGCAGCATTTGCTCGCTTTGTGTCTTTGTTTCACATTTGGTAATTCTTGCAATATTTCAGACTTTTTCATTGTTATTATATTTGTTTTGATGACCTATGATTACTGGTCTTTGATGTTAACTACTATGACTTGAAGGCTCAGATGATAGTTAGAATTTTTTAGTAATAACGTATTTCATAATTAAGGTATTTATATTTTTGAAGACAGTACTGTTTGTACCTTTAGTGAACTGCAATGTAATGTAAACATAACTTTAATATGCACTGGGAAATGAAAAATTTCGTGTGACTCTGTTCTGGTATCTGCTTTTATTGTGGTGGTCTGGAACTGATCCCCCTGTAGCTCTGAAGTGTGTGTGTGGTTTTCAGAGCCCAGGTCTTTCGCCTCCATGGTTAGATTTATTCTTAGATATTTTATTCTTTTTGATGCAATTGTAAATGGGATTGTTTTCAATTTCTCTTTTGACGTTTGTTATTAGTGTATAGAAACACCACAGATTTCTGAACATCAATTTTATTTTCTGCAGCTTTATTGTATTCATTTATTCTAACAGATTTTTTCTGGAGTCTTTAGAGTTTTCAGACGGTCCCCGACTTATTGATGGCTTCACTTAGGTTTTTTTCTCTACTTCCTGATTTCACGATGATGTAAAAGTGGTACATTCAGTGGTAACCATACTTTGAATTTTGAGTTTTGACCATTTCCTGGCCTGGTGATATGGGGTGTGTATCACGCTCACTAGTACGATGCTGGGTGATGACCGTGAGCTGCGGCTCTGCAAGGACGGGAAACTGACGCACTTAGACCCGGTCTGCATCCGGACAGCACGTCTGCGTTTCGCTGTCAGTATGCTAGTCAGCAAATTACCTGGGATATTCAACACTTCATTGCAAAATAGGCTTTGTGTTAGATGGCTTTACCCAGCGGTAGGCTAATGTAAGCGTTCTGAGCACGTTTAATGTAGGCTAAGCTAAGCTGGGATGTTTAGTAGGTTATTTAAACGGGGTGAGGACATTTACCTTCAGCAGTTGACTTCCTGGAAGTCAGCTGTGTTTGGCATTTACTTCTCCAGTACCTGCCCCAGGATGCTTCCTGAGGGCAGCTGTCATTAACCCAAACCCAGGTCCTGTGAAATGAGGTCCTTTGAGCACCATGTAGTAGTTACAGAAAATGGAAACAGTGATAGACATTAATTTTTCTTGGGCTCCAAAATCACTGCAGATGGTGACTGCAGCCATGAAATGATGCTTGCTCCTTGGAAGAAAAGCTATGAAAAACCTAGACAGTGTATTAAAAAGCAGAGACATTATTTTGCCAAAAAGGTCCATATAGTCAAAGCTACAGTTTTTCCAGTGGTCATGTATGGATATGAGAGTTGGACTATAAAGAAAGCTGAGCACTGCAGAATTGATGCTTTTGAACTGTGGTTTTGGAGGACTCTTGAGAGTCCCTTGGACTGCAAGGAGATCCAAGCAGTCCATCCTAAAGGAGATCAGTCCTGGGTGTTCATTGGAAGGACTGATGCTGAGGCTGAAACTCCAATACTTTGGCCACCTGATGCGAAGAGCTGACTCATTAGAAAAGACCCTGATGCTGGGAAAAATTGAAGGCAGGAGGAGAAGGGGATGACAAAGGATGAGATGGTTGGATGGCATCACCGACTCAATGGATCTGAGTTTGAGCAAGCTCTGGGAGTTGGTGATGGACAGGGAGGCCTGCCATGCTGCAGTCCACGGGGTCGCAAAGAGTTGGACACGACTGAGCGACTGAACAGCAACAACACACAAAATGTGCAGAGGCTGCAGCACTTTTTCTTGGCCACCTTTGTTTCCTGCAGCAACCAGAGCTGTAGAGAGAGTTGGCTTCCTGGGTGCTGAATTAGAATGGACTGTGCCTGAGCAAACACGAAAGGGTTTGAGTCTGCCCCCTCTTCCCCCCTAAAGCGTCACACAGACACCCCATCCAGACCAGTCTGTCCGGGCTCCACAGTACACTGCTGCGGGTGCTGAGATGCCGGGAGGCGCCACTCTCAGGAAGGAGGCTTGAGCTGGGATCCCCAGCACAGGAGAGGTGCAGGCCAGCTGAATTTTGCCTTGAAATTCCTTGAGGCCTTGATGCCGCACCGGCCTCTTGTCCCAGCCAGACCTGGCAGGCCGTCGACCTTCCCAAGCGGTTCAACCCGGGGGACGGAGCCCGGCTGTGTTGACCCCACCTTCGCTGAGCAGTGGGACCCAAGCCTGCTCAGTCTCCAGGGCTGGGACAGCACCCCTAGTCTGGGAGGTCGGAGAGGATCAAGCAGGCTCTGCTCCTCTTTCCCATCTTGCTGATGCTGTCTTGTAGTTGATTTGCTCTGCTGTGATGGCTGTCAGCGTCTGGCCCCTGATTCAGGTATCATGTTATCTGTGGTCTAGCTCTAATGTTTTCTCAAACTTCTTGCCCTAGAAATTCGAGCAGAGTGGTGAGCATAGGTCCTTATGAATTACTTATCTCAGAGACACTTTTCTGTGAATACCGAGCAGGAAGAGAGGAGATAAGTTTTGTGGATTATCTTGTGGAGATACAGAATCCCTGTGTATGTCCAGGGAAGGAACGAAGAGGGTAATCGTGTGGATTATTTGCTACACATACGGACTTCTTATCGATTTACATACTGGCCTCCTCATTGGCTCCAGCCCTTCACTTTGGTTTCTTTGTTTTTCGGCACTGTTTGACTTTGCTTTTTCAGACTTTGTTGAAATTGTCAGTTTGCTGACTTGTATGTCTGTTTTTTCTTTACCTGGAGAATTCCTCACACACCACGTTCTGCCTCTGCGTGACTGGCTGTCCTTACTGTGTGATCCCATCCCTGCGGCCACCAGCGTCAGAACTCTGTAACTTCAGTGGCAGTTTTACAGGAATGAGAAATAGCCTGCCGTGTCTCAGTAGGCACGTCCTGTTTAAGCTCTGGTCTCCTGTTGGAGGTTGCTGGTTCTGTGTCCCGTTGATGGGAATTTCTGCTGCAGTGTCCTTGGGATGCACGCGCCTTTTGCTCTGTGGTTTTCTCAGGATACGGGCCCTGGTGTGGGAAAGTCCGATTCGAGGCTTAGCCTGTCTTATCAGTTTTATTTCAGTCATTTGAGGCCTCTCCATTATACTGGCTACTGCCAGTGTGTATTTCCACCAACAGCTTAGGGGCATTCTTTTCTTCTCCAGGCAGCTTTCTCTGGCAATACTGATTGTTTTTAGAGTTGGAAAGGTGGCCATTGTGATGAGTGGGATGTGAATTCCCGTTGACTTTTTTTTTTTTTTAACAGTTTTTAATGAGAGCTATAGACAAGATGATTTCATTCCTCATCTTTTCAATTGTTTCTTCCCTATATTTGCCCTTTTCCTTTCCTACTGGGCGAGATTTGGCTTTGTGTTCAAGGATCTTTTTGCAGTCTTTGTCCAGTTGTAGTCTGGTGATAACCACCTTGCTGGGGTGGATGCCCACGTGGACAGTCGTGCCATTAGCCTCCTCCCGCTGCACTCGTTCAACAGAAATGACGTATTTCTCCCTGCAAACCTGGGCTACTTTGCCAATTTGTTGTCTTTTGTAGTGCCCTTGTACAACCTCAGCTTCATCATCCTTTCGGATGGGCGTGGATGGAACCTTGTACTTCTGTCTTAGCTCTTTAGAAAGAGGAGAAGACATAATTTTCCTGTGAATATGGGAAGGTGCAATGAAACGCCTTTTTTGGTTCTTGCTTCGGTGAGAAGTCAAAGGGATTGAACTTCATTTTGGCCGATAGCGCTTCAGCGATGGCCACGGAAGGGATCTGCGGGCTGCCATTGGCCTTTTGATTGACATTCCTGCAGCAGTGAGAGATGCCTAGCCTCTTACCTGAGGCGGAAGTTTCTGGTTGTTTTTCCTTTTTGTTTTTTTTTAAAAGAGGGTGAGGACAATTTACTGTTGTCAGCTGGCTTCCTGGATGTCGGCTGTGTTTGAAATTTACTTCTCCAAAGGCAGAGCAACCAGAGATCAAATTTCCAACATCCTTAGGATCATCAAAAAAGCAAGTGAGTTCCAGAAAAACATCGGCTTCTTTATTGACTACACCATAGCCTTTGACTGTGTGGGTCACAACAAACTGTGGAAAATTCTGAAAGAGATGGGAATACCAGACCACCTGACCTGCCTCCTGAGAAACCTGTATGCAGGTCAGGAAGCAACAGTTAGAACTGGACATGGAACAACAGACTGGTTCCAAATAGGAAAAGGAGTACGTCAAGGCTGTATATTGTCACCCTGCTTATTTAAGTTATATGCAGAGTACATGATGAGAAACGCTGGGCTGGAGGAAGCACAGGCTGGAATCAAGATTGCCAGGAGAAATACCAATAACCTCAGATATGCAGATGACACCACCCTTATGGCAGAAAGTGAAGAAGAACTAAAGAGCTTCTTGATGGAAGTGAAAGAGAGTGAAAAAGTTGGCTTAAAGCTCAACATTCAGAAAACTAAGATCATGGCATCCAGTCCCATCACTTCATGGCAAATAGATGGGAAAATGATGGAAACAGTGGCTGACTTTATTTTTTTAGGCTTCAAAATCACAGCAGATGGTGATTGCAGCCATGAAATTAATAGATGCTTACTTCTTGGAAGGAAATTTATGACCAACCTAGACAGCATATTTAAAAACAGAGACATTACTTTGCTGACAAAGGTCTGTCTAGTCAAGGCTATGGTTTTTCCACTGGTCATGTATGGATGTGAGAGTTGGACTATAAGAAAGCTGAGCACCGAAGAATTGATGCTTTTGAACTATGGTGTTGGAGAAGACTCTCGAGAGTCTCTTGGACAGCAAGGAGATCCAACCAGTCCATCCTAAAGGAGATCAGTCCTGGGTGTTCATTGGAAGGACTGATGTTGAAGCTGAAACTCCAATACTTTGGCCACCTCATGCGAAGAGCTGACTCATTGGAAAAGACCCTGATGCTTGGAAAGATTGAAGGCAGGAGGAGAAGGGGACTGCAGAGGATGAGATGGTTGGATGGCATCACCGACTCAATGGACCTGACCTGCTCTGGGAGTTGGTGATGGACAGGGAGGCCTGGAGTGCTGCAGTCCATGGGGTCACAAAGAGTCAGACATGAATGAGTGACTGAACTGAACTGAGTACCTGCCCCAGGACATTTCCTGAGGTCAGCTGTCATTAAACCAAACCCATGTTTTTATGAATTGAGGTCCTGTGAGCATTCGGTAATTAAGTTGTAGTTACAGTAAATGTCCACAAAGCGGCAGCACTTTTCCCCACCCACCTTTTTATCCTGAGGCCACACTCAGTCGTGTCCAACTCTTTGCGACCTCATGGGCTGCAGCACACCAGGCTTCCTTGTCCATCACCAGCTCCCAGAGCTTGCTCAAATTCAGGTCCATCGAACCAGTGATGCCATTCAGCCATCTCAAATCCTCTGATGTCCCCTTCTCCTGCCTTCAATCTTCCCCAGCATCAGGATCTTTTACAATGAGTCAGTTCTTCGCATCAGGTGGCCAAAGTATTGGAGTTTCAGCATCAGTCCTTCCAATGAACATTCAGGACTGATCTCTTTTAAGACTGACTGGTTGGATCTCCTTGCTGTCCAAGGGACTCTTAGGAGTCTTCTCCAACACCACAGTTCAAAAGCATCAATTCTTCAACAGTCAGCTTTCTTTATGGATCAACTCTTACATCGATACATGACTATTAGCTTTGACTAGACCGACCTTTGTTGGCAAAATAATGTCTCTGCTGTCTGGGTTTAATATGCTGTCTAGGTTGGTCATAGCTTTTCTTCCAAGGAGCAAACATCTTTTACGTTCATGGCTGCAGTACCATCTGCAGTAATTTTGGAGCCCAAGAACATAAAGTCTCTCACTGTTTCCATTGTTTCCCCATCTGTTCACCATGATGTGATGGGCAACCAGAGCCGTAGGGGGAGTTGGCTTCCTGGGCGCTGAATTAGAATGGACTGTGCCTGAGCGAACACGGAAGGGTTTGAGTCTGCCCCCTCTTTCCCCCTAAAGCGTCACACAGACACCCCATCCAGACCAGTCTGTCCGGGCTCCACAGTACACTGCTGCGGGTGCTGAGATGCTGGGAGGCGCCACTCTCAGGAAGGAGG
This sequence comes from Cervus canadensis, assembly GCF_019320065.1. Classification (NCBI taxonomy): domain Eukaryota; kingdom Metazoa; phylum Chordata; class Mammalia; order Artiodactyla; family Cervidae; genus Cervus; species Cervus canadensis. Next base: position 13,880,819 of record NC_057416.1, read on the forward strand.
CTTGAGCTGGGATCCCCAGCACAGGAGAGGTGCAGGCCAGCTGAATTTTGCCTTGAAATTCCTTGAGGCCTTGATGCCACGCTGGCCTCTTGTCCCAGCCAGACCTGGCACACCCTAGACCTTCCCAAGGGGCTCAACCCAGGGGACGGTGCCCAGCTGTGTTGACCCCACCTTCGCTGAGCAGTGGGACCTAAGCCTGCTCAGTCTCCAGGGCCGGGACAGCACCCCTAGTCTGGAGGTCAGAGAGGATCAAGTAGGCTCTACTGTATTTTTGGACTTTTGCCTCAGAACATCTAGCAGATGGTGTGCATCAGGTCGTTGTGTATTATTAATCTCAGAGACACTTTCCTGTGAATACCAAGCTGGAACATAGGACTTAAGTTTTGTGGATTATCTCTTAGAGATACAGAATCCCTGTATATGTCCAAGAAAGGAGATAAGGAAGGGGATAATCCTTGTGGATTATTTGTTACAGATACTGATTTTTTTGTCACTTTACCTTCAGACCTCTTGATTTGTTCCATTCTTTCACTTTGATTTCTTTTTTTTACTGAAACCATTTGTTTGATTTCTTAGAGTCTCTTTCTGCATTATAAATTTGCTGCCTTGTATGTCTGGTTTTTGTTTACCTGGAGAATTCCTCATACTCCATGTTCTGTCTCTGCGTGACTGACTGCCCTTCGTGTGTGATCCCATCCTTGAGGCCACCAGCGTCAGAACTCTGTAACTTCAGTGGCGATTTTACAGGAATGAGAAATAGCCTGCCGTGTCTGAGTGGCACGTCCTGTTTAAGCTCTCACCTGTTGCAGATTGCTGGCTGTGTCTTGGCGATCGGAAGGGGTGCTGCAGTGTTCATTGCTGCGTGGTTTTCTCAGGATACAGGCCCTGGTGTGGGAATGTCCGATTCTAGGCTTAGCCCATCGTGACAGTTTTTTTTTTTCAGTCATTCGAGGCCTCTCCATTATACTGGCTGCTGCCGGTGTGTATTCCTACCAATTTAGGGGGATTCCATTCTTCTCTAGGCGGCCTCTTCGGCAGCGTTTATTGTTCTCAGAGTTGGGAAGATGGCCATTGTGCCGGGTGGGGTGTGAATTCCTACTGGCCTTTTGACTGACATTCCTGTGGCGCTTAGGGATGCTTACCATCTTACCCGTGATGGAGGTTTCAGTTTGTTTTTCCTTTTCTTTTTAAAGTGGTCGAGGACAATTTATCTTTGGCAGTTGGCTTCCTGGAAATCGGCTGTTTCGAATTTACTTCTCCAATACCTGCCCCAGGACGTTTCCTGAGAGCAGCTGGCTTTAATCGAAACCCAGGTGTGAATTGAGGTCCTGTTAGCACAGGGATTAAGCTGTAGTTCCGAAAATGTCCACAAGGCGGCAGCACTTTCTGTTCACCCACCTTTGTTTCACGGCCACCACACCGTGAGGGAAAGTTGGCTTCTTGGTTGGTGAATTAGAGTGGATTGTGCCTGAGAAGACACTAAAGGGCTTACGTCCTAAAGCATCACACAGACACCCCGTCCATACTGATCTCTTAGGGGTTCCCAGTACATTCTTGTGAATGCTTAGAACCTAGGCGGCTGCGCGCTTAGGGAGAGGGCTTGAGGTGGGCCTGGAAAAGTGCTGCCGCCTTGTGGACATCTTCGGGAATTACAGCTTAATCCCTGGCGATCACAGGACTTGAATTCATAGGACCTGGGTCTGGGTTAAGGACAGCTGCCCTCGCGAAATGTCGGGGCGCAGGCATTGGAGAAGTTAATTCCAAACACAGCCGACTTACGTTAGTGTTGTTGTTATTCAGTCGCTCAGTCCTGTCGACTCTTTGTGACCCCATGGACTGCAGCACGCCAGGCTTCCCTGTCCTTCACCAACTCCTGGAGTTTACTCAAAGTCATGTCCATCAAGTCAGTGAAGCCATCCAACCATCTCATCCTCTGTCGTCCCCTTCTCCTCCTGCCCTCAATCTTTCCCAGCATCAGGATCTTTTCTAGTGAGTTGGCTCTTCTCATTAGGTGGCCAGATATTGGAACTTCAGTTTCAGCATCAGTCCTTCCAATGAACACCCAGGACTGATCTCCTTTAGGATGGACTGGTTGGATCTCCTTGCAGTTCAAGGGACTCTCATGAGTCTTCTCCAGCACAACAGTTCAAAAGCATCAATTCTTCTGCGCTCAGCTTTCTTTATAGTCCAACTCTCACATCCATACATGACTACTGGAAAGACCATAGCTTTGACTAGACGGACTTTTGTTGGCAAAGTAATATTTCTGCTTTTTAATATGCTGTCTAGATTTGTCATAGCTTTTCTTCCAAGGAGCAAGCATCTTTTATTTTCATGGCTGCAGTCACCATCTGCAGTGATTTTGGAGCCCAAGAAGACAAAGTCTGTCTCTGTTTCCATTGTTTCCCCATCTATTTGCTGTGAAGTGATGGGACAGAATGCCTTGATCTTCGTCTTTTGAATGCTGAGTTTTAAGCCAGCTTTTTCACTCTCCTCTTTCATTTCTTTAGTGAAAGAGGCTGTTTAGTTCATGTTCAATTTTTGCCATTAGGGTGATATCATCTGCATATCTAGGTTCTTGATGTTTCTCCCGGCAATCTTGATTCCAGCTTGTGCTTCATTCAGTCCAGCATTTGCATGATGTACTCGGCATATAAGTTATATAAGCAGGGTGACAGTAGACAGCCGTGACGCACTCCTTTCCCAATTTGGAACCAGTCTGTTGTTCCATGTCTGGTTGTAACTGTTGCTTGTTGACCTGCATATGGATTTCTCAGGAGGCAGGTCAGGTGGTCTGGTATTCCCATCTCTTTTAGATTTTTCCACAGTTTGTTGTGATCCACATAGTCCAAGGCTTTGGCGTAGTCAATAAAGCAGAAGTAGATGTTTTTCTGGAATTTTGTTCCTTTTTCTGTGATCCAGCGGTTATTGGCAATTTGATCTCTGGTTCCTCTGCCTTTTCTAAATCCAGCTTGAATATCTGAATGTTCTACAGTCATGTACTGTTGAAGCCTGACTTGGAAAATTTTGAGCATTACTCTGCTAATATGTGAAAATGCATGCAGTTGTGCAGTTGTTTGAGAATTCTTTGGCATTGCCTTTCTTTGGGATTGGAATGAAAACTGACCTTTTCCAGTCCTCTGGCCACTCCTGAGTTTTCCAAATTTGATGACATGTTGAGTGCAGCACTTTAACAGCATCTTTTAGGACTTGAAATAGCTCTGATGGAATTCCATCACCTCCACCAGCTTTGTTTGTAGTGATGCTTCCTAAGGCCCACTTGACTTTACATTCCAGGATGTTTGTCTCTAGGTGAGTGTCCACACCATTGTGGTTATCGGGTCATTAAGATCTTTTTTGTATAGTTTTTCTGTGTATTCTCTCCATGTCATCTTAAGCTCTTCTGCTTGTTAGGTCCTTGCCATGTCTCTCCTTTATTGTGCCCATCGTATGAAATGCTTCCTTGGCATCTCTAATTTTCTTGAAGAGATCTCTAGTCATTCCATTCTGTTTCTTTTTTCTTTATTTCTTTGCATCATTCATTGAAAAAGACTTTCTCTCTCCTTGCCATTCTCTGGAGCTCTGCATTCAGTTGGGTATGTTTCTCTTTCTCCTTTGTGTTTCCTTTCTCTTCTTTTATCAGCTGTTTGTAAGGCCTTCTCAGACAACCACTTCTCCTTCTTGCATTTCTTTTTCTTTGGGACTGTTTTGCTCGCCGCCTCCTGTAGTGTTAGGAACCTCTGTCCATAGTTCTTCAGGCATTCTGTCTGCAAGGTCTGACCCCTTGCATCTGTTCGTCACCTCCACTGTGTAATAAGGGTTTGATTTAGGTCATACCTGAATGGTCTAGTGGTTTTCCCTACTTTCTTCTATTTCAGCCTGAAATTTGTGATAAGGAGTTCATGATTTGAGCCACAGTCAGCTCCCGGTCTTGTTTTTGCTGACTGTATAGAGCTTCTCCGTCTTCGGCTGCAAAGAATATAATCAGCCTGATTTCGGGAGTGGCCATCTGGTGATGTCCATGTGTAGCGTCATCTTTTGTTTTCTTGGAAGAGGGTGTTTGCTATGACCAGTGCATTCTCTTGGCAAAACTCTGTTAGCCTTTGCCCCGCTTCCTTCCGTACTCCAAGGCCAAACTCGCTGGTTAATCCAGGTATCTCTCGACTTCCCACTTTTGCATTCCAGTCCCCTATGACGAAAAGGACATGTTTTTTTGGTGTTAGTTCTAGAAGATCTTATAGGTTCTTATATAATGGTTCAATTTCAGCTTCTTTGGCATTAGTGGTTGGGGCATAAACTTGGATTACCGTGACATTGAATGGTTTGCCTTGGAGATGAACAGAGATCATTCTGTCGTTTTTGAGATTGCACCCAAGTACTGCATTTCAGATTATTTTGTAGACTATGAGGGCTGTTCCATTTCTTCTAAGGGATTCTTGCCCACAGTACTAGATATAGTGGTCATCTGAATAAATTTACCCATTTCCATCCATTTTAGTTTACTGATTCCTAAAATGTCTATGTTCACTCTTGCCATCTCCTGTTTGACCACTTGCAATTTACCTTGATTCATGGACCTAACGTTTCCAGAGTCCTAGGCAGCATTGTTCTTTACAGATTCAGACTTTCCTTTCAGCACCAGACACGTCCACAACTCGGCATCCTTTCTGCTTTGGCTCAGCCTCTTCATTCCCTTTGGAGCTGTTTATCTGCTCTTCTCCAGTAGCATGTTCGACACCTACTGACCTGAGGGGCTCATCTTTCAGGGTCATGTTGTTTTTGCCTTTTCATGGTGTAAATGGGGCTCTCAAGGCAAGAATGCTGAAGTGGTTTGCTATTCCCTTCCCCAGTGGATCCCGTTTTGTCAGAACTCTCCACCGTGACCTGTCTCTCTAGGTGGCCCTGCACGGCATGGCTCATAGTTTCATTAATTACATGAAGCTGTGATCCCTGCGATCATTTGGTTAGTTTTCTGTGATTGTGCTTTTCATTCTGTTTGCTCTCTGATGTACTTATTGCCTTACTGTTCATAGTCTTCTGCTGAGTGTTTTGTAGTTGCTCTCTCCCTTTGCGGTTTGATGCCTGTCTCGTGGGCATCCCAGTGGCCCAGCTGGCAAAGGATCTGCCTGCAATGCAGGAGTGTGCGTTTCCTTTCGTGACGCTGTGTGTGTACTGCAGGTGTTTACTGGGTGGTTACCATGAAGCTGACATATAACACATTCTAATTTCTAACTTTTAACCCCACCCGTTTCTGATGTTACATTTTAACACCTGTGTACCCCTTAACTAAGTATAGTGTTTGTACTACTTTCGTCTTTTAACCTTCACACTAATTTTATGTCTTCGTCCACTACCTTTACTATGTATTTGCCTTTCCCAGTGATTCACACCTTCGTATGTTTTCTTGGGGCTCGCCAGGTGGCTCGACGATAAAGTGTCCACCTGCAGTACGAGGGACCCGGGTCCATCCCTGGGTCGGGAAGATCCCCTGGAGGAGGGAATGGCAGCCCACTCCAGTGTTCCTGTCTGGAGAATTCCATGGACAGAGAAGCCATTAACACATCTTTTATTTTTCAGCATAAGGAAGTCCCTTCAATATTTTTTACAAGGCTGGTTTGGTGCTGCTGAACTCCTTTAGCCTTTACTTGTCTGGAAAACTCTTTACGCTTCAATTATACATGGTAACTCTGCCAGTAGCGTATTCTTGGTTGTTTTTGTTTGTGAGCTGGATTCAATATATCATGCCCCTCCCTTCTGGTCTGGAACATCTCTTAAAAATCTGGTGATTGTCTTACGGGGGTCCCTTGGATGTAACGTTTTTTGTATTGCTAGTTTAAGATTCTCTCCTTGGCTTTAACTTTTGACATTTTATTTATGTGTCTTGGCGTGGGTCTCTTTGGTTTGATCTTATTTAGAGCTCTCTGGACTCCCTCTATCTGTATGTCTGTTTTCTACCCCAGGTTAGGAAAAGTTTTCAGCTGTTAATCCTTCAGATAAGTTTTCTGTTCCTCTCCCTCTTTTCCGAGGGCTCATGCAATGTGAATGTTAGTCTGCTTGATGTCCCATAAATCCCCTAATATATAGTTTTTTTCTAGTTTTTTTTTGTTGTTGCTACTTTGATTGGGTAAGTTCATCTGCCCTGGTTTTGAGATCATTGATCCTAAAAGCTCCCATCTGGGATTACTGGCACTCTGGAGCAAGGTAGAGGGGTGAAGATGATACCGCTGATACAAGATAAAAGAAAGGTGATTCCCTCCAGCTTTAGCAAGGCAAAAGGCGAGAGGGGAGGTGGTGCCCAGCAGCCTCCCTCCTTCGGTTACCACCAAGACCTTGCCCCTCAGGCCAGTGCTTTAAAATTAGCAAACGAACCTCTCACATGAAGAATGGGTGCTTTTCAAGGGGCTGCTACTGAAGTTGACTCCCAGGCAGGTGAGTCTCACACTGCTTCCCCTGTGAGCTCTTCAAGAACCCCCATAAGTTTTCACAGCGCCGTGGGTCTCTTGCCTTTTCATTGTGTTCATGGGGTTCTTGGGGCAAGAAGCCTGGCGTGCTGGAGTTCACGGGGTCACAGAGTCAGACGCAGTTGGTGACTGAGCAATCTGGGCTCTCTTGGGCGTGAGCCCAGCCGGCCTCAAATCCGGGTGTCTGCGGGGCTCCCCTCTCAGACGCTGTCTTGAAAGCTGAGGAACCTGAATGGCAGAACTTCGCTCCTCGGGGAGGAGTTCCCGGGTTGAGTTCCCTGCAGGCTGGGAGCTGCTCTGTCTGGGCTGGGGTTTATGGCCAGAGTGCCTCAGCCTTTCTGAGCTGCTTCGGTGTGATTCCCCTCTCATCGCCTGATGTGAAGGGGTCTTCCACCAGGTAGATTTTGTCCACATGAAATCGTTTCATATATTGTTGTAGAGTGTGTCCATGGGAGAAGGTGAATTCAGGATCTGTGTCACTGTTGTGAACCAGAACCATGTGTTTTTTCTAATAATGCTGAACAGTTAATATTTGCTGACTACAGAAATAAACCACTGAAGCCATGTATTGATACTATTTTATTAACTATATAGGAGTTTACACAAGGAATAGAAACTTCCGACTGTATAAATCATCAAAAATAGGAAAGTATGTGGCTTTGGAAGTTGCTGAAGATAACAGATTCTGTCCTACACAATCGAAGAATATTTCCAAAGAAAATCAGTACTTCCTGTCGTCTTTGGTCAGCAATGTTAGGTACGCAGGACCATGAATATTTATTATTCAGTGAATAGCATTTTTAATTACTAAAATGTGAACTGTATAAACTCTTTATATTTTGTGTAAAAGAAAGTTTTAAAAATTCTAGGTTAACTGTTCTTTTTTGTCTGTTAACTAGAATAGTAAAAGTTATTTTTAACTACTTTTCTCTTTATATCCTTTTATATTTGATATATTTTCCAGGTTTTCTAAAATGATTATTCTATTAAAAAGAAAATAAAAACTACTTACTGCATTTGGAAATGTAATTAGTTAAAATTTAATTTTTTAATATATGTACATAAATATAATATACATAGATCCTTCATTTGAAACATATTTCATGGGGTCATTATTTATATGATTATGTCACCTGTCTTGTCTACTCAACATTATTTGTCAAATTAATAATTGACCAATAAATTATCAATAATTTTTCTATATAATTTTCTATTATACTGATACACTCTAATTTACTGTCAAGTCTTACTGAAGTTTTAAATTCTCATGTTTTGGTCATTTTAAGAAGTGTGAAAGACATCTTTCAATAGAAATATGTGGCCTTCATTTCTCTTCACTCGTGGCTGGCAATTTTTGTTAATTTAAGACGTGGTTAAAGATCAGAATAAATTGTCTTGCTAAAGTAACTTGTTCTGATCCCTCTCCTTTTTGCTGCTCTTAGATATAATTTTAAAGAGAAATTCCATAGAAGTAAATTATAATAAAAATATTTAAGACACTGCACAGGGAAAGTTGTGTCCAAGTGTCCACTTGATACGCTAACTCGGGAGGGTGGGAAGATGTGTTGTCTTTCTCTACATATGTATGGACTGTTTGAGTTTTCTTAACAAATCTTAGAAGTAACCTCACTGTCTGTTTCCTTACCTTTAAAATGGAAGTAACATTAACACCTACTTCGTGGGGCTGTGAGGACTAAGTAAGTGAGAACTGTATGTGTATGCTTCCCGCAGCGCCTGGCACGCGGTAGGTGCCACGGCACGTAAGGTTGCCCGCAGGCGTTGGTTGTCACATCTGAGCTTCTGGCAGTAGTACCGTCCTAAAAATTACATGATCGTTGCTCCCTCACTGTTGTTGGCTCCAGAATAAGGTCACATTCTATCCTGTATGGGAGAAGCAACACAGGCGGCCTCTAAGAACAGCCTGAAGTGCAGGCAGTCTCTTGATTCCCAAACCCCATTTCTTTTGTAGTTGTCAGTATTCTGCAGAAGTGCAGAGGGTTACCCTACGGAGCGAGGTAGCTTTTGTTGTCATCGCGTACCTGACTAAATACCAGGTCTTGTTCTTCATGAAATAAAGGCTAAATTCTTTATGGTTTTGAATGTGTTTTTCCTTTCAGTTAATTTTTAAGCTGTTTTCCCTTTGCTTTTGTTCCTCTTTCTTTTTTTCTATTATCCAGACTTTTTTTTTTTAAGATTTTGCAGAAAACATAACTTTATTAATGACTTCACTAACAACAACACTGCTTAAGCTAAAAAGATATCTGAAAATGCTTTACTAAATAATCACATAATTTTCCTTCTCAATTGGTTGTGAGTACAATCTTATAACTAACATTAAAACACAAACCACCATTGCTAGTTTGTCTTGTTTGACAATTTTATGCTCATTTGTATACTGATACAATACAAATAACAAAATACAGTAAGCATTATGATAAGATTATACTAGATTCTGAAATAGAAGAAATCCTCATATTATGAAATATCTTAGGTATCATCAGGCTACCCCAGTGGCTCGGTGGTAAGGAACCTGCCTCCCAATGCAGATGTGGGTTCAATCCCTGGGATGGGAAGAGTCCCTGGAGAAGGAAATGGCAACCCACTCAAGTGTACTTATCTGGGAAATCCCATGGACAGAGAAGCCTGGTGGGCTACAGCTGATAGGGTCTCAAAGAGTTGGACACAAATGAAGTGACTGAGCATGCATGCATCATTACTGAGTTTTTAAAAACAAGAAAATATTGCTTTAAACCTTTAAAATCATGTTTCTTTACTTATTTTTAAAATATATAAATTCTAAAAATATATCAAGAGTATCTGATAAGGACTTTTAAAATTAACAAAAATTTAAAAGGCTTCTGTAGCTTCAGCATTTCTCAGGTCTTCTGATTGACTCTACCGTTGAGGAAAATACTATAAATGGTCACCAAACTAATCATTTTTTGTAGGGGTTGGATTGGTGTTTTTTAGGCAAATGTGGCATAAATATCTTGAACAGTTAGCTGTTGAACAAAGGATTTTATTATGAGACTATCTGAAATTGTGTCCTTTCAGTAGTTAAATCTCTTTAATTCTAATATTACTTTCTGTTGTACACATTTTCTTCTTCAGATTTTCAGATGCTTTACGAATTCTGACATGTGACATACCTCAAAGTAAACAGCGAATTCAGTGTTTGAATCGTACCAGTACTTCAGGTAAGTTTAAGAAAACAATTTGCTATGAAAATTTAAGGATGCAAAATCTATTTTTCTTCAAAATCTTAAATCTTATGTATTTATATGTACTGTTCTTTCAGAACAACTGTGTTTCTCTCCAAAGTAAAAGTGTAAAAAAATTTTAAAGCTTACTGACTTAATTTTCATCTTAGGGTGTTTTAGAGGGAAAATATGAGAATAATGTAGGTTGTCTAAAATAAGCACATATTAAAATGAAAAAACTTAAAAACTTAAAAGATCTCTTCACCCTTCTGTCCACGATCAGATGGGTCACCACTGTTAATAGTTTCCTATTTAACCCAGAAGACCTTTCCTGCATTTCCAGTACATGGAGAGCCCCTGCATTCTTTTAATGGCCATAAAGTTTTTCATGAAATCTATATGTTCTTAATTGCTTTACTGCAGAAAACATCTTTTTCTAAGATATACTTAAACTCTCCAGTAAACTGTATTTTTATACACACACTTTAGGCTATCATTCTTTATAAGTGGGAGACTGAAAATTTAAATATACAACAAAATTGGATTGGTTACATACTGTAAAATACTCTGTAGCCATTTGATTTAGACTTATAAAGCCTATATAGTATGAAAAATACCCATTTACAATGTTGAGATAAGGTTATAACATTTTATGAGGTGTGATCACAAGTGTATTTTAAAAATATGGATAACGTTTTCTTGTCTGTTTACTGTCTCCTCTGTTTCTAGACACTGAGGTTTATTTCTCTCATTTCTGCTTTAATATATTTTCCAAAATTTCTTTAACTAGGTATACTATTTTTGTAAGTGAAATTGGGCTATAAGAAAAGTAGATTACTCTGTCTTTAAATGAGACTTTAAACAATTTTCCTTAGAGTTGTGGGTAGAAAATATAAGATGTTAGTGCTCTGCAGCTCCAGGACTGGAGAACACACCTGTGATGAGTGAGTTCATCGCGGGTTACCTCGGTGGAGACCGCACAGCATAGGAAACGGGCATCAGAAAAAGGGCGTTAGAAAGGACTTCTTATAGGATCCAGGCTTGAGTTAGATGCTTCTGAGGAGTCTCCAAGGAAGAGTGGGCTTGTTTTTTGAGTTGGGCGCTGCCAGTGACAGTTTTATGATTTAAATATCTTGATAAATCTTATCTAGAAAGAAGGCTGACTACAGGGAGACTAAAGCCACAGCTGGTAAAGGATCAGCAGCTACTGAGACAAAATAGGCTGGCGTTTGGTCCTTTTTGTGGTTTGGAAAATGTTTATGTTTTGTCTGTGTTCACACATGATTAGAGTGGTCTTCATTCTTGTCCTGAATTATCATGGCCACCGAGTGACCTTATATGACGCTGAGGTTCTGGGAAGCAGTTTGTGATTAATGGGAGAACACCAGGGCTGAGCTCCGAGGCCTCAGCCAGCTCGTGGCCACACCATGATCTCAGTGACAGTGTTAATCCAAGGCCAGCTCCCAGGTGTGAGGGGCTGTTCTTCTCTATCAGAATGAAGCAAGCAACTGAAGTGGTTCTAAACGCTTTTCATGAAAACTAGCTACAATTTTGCATTTTACCTGCTTCCTTGTGAGAATACACGACTGATTAAAAGACAAACCGCAGAGAAGCAAAAAACTCAACACTGGCGGGAGCGGGCTGTAAAGCACGGGTGTGCTGGACAGCTTAAAGTTTAACTCCTCCACCTTTTAGCTGTTATGATTTATGAATAATTTTTCTGTTGCAGTAGAAACCATTGAAGGTTTCCAGTGTTCACCTTACCCTGAAATTGATCAATTTGTTCTCTCACTGGTGAACAAAAATGGCATTAAAGGAGGTAAAGATAATTTTATTCTTTATTAACTGTTATACAATAGAGTAATAGTACCTTTAGAAACATTATTTGTGGTTCAGGAATTCGGCGGTGGAACTACTTTTTCCCAGAAGAACTGTTGGTTTATGATATTTGTAAATACCGCTGGTGTGAAAACATTGGAAGAGCCCATAGGAGCAATAACATCATGTAAGTAATACTGCTTGTTAATGACCAGTATTATATTTTAAATGTTTATAATTTAAGATGAAAATATAAAAATGATTTTGTTATAATAGATATAGTTGTAACTCATACAACTTAAATATTAAAAAGCAGAAGCCAAATAAAATATAATTTTGAATATCTTAATTATTACCTTGCCTCGGCACATATCTTTATTTGTACTTTATTTGGTAAAATAACCCCTTAAATAGTGAAATCTTGAGGAAACTACAGCAGAATTGAGTGGGGCTAGAAAGAAATGAGAGCCAGTAGCCATTGGCCCTTGACACCTACGGAGTCTAAATCAAAAGTGAGCAAATTTGGGCAAGAAGAAAACTACTCTGTTAGGGTTTAAGAACTGGAGTTAGTTATGTTAACATGTTCAAGACAAAGAATAGTCCAGAAGAGAACCAGTATTTATTGAATGCTTGCTTGCATATGCAAAGCCCCGTTTTTGGAGTTGTCTTTTAAATGCCCCTGGCAAAAGAAGAGGAAATAAAGGATGAAGTAAGACCAGAAGTAGAATTTTACATCATATAAGGAAACATTCAGAATAGGGATAAAATAGAAACCCAGTCATTATCATTTATGATGTTAGCATGTTTTAATATCTAACACCTGGAGGAAATGGCAACCCACTCCAGTATTCTTACCTGGGCAGTCGCATGGACAGAGGAGCCTGGTGGGTTACAGTCCCTGGGGTCCCAAGAGTTAAGACACAACTTAGCAACTAAACCACGACCAGCCAATACCTCATATCAGAGCTCAGACTTCAATATATAAAGCTGTTACAGCACATGGACCAGGCGTGAAAAAGTGATCAGGAAACTTTTGTTAAAAAGCTGGAAAACATCTTAGATATTATGATTCAGTGCTATAATATATACATAGATTAATTCAGTTAAAAAAAAAAAACTTCAAAAACTCAGTGCACAAAAATATAACAGAAAAGCACACAAAAAAGACCACCTGTAGTCCCAGAACTATGGTTATGATTTTGCTGTATCTTCCTAGTCTTTTTTTCTGTTCATGAATGTTTACCAGAAAGTCATTTCATATAATGATTATTTAACTTTGAGATCCTCAGGTTGCTATGTATTTCTTTCTGAAGAATTACAGGTTGTATTATTATCCACAGTGTATTCCTTTTAAGTGTGAAACACATCATGTATATATATGTGCATATACTTGCCATATCTACCACTTAACCTCAGAAGTACCTTGTGGGCCCAAGTACAGTTTCTTTAGAGATTTCAGCTGTTCAGTTCAGTTCAGTCCCTCAGTCAGGTCTGACTCTTTGCGACCCCATGAACTGCAGCACGCCAGGCCTCCCTGTCCATCACCAACTCCCGGAGTCCACCCAAACACATGTCCATCGAGTTGGTGATGCCACCCAACCATCTCATCCTCTGTCGTCCCCTTCTACTGCCCTCAGTCTTTCCCAGCATCAGGGTATTTTCAGATGAGTCAGCTCTTCTTATAGCTGTCATCATGAATTTTGTGGTAATCTTTACCTCTTTATGGTTTTTCCATGTTTACTTGCATATCCAAACAACATAATATTTCATTTTACATTTTTTAATCTTATGGTAAATTGATCCTTTGACTTGCTTTTGGGTCAGCATTATACTCATGAGGTTTATGCATACTGCAGCATGTAGCTGTTGCTTGTTTTCATCATTGTATATATATAAGTAGACCAGTTCATCTGCTGTCCTGCTGTGGACATTTGGCTTGCTGCTATATATAAACAATGAAGCTACAAATATTGTATATATCACTTAGTGCACATATGCAAGAGTTTTTCAAAGTGTATTTCTAAAACTAGAATTGCTGTGTCATAGAATATGCTTGTATTTAATTTTTTTAGATAAATTATTCTCCCAAATGGTCATGCTACTTGATACTCCCACTAGCAGTGTTTTTAGATTTTGTCCTGCCCCATATTCTTACCAAAATTTTACTGTCATTAGGCTTTTAAAATTTGTTTTTCTAATCTGGTGAGTTTAAATGGTATTGTGGTTTTCATCTGAATTTCCCTGATTACTAATAAATTGGAGGATTGGATTATCAAACCTCCCTCATCCAAATCAGAGATCTTACCCAGTGATAAGCTTTACTAGTAGTTTTAAAGGTCTAAGGACGCAGAGTCAGGCCTGGGGCAGCAGGCACGGCTCCCCACGCCCTCCCGCACGGGTCGCTTTCTCTAACTCCAGCTGAGAGCCGAGGCGGGCGCTAGCTGTCCCCGTACACAGCAGGGACACTGAGGTTATGAGCCCTCTGTTATATTCACGGTGACACAGCATGTGTGACGTGTGCAGGGAACCGTGTCTTATAAGCCCACAGACTCTGGGCTTGTTCACCATATACAGAAATCAGAGCCTCCTGCCAAGAGCATTCTTTATAGACAGGGACTCTCAGCTTGGCAAACTGCCACTGGCCCAGAGGTTCCCAGACTTTTCTGAGTTCATGCTGCCCTTAGTATCTTAACTTTTTCACATTGCTCCAAGGACGAAAGAAATACCTATTAATTAACTTATTAATCAGTTTCAAGCAACTTACTAAATATTTGCTCTGATAATTTATTGGCACTTTGAAAAAACAATATTCATCAATTGAAAGAAAGTATTCTTAGTTCATTTTTTTTTTTTAGTTCATTTTTAAATTGAGATATAATTGACATTTAACATTATACTAGCTAGCTTTAGGTGTAAAACATTTGATATCTGTGGACAATTACAAAATGATGTCCACAGTAAGTCTAGTTAATATCTATCACCGTGCATAGATACATTTTTGTTTTCTTGTGATGAGAACTTTTAAGATTTACCAATTTACAAATATGCAATATAGTATTAACTATAGTCACTATGTATATATTATATCACATTGACTTAACTTATACCTGGAAGTTTGGACCTGTTGACTCTTGAGCATACTTATTAATGGGCTGTGTGTCCTTTTACACTGCATGCATAAACTCAGACTCTGGAATCAGGCTGGACACCGCCACCCTCACGGTCATGTCTCATTCCACACTTATGCTCCTTTTTATCTCCACCACCAGTACCAGACACCCAGCTCTACAAAGACAGGACATCACTGAAAGGAACGGAGAAGGGTGATGCCATGCTGAGCCTGTGAATTACAAGC